>NW_027175350.1:0-300000 GCF_028021215.1 Eschrichtius robustus
AGATATCAATACATAGGTTTTAAGATTCTTACTAGTCACATATATTCTTGTGCGGTGAATAGGGGGTGTTGAGTCCAGTTCACTGAGCAATGAGTCGGTGTTGTCTATTACATATTGGGTGTATGGAACGGTATCTGAGCGAATTTGAAACCCTTGTTTTATGCATCACCCCACCTCACCTTTCCCGTTAAGCAGCCATAGTGTGTTTTCTAAACGTGTGACTCTGTTCTGTTTTGTAACTCAGTTCAAGAGTAGCGGTTTTTACATTCCCTCTATAAGTGATAGCTTATGATAAGTGTCTTTTTCTGTGTGACTTATTTCACTTAGAATCATCGTACCTAAGTCCACTCATCTTGCTTCTTCTAGCCTTATGATATTGATTTCATGTCTGCGTGATATTCCATTGTACATAAGGACCACAACTTCTTTATCCATTTTTCTCTTTCCTGGGATATTTAGGGTGTCATGAAGTGGAGGTTCTTGTCAACAGAGCAGCCCTAAACTTTGGGGTGCCTGTGTCTTGCTGATTTTTAGTTTTCCCAATTTATACGACCATGAGTGGACGTGCCCTATGCTCCCTAAGCTGTGTGTTTTAGATGTTTCAGGACACACCTTTCACTACTTCAGAGTGGCTGTTGGCAATTTACATCCCGCCCATCAGCGTAGCAAGGCTGCCATTTCTCCATGGCCTGTCCTGCATTTCTGGTTTTGAAAATTTTTGCAGCATGGCCCTTTTGACCGATGGGAAGCGAGACTTCTTTGTAGCGCTGATTTGCCTTTCCAGGTTGCTTGGTTGGCCAAAAAGAGCGTATGCGTTTTTTCCTGAATATATTCAGGAAAAAACGCATACGCTCTTTTTGGCCAAGGGCATCATTGTCGACGTTTTGCCACCTTTCATGTGCTTTAAAGGCGATTCGAATCTACCTCCTGAAATCTGTTTCCTGCAATTCTGCCTTGCTTTCAAATCCTCTTCGTTGCCTTCCCTCAATATATTTTTGGACGAGAGTTATCATTTATAACTCAGCAGGTTTGTGAATTGCAGTGCCCCTGAGCTCCATTTTTCAACTGTCTTTTTTGGGAGCTGGCCGCAAACGCACGGGATTGCCTAAGGCCCTATTCTGTTTCCCGGCTGTAGGCTGATCCTGTGGTTAATTCTTCTTCCTGATGGGAAAATAGAGTGACCTGTGCCTGTCCCAACACCTAGATCTAGTCTCTCATTGGTTGCCCCTCTTCCCGTTCATCCTCAGGACAAATTGCAACCTGTACGGAACAGGAGGTTAAAGGTGCTGATTCTCCAAGTAGGGAGATTGCTAGTAAAGTAGCTGGAATGGCGAACCCGAACACAAGGAGATGAGAAATGAGGTGCGTTTTAGAAACCTTTCAAAACCACACGGTGTACCATCTTCTGGGTTTCTCATGCATGTTTTCGATGTAGGAAGATGCCCTTGAACCTGGAGATTTGGGACCCATCGGATGGGTACCACGCAGTATTACTTTAAAGGGTCTGTGTTTGCTCACCCAACCTCACCCAACCTCTCAGCCCAAAGTGTGTCCACCCTTATGTCTCATCCAGCTGTGGGTCTAGATATGGTCAATCCAGGTTGCATCACAGCCTCTGAACGAATTTTGTAAGAATTTCTCTCTCTTTCACTGTCTTTGTTTTACGGGTTTTTAAAAGTAATTTATTTTTATAATGGGGTTTAGCTGCTTTTCACGGCTGTGTTTATGCGGCTTTACACCCACTTGACTCACTTCCAGACAGATATCAATACATAGGTTTTAAGATTCTTACTAGTCACATATATTCTTGTGCGGTGAATAGGGGGTGTTGAGTCCAGTTCACTGAGCAATGAGTCGGTGTTGTCTATTACATATTGGGTGTATGGAACGGTATCTGAGCGAATTTGAAACCCTTGTTTTATGCATCACCCCACCTCACCTTTCCCGTTAAGCAGCCATAGTGTGTTTTCTAAACGTGTGACTCTGTTCTGTTTTGTAACTCAGTTCAAGAGTAGCGGTTTTTACATTCCCTCTATAAGTGATAGCTTATGATAAGTGTCTTTTTCTGTGTGACTTATTTCACTTAGAATCATCGTACCTAAGTCCACTCATCTTGCTTCTTCTAGCCTTATGATATTGATTTCATGTCTGCGTGATATTCCATTGTACATAAGGACCACAACTTCTTTATCCATTTTTCTCTTTCCTGGGATATTTAGGGTGTCATGAAGTGGAGGTTCTTGTCAACAGAGCAGCCCTAAACTTTGGGGTGCCTGTGTCTTGCTGATTTTTAGTTTTCCCAATTTATACGACCATGAGTGGACGTGCCCTATGCTCCCTAAGCTGTGTGTTTTAGATGTTTCAGGACACACCTTTCACTACTTCAGAGTGGCTGTTGGCAATTTACATCCCGCCCATCAGCGTAGCAAGGCTGCCATTTCTCCATGGCCTGTCCTGCATTTCTGGTTTTGAAAATTTTTGCAGCATGGCCCTTTTGACCGATGGGAAGCGAGACTTCTTTGTAGCGCTGATTTGCCTTTCCAGGTTGCTTGGTTGGCCAAAAAGGGCGTATGCGTTTTTTCCTGAATATATTCAGGAAAAAACGCATACGCCCTTTTTGGCCAAGGGCATCATTGTCGACGTTTTGCGACTTTTCATGTGCTTTAAAGGTGATTCAAATCTACCTCCTGAAACCTGTTTCCTGCAATTCTGCCTTGCTTTCAAATCCTCTTCGTTGCCTTCCCTCAATATATTTGTGGACGAGAGTTATCATTTATATCTCTGCGGGTTTGTGAATGGCAGTGTCCCTGGGCTCCATTTTTCAACTCGCTTTTTTGGGAGCTGGCCGTAAGAGCGTGGGATTGCCTCAGGCCCTATTCTGCTTCTGGGCGGCAGGCTGAGCCTGTGGTTAATTCTTCTTCCTGATGGGAAAATAGAGTGACCTGTGCCTGTCCCAACACCTAGATCTAGTCTCTCATTGGTTGCCCCTCTTCCCGTTCATCCTCAGGACAAATTGCAACCTGTAGGGAACAGGAGGTTAAAGGTGCTGATTCTCCAAGTAGGGAGATTGCTAGTAACGTACCTGGAATGGCGAACCCGAGCACATGGAGATGAGAAATGAGGTGCGTTTTAGAAACCTTTCAAAATCACACGGTGTACCATCTTCTGGGTTTCTCATGCATGTTTTCGATGTAGGAAGATGCCCTTGAACCTGGAGATTTGGGACCCATGGGATGGGTACCACGCAGTATTACTTTAAAGGGTCTGTGTTTGCTCACCCAACCTCACCCAACCTCTCAGCCCCAAGTGTGTCCACCCTTATGTCTCATCCAGCTGTGGGTCTAGATATGGTCAATCCAAGTTGCATCACAGCCCCTGACCGAATTTTGGAAGAATTTCTCTCTCTTTCACTGTCTTTGTTTTACGGGTTTTTAAAAGTAATTTATTTTTATAATGGGGTTTAGCGGCCTTTCACGGCTGTGTTGATGCGGCTTTACAACCACTTGACTCACTTCCAGAGAGATAGCAATACATAGGTTTTACGATTCTTACTAGTCAGATATATTCTTGTGTGGTGAATAGGGGTTGTTGTGTCCAGTTCACTGAGCAAGGAGTAGGTCTTGTCTATTACATATTGGGTGTATGGAACGGTATCTGAGCGAATTTGAAACCCTTGTTTTATGCATCACCCCACCTCACCTTTCCCGTTAAGCAGCCATAGTGTGTTTTCTAAACGTGTGACTCTGTTCTGTTTGGTAATTCAGTTCAAGTGTAGCGGTTTTTACATTCCCTCTATAAGTGATAGCTTATGATAAGTGTCTTTTTCTGTGTGACTTATTTCAGTTAGAATCGTCGTTCCTACATCCACTCATCTTGCTTCTACTAGCCTTATGACATTTATTTCATGTCTGAGTGATATTCCATTTTACATAAGGACCACAACTTCTTTATCCATTTTTTTTCTTTCCTGGGATATTTAAGGTGTCATGAAGTGGAGGTTCTTGTCAACAGAGCAGCCCTAATCATTGGGGTGCCTGTGTCTTGCTGATTTTTAGTTTTCCCAATTTATACGACCATGAGTGGACGTGCCCTATGCTCCCTAAGCTGTGTTTTTTCGAAGTTTTAGGACACACCGTACACTTCTCCAGTGTGGCTGTTGGCAATTTACATCCCTCCCATCAGCGTAGCAAGGCTGCCATTTCTCCATGGCCTGTCCTGCCTTTCTTGTTTTGAAAATTTTTGCAGCATGGCCCTTTTGACCGATGGGAAGCGAGACTTCTTTGTAGCGCTGATTTGCCTTTTCAGGTTGCTTGGTTGGCCAAAAAGAGCGTATGCGTTTTTTCCTGAATATATTCAGGAAAAAACGCATACGCTCTTTTTGGGCAAGTTCATCATTGTCGACGTTTTGCCACCTTTCATGTGCTTTAAAGGCGATTCGAATCTACCTCCTGAAATCTGTTTCCTGCAATTCTGCCTTGCTTTCAAATCCTCTTCGTTGCCTTCCCTCAATATATTTTTGGACGAGAGTTATCATTTATAACTCATCAGGTTTGTGAATTGCAGTGCCCCTGAGCTCCATTTTTCAACTGTCTTTTTTGGGAGCTGGCCGCAAACGCACGGGATTGCCTAAGGCCCTATTCTGGTTCCCGGCGGTAGGCTGAGCCTGTGGTTAATTCTTCTTCCTGATGGGAAAATAGAGTGACCTGTGCCTGTCCCAACACCTAGATCTAGTCTCTCATTGGTTGCCCCTCTTCCCGTTCATCCTCAGGACAAATTGCAACCTGTACGGAACAGGAGGTTAAAGGTGCTGATTCTCCAAGTAGGGAGATTGCTAGTAAAGTAGCTGGAATGGCGAACCCGAACACAAGGAGATGAGAAATGAGGTGCGTTTTAGAAACCTTTCAAAACCACATGGTGTACCATCTTCTGGGTTTCTCATGCATGTTTTCGATGTAGGAAGATGCCCTTGAACCTGGAGATTTGGGACCCATTGGATGGGTACCACGCAGTATTACTTTAAAGGGTCTGTGTTTGCTCACCCAACCTCACCCAACCTCTCAGCCCCAAGTGTGTCCACCCTTATGTCTCATCCAGCTGTGTGTCTAGATATGGTCAATCCAGGTTGCATCACAGCCCCTGACCGAATTTTGGAAGAATTTCTCTCTCTTTCACTGTCTTTGTTTTACGGGTTTTTAAAAGTAATTTATTTTTATAATGGGGTTTAGCGGCCTTTCACGGCTGTGTTGATGCGGCTTTACACCCACTTGACTCACTTCCAGAGAGATATCAATACATAGGTTTTACGATTCTTACTAGTCAGATATATTCTTGTGCGTTGAATAGGGGGTGTTGAGTCCAGTTCACTGAGCAAGGAGTAGGTCTTGTCTATTACATATTGGGTGTATGGTACGGTATCTGAGCGAATTTGAAACCCTTGTTTTATGCATCACCCCACCTCACCTTTCCCGTTAAGCAGCCATAGTGTGTTTTCTAAACGTGTGACTCTGTTCTGTTTTGTAATTCAGTTCAAGTGTAGCGGTTTTTACATTCCCTCTATAAGTGATAGCTTATGATAAGTGTCTTTTTCTGTGTGACTTATTTCAGTTAGAATCGTCGTTCCTACATCCACTCATCTTGCTTCTACTAGCCTTATGACATTTATTTCATGTCTGAGTGATATTCCATTTTACATAAGGACCACAACTTCTTTATCCATTTTTTTTCTTTCCTGGGATATTTAAGGTGTCATGAAGTGGAGGTTCTTGTCAACAGAGCAGCCCTAATCATTGGGGTGCCTGTGTCTTGCTGATTTTTAGTTTTCCCAATTTATACGACCATGAGTGGACGTGCCCTATGCTCCCTAAGCTGTGTTTTTTCGAAGTTTTAGGACACACCGTACACTTCTCCAGTGTGGCTGTTGGCAATTTACATCCCTCCCATCAGCGTAGCAAGGCTGCCATTTCTCCATGGCCTGTCCTGCCTTTCTTGTTTTGAAAATTTTTGCAGCATGGCCCTTTTGACCGATGGGAAGCGAGACTTCTTTGTAGCGCCGATTTGCCTTTCCAGGTTGCTTGGTTGGCCAAAAAGAGCGTATGCGTTTTTTCCTGAATATATTCAGGAAAAAACGCATACGCTCTTTTTGGCCAAGTTCATCATTGTCGACGTTTTGCCACCTTTCATGTGCTTTAAAGGCGATTCGAATCTACCTCCTGAAATCTGTTTCCTGCAATTCTGCCTTGCTTTCAAATCCTCTTCGTTGCCTTCCCTCAATATATTTTTGGACGAGAGTTATCATTTATAACTCAGCAGGTTTGTGAATTGCAGTGCCCCTGAGCTCCATTTTTCAACTGTCTTTTATGGGAGCTGGCCGCAAACGCACGGGATTGCCTAAGGCCCTATTCTGGTTCCCGGCGGTAGGCTGAGCCTGTGGTTAATTCTTCTTCCTGATGGGAAAATAGAGTGACCTGTGCCTGTCCCAACACCTAGATCTAGTCTCTCATTGGTTGTCCCTCTTCCCGTTCATCCTCAGGACAAATTGCAACCTGTACGGAACAGGAGGTTAAAGGTGCTGATTCTCCAAGTAGGGAGATTGCTAGTAAAGTAGCTGGAATGGCGAACCCGAACACAAGGAGATGAGAAATGAGGTGCGTTTTAGAAACCTTTCAAAACCACATGGTGTACCATCTTCTGGGTTTCTCATGCATGTTTTCGATGTAGGAAGATGCCCTTGAACCTGGAGATTTGGGACCCATGGGATGGGTACCACGCAGTATTACTTTAAAGGGTCTGTGTTTGCTCACCCAACCTCACCCAACCTCTCAGCCCCAAGTGTGTCCACCCTTACGTCTCATCCAGCTGTGTGTCTAGATATGGTCAATCCAGGTTGCATCACAGCCCCTGACCGAATTTTGGAAGAATTTCTCTCTCTTTCACTGTCTTTGTTTTACGGGTTTTTAAAAGTAATTTATTTTTATAATGGGGTTTAGCGGCCTTTCACGGCTGTGTTGATGCGGCTTTACACCCACTTGACTCACTTCCAGAGAGATATCAATACATAGGTTTTACGATTCTTACTAGTCAGATATATTCTTGTGCGTTGAATAGGGGTTGTTTTGTCCAGTTCACTGAGCAAGGAGTAGGTCTTGTCTATTACATATTGGGTGTATGGAACGGTATCTGAGCGAATTTGAAACCCTTGTTTTATGCATCACCCCACCTCACCTTTCCCGTTAAGCAGCCATAGTGTGTTTTCTAAACGTGTGACTCTGTTCTGTTTTGTAAATCAGTTCAAGAGTAGCGGTTTTTACATTCCCTCTATAAGTGATAGCTTATGATAAGTGTCTTTTTCTGTGTGACTTATTTCACTTAGAATCATCGTACCTAAGTCCACTCATCTTGCTTCTTCTAGCCTTATGATATTGATTTCATGTCTGCGTGATATTCCATTGTACATAAGGACCACAACTTCTTTATCCATTTTTCTCTTTCCTGGGATATTTAGGGTGTCATGAAGTGGAGGTTCTTGTCAACAGAGCAGCCCTAAACTTTGGGGTGCCTGTGTCTTGCTGATTTTTAGTTTTCCCAATTTATACGCCCATGAGTGGACGTGCCCTATGTTCCCTAAGCTGTGTGTTTTAGATGTTTCAGGACACACCTTTCACTTCTTCAGAGTGGCTGTTGGCAATTTACATCCCGCCCATCAGCGTAGCAAGGCTGCCATTTCTCCATGGCCTGTCCTGCATTTCTGGTTTTGAAAATTTTTGCAGCATGGCCCTTTTGACCGATGGGAAGCGAGACTTCTTTGTAGCGCTGATTTGCCTTTCCAGGTTGCTTGGTTGGCCAAAAAGAGCGTATGCGTTTTTTCCTGAATATATTCAGGAAAAAACGCATACGCTCTTTTTGGCCAAGGTCATCATTGTCGACGTTTTGCCACCTTTCATGTGCTTTAAAGGCGATTCGAATCTACCTCCTGAAATCTGTTTCCTGCAATTCTGCCTTGCTTTCAAATCCTCTTCGTTGCCTTCCCTCAATATATTTTTGGACGAGAGTTATCATTTATAACTCAGCAGGTTTGTGAATTGCAGTGCCCCTGAGCTCCATTTTTCAACTGTCTTTTTTGGGAGCTGGCCGCAAACGCACGGGATTGCCTAAGGCCCTATTCTGTTTCCCGGCGGTAGGCTGAGCCTGTGGTTAATTCTTCTTCCTGATGGGAAAATAGAGTGACCTGTGCCTGTCCCAACACCTAGATCTAGTCTCTCATTGGTTGCCCCTCTTCCCTTTCATCCTCAGGACAAATTGCAACCTGTACGGAACAGGAGGTTAAAGGTGCTGATTCTCCAAGTAGGGAGATTGCTAGTAAAGTAGCTGGAATGGCGAACCCGAACACAAGGAGATGAGAAATGAGGTGCGTTTTAGAAACCTTTTAAAATCACACGGTGTACCATCTTCTGGGTTTCTCATGCATGTTTTCGATGTAGGAAGATGCCCTTGAACCTGGAGATTTGGGACCCATGGGATGGGTACCACGCAGTATTACTTTAAAGGGTCTGTGTTTGCTCACCCAACCTCACCCACCCTCTCAGCCCCAAGTGTGTCCACCCTTATGTCTCATCCAGCTGTGGGTCTAGATATGGTCAATCCAGGCTGCATCACAGCCTCTGAACGAATTTTGTAAGAATTTCTCTCTCTTTCACTGTCTTTGTTTTACGGGTTTTTAAAAGTAATTTATTTTTATAATGGGGTTTAGCTGCTTTTCACGGCTGTGTTTATGCGGCTTTACACCCACTTGACTCACTTCCAGACAGATATCAATACATAGGTTTTAAGATTCTTACTAGTCACATATATTCTTGTGCGGTGAATAGGGGGTGTTGAGTCCAGTTCACTGAGCAATGAGTCGGTGTTGTCTATTACATATTGGGTGTATGGAACGGTATCTGAGCGAATTTGAAACCCTTGTTTTATGCATCACCCCACCTCACCTTTCCCGTTAAGCAGCCATAGTGTGTTTTCTAAACGTGTGACTCTGTTCTGTTTTGTAAATCAGTTCAAGAGTAGCGGTTTTTACATTCCCTCTATAAGTGATAGCTTATGATAAGTGTCTTTTTCTGTGTGACTTATTTCACTTAGAATCATCGTACCTAAGTCCACTCATCTTGCTTCTTCTAGCCTTATGATATTGATTTCATGTCTGCGTGATATTCCATTGTACATAAGGACCACAACTTCTTTATCCATTTTTCTCTTTCCTGGGATATTTAGGGTGTCATGAAGTGGAGGTTCTTGTCAACAGAGCAGCCCTAAACTTTGGGGTGCCTGTGTCTTGCTGATTTTTAGTTTTCCCAATTTATACGCCCATGAGTGGACGTGCCCTATGCTCCCTAAGCTGTGTGTTTTAGATGTTTCAGGACACACCTTTCACTTCTTCAGAGTGGCTGTTGGCAATTTACATCCCGCCCATCAGCGTAGCAAGGCTGCCATTTCTCCATGGCCTGTCCTGCATTTCTGGTTTTGAAAATTTTTGCAGCATGGCCCTTTTGACCGATGGGAAGCGAGACTTCTTTGTAGCGCTGATTTGCCTTTCCAGGTTGCTTGGTTGGCCAAAAAGAGCGTATGCGTTTTTTCCTGAATATATTCAGGAAAAAACGCATACGCTCTTTTTGGCCAAGGTCATCATTGTCGACGTTTTGCCACCTTTCATGTGCTTTAAAGGCGATTCGAATCTACCTCCTGAAATCTGTTTCCTGCAATTCTGCCTTGCTTTCAAATCCTCTTCGTTGCCTTCCCTCAATATATTTTTGGACGAGAGTTATCATTTATAACTCATCAGGTTTGTGAATTGCAGTGCCCCTGAGCTCCATTTTTCAACTGTCTTTTTTGGGAGCTGGCCGCAAACGCACGGGATTGCCTAAGGCCCTATTCTGTTTCCCGGCTGTAGGCTGATCCTGTGGTTAATTCTTCTTCCTGATGGGAAAATAGAGTGACCTGTGCCTGTCCCAACACCTAGATCTAGTCTCTCATTGGTTGCCCCTCTTCCCTTTCATCCTCAGGACAAATTGCAACCTGTACGGAACAGGAGGTTAAAGGTGCTGATTCTCCAAGTAGGGAGATTGCTAGTAAAGTAGCTGGAATGGCGAACCCGAACACAAGGAGATGAGAAATGAGGTGCGTTTTAGAAATCTTTTAAAATCACACGGTGTACCATCTTCTGGGTTTCTCATGCATGTTTTCGATGTAGGAAGATGCCCTTGAACCTGGAGATTTGGGACCCATGGGATGGGTACCACGCAGTATTACTTTAAAGGTTCTGTGTTTACTCACCCAACCTCACCCAAACTCTCAGCCCAAAGTGTGTCCACCCTTATGTCTCATCCAGCTGTGGGTCTAGATATGGTCAATCCAGGTTGCATCACAGCCTCTGAACGAATTTTGTAAGAATTTCTCTCTCTTTCACTGTCTTTGTTTTACGGGTTTTTAAAAGTAATTTATTTTTATAATGGGGTTTAGCTGCTTTTCACGGCTGTGTTTATGCGGCTTTACACCCACTTGACTCACTTCCAGACAGATATCAATACATAGGTTTTAAGATTCTTACTAGTCACATATATTCTTGTGCGGTGAATAGGGGGTGTTGAGTCCAGTTCACTGAGCAATGAGTCGGTGTTGTCTATTACATATTGGGTGTATGGAACGGTATCTGAGCGAATTTGAAACCCTTGTTTTATGCATCACCCCACCTCACCTTTCCCGTTAAGCAGCCATAGTGTGTTTTCTAAACGTGTGACTCTGTTCTGTTTTGTAAATCAGTTCAAGAGTAGCGGTTTTTACATTCCCTCTATAAGTGATAGCTTATGATAAGTGTCTTTTTCTGTGTGACTTATTTCACTTAGAATCATCGTACCTAAGTCCACTCATCTTGCTTCTTCTAGCCTTATGATATTGATTTCATGTCTGCGTGATATTCCATTGTACATAAGGACCACAACTTCTTTATCCATTTTTCTCTTTCCTGGGATATTTAGGGTGTCATGAAGTGGAGGTTCTTGTCAACAGAGCAGCCCTAAACTTTGGGGTGCCTGTGTCTTGCTGATTTTTAGTTTTCCCAATTTATACGCCCATGAGTGGACGTGCCCTATGTTCCCTAAGCTGTGTGTTTTAGATGTTTCAGGACACACCTTTCACTTCTTCAGAGTGGCTGTTGGCAATTTACATCCCGCCCATCAGCGTAGCAAGGCTGCCATTTCTCCATGGCCTGTCCTGCATTTCTGGTTTTGAAAATTTTTGCAGCATGGCCCTTTTGACCGATGGGAAGCGAGACTTCTTTGTAGCGCTGATTTGCCTTTCCAGGTTGCTTGGTTGGCCAAAAAGAGCGTATGCGTTTTTTCCTGAATATATTCAGGAAAAAACGCATACGCTCTTTTTGGCCAAGGTCATCATTGTCGACGTTTTGCCACCTTTCATGTGCTTTAAAGGCGATTCGAATCTACCTCCTGAAATCTGTTTCCTGCAATTCTGCCTTGCTTTCAAATCCTCTTCGTTGCCTTCCCTCAATATATTTTTGGACGAGAGTTATCATTTATAACTCAGCAGGTTTGTGAATTGCAGTGCCCCTGAGCTCCATTTTTCAACTGTCTTTTTTGGGAGCTGGCCGCAAACGCACGGGATTGCCTAAGGCCCTATTCTGTTTCCCGGCGGTAGGCTGAGCCTGTGGTTAATTCTTCTTCCTGATGGGAAAATAGAGTGACCTGTGCCTGTCCCAACACCTAGATCTAGTCTCTCATTGGTTGCCCCTCTTCCCTTTCATCCTCAGGACAAATTGCAACCTGTACGGAACAGGAGGTTAAAGGTGCTGATTCTCCAAGTAGGGAGATTGCTAGTAAAGTAGCTGGAATGGCGAACCCGAACACAAGGAGATGAGAAATGAGGTGCGTTTTAGAAACCTTTTAAAATCACACGGTGTACCATCTTCTGGGTTTCTCATGCATGTTTTCGATGTAGGAAGATGCCCTTGAACCTGGAGATTTGGGACCCATGGGATGGGTACCACGCAGTATTACTTTAAAGGGTCTGTGTTTGCTCACCCAACCTCACCCACCCTCTCAGCCCCAAGTGTGTCCACCCTTATGTCTCATCCAGCTGTGGGTCTAGATATGTTCAATCCAGGCTGCATCACAGCCTCTGAACGTATTTTGTAAGAATTTCTCTCTCTTTCACTGTCTTTGTTTTACGGGTTTTTAAAAGTAATTTATTTTTATAATGGGGTTTAGCTGCTTTTCACGGCTGTGTTTATGCGGCTTTACACCCACTTGACTCACTTCCAGACAGATATCAATACATAGGTTTTAAGATTCTTACTAGTCACATATATTCTTGTGCGGTGAATAGGGGGTGTTGAGTCCAGTTCACTGAGCAATGAGTCGGTGTTGTCTATTACATATTGGGTGTATGGAACGGTATCTGAGCGAATTTGAAACCCTTGTTTTATGCATCACCCCACCTCACCTTTCCCGTTAAGCAGCCATAGTGTGTTTTCTAAACGTGTGACTCTGTTCTGTTTTGTAAATCAGTTCAAGAGTAGCGGTTTTTACATTCCCTCTATAAGTGATAGCTTATGATAAGTGTCTTTTTCTGTGTGACTTATTTCACTTAGAATCATCGTACCTAAGTCCACTCATCTTGCTTCTTCTAGCCTTATGATATTGATTTCATGTCTGCGTGATATTCCATTGTACATAAGGACCACAACTTCTTTATCCATTTTTCTCTTTCCTGGGATATTTAGGGTGTCATGAAGTGGAGGTTCTTGTCAACAGAGCAGCCCTAAACTTTGGGGTGCCTGTGTCTTGCTGATTTTTAGTTTTCCCAATTTATACGCCCATGAGTGGACGTGCCCTATGCTCCCTAAGCTGTGTGTTTTAGATGTTTCAGGACACACCTTTCACTTCTTCAGAGTGGCTGTTGGCAATTTACATCCCGCCCATCAGCGTAGCAAGGCTGCCATTTCTCCATGGCCTGTCCTGCATTTCTGGTTTTGAAAATTTTTGCAGCATGGCCCTTTTGACCGATGGGAAGCGAGACTTCTTTGTAGCGCTGATTTGCCTTTCCAGGTTGCTTGGTTGGCCAAAAAGAGCGTATGCGTTTTTTCCTGAATATATTCAGGAAAAAACGCATACGCTCTTTTTGGCCAAGGTCATCATTGTCGACGTTTTGCCACCTTTCATGTGCTTTAAAGGCGATTCGAATCTACCTCCTGAAATCTGTTTCCTGCAATTCTGCCTTGCTTTCAAATCCTCTTCGTTGCCTTCCCTCAATATATTTTTGGACGAGAGTTATCATTTATAACTCATCAGGTTTGTGAATTGCAGTGCCCCTGAGCTCCATTTTTCAACTGTCTTTTTTGGGAGCTGGCCGCAAACGCACGGGATTGCCTAAGGCCCTATTCTGTTTCCCGGCTGTAGGCTGATCCTGTGGTTAATTCTTCTTCCTGATGGGAAAATAGAGTGACCTGTGCCTGTCCCAACACCTAGATCTAGTCTCTCATTGGTTGCCCCTCTTCCCTTTCATCCTCAGGACAAATTGCAACCTGTACGGAACAGGAGGTTAAAGGTGCTGATTCTCCAAGTAGGGAGATTGCTAGTAAAGTAGCTGGAATGGCGAACCCGAACACAAGGAGATGAGAAATGAGGTGCGTTTTAGAAACCTTTTAAAATCACACGGTGTACCATCTTCTGGGTTTCTCATGCATGTTTTCGATGTAGGAAGATGCCCTTGAACCTGGAGATTTGGGACCCATGGGATGGGTACCACGCAGTATTACTTTAAAGGGTCTGTGTTTGCTCACCCAACCTCACCCACCCTCTCAGCCCCAAGTGTGTCCACCCTTATGTCTCATCCAGCTGTGGGTCTAGATATGGTCAATCCAGGCTGCATCACAGCCTCTGAACGAATTTTGTAAGAATTTCTCTCTCTTTCACTGTCTTTGTTTTACGGGTTTTTAAAAGTAATTTATTTTTATAATGGGGTTTAGCTGCTTTTCACGGCTGTGTTTATGCGGCTTTACACCCACTTGACTCACTTCCAGACAGATATCAATACATAGGTTTTAAGATTCTTACTAGTCACATATATTCTTGTGCGGTGAATAGGGGGTGTTGAGTCCAGTTCACTGAGCAATGAGTCGGTGTTGTCTATTACATATTGGGTGTATGGAACGGTATCTGAGCGAATTTGAAACCCTTGTTTTATGCATCACCCCACCTCACCTTTCCCGTTAAGCAGCCATAGTGTGTTTTCTAAACGTGTGACTCTGTTCTGTTTTGTAAATCAGTTCAAGAGTAGCGGTTTTTACATTCCCTCTATAAGTGATAGCTTATGATAAGTGTCTTTTTCTGTGTGACTTATTTCACTTAGAATCATCGTACCTAAGTCCACTCATCTTGCTTCTTCTAGCCTTATGATATTGATTTCATGTCTGCGTGATATTCCATTGTACATAAGGACCACAACTTCTTTATCCATTTTTCTCTTTCCTGGGATATTTAGGGTGTCATGAAGTGGAGGTTCTTGTCAACAGAGCAGCCCTAAACTTTGGGGTGCCTGTGTCTTGCTGATTTTTAGTTTTCCCAATTTATACGCCCATGAGTGGACGTGCCCTATGCTCCCTAAGCTGTGTGTTTTAGATGTTTCAGGACACACCTTTCACTTCTTCAGAGTGGCTGTTGGCAATTTACATCCCGCCCATCAGCGTAGCAAGGCTGCCATTTCTCCATGGCCTGTCCTGCATTTCTGGTTTTGAAAATTTTTGCAGCATGGCCCTTTTGACCGATGGGAAGCGAGACTTCTTTGTAGCGCTGATTTGCCTTTCCAGGTTGCTTGGTTGGCCAAAAAGAGCGTATGCGTTTTTTCCTGAATATATTCAGGAAAAAACGCATACGCTCTTTTTGGCCAAGGTCATCATTGTCGACGTTTTGCCACCTTTCATGTGCTTTAAAGGCGATTCGAATCTACCTCCTGAAATCTGTTTCCTGCAATTCTGCCTTGCTTTCAAATCCTCTTCGTTGCCTTCCCTCAATATATTTTTGGACGAGAGTTATCATTTATAACTCATCAGGTTTGTGAATTGCAGTGCCCCTGAGCTCCATTTTTCAACTGTCTTTTTTGGGAGCTGGCCGCAAACGCACGGGATTGCCTAAGGCCCTATTCTGTTTCCCGGCTGTAGGCTGATCCTGTGGTTAATTCTTCTTCCTGATGGGAAAATAGAGTGACCTGTGCCTGTCCCAACACCTAGATCTAGTCTCTCATTGGTTGCCCCTCTTCCCTTTCATCCTCAGGACAAATTGCAACCTGTACGGAACAGGAGGTTAAAGGTGCTGATTCTCCAAGTAGGGAGATTGCTAGTAAAGTAGCTGGAATGGCGAACCCGAACACAAGGAGATGAGAAATGAGGTGCGTTTTAGAAATCTTTTAAAATCACACGGTGTACCATCTTCTGGGTTTCTCATGCATGTTTTCGATGTAGGAAGATGCCCTTGAACCTGGAGATTTGGGACCCATGGGATGGGTACCACGCAGTATTACTTTAAAGGTTCTGTGTTTACTCACCCAACCTCACCCAAACTCTCAGCCCAAAGTGTGTCCACCCTTATGTCTCATCCAGCTGTGGGTCTAGATATGGTCAATCCAGGTTGCATCACAGCCTCTGAACGAATTTTGTAAGAATTTCTCTCTCTTTCACTGTCTTTGTTTTACGGGTTTTTAAAAGTAATTTATTTTTATAATGGGGTTTAGCTGCTTTTCACGGCTGTGTTTATGCGGCTTTACACCCACTTGACTCACTTCCAGACAGATATCAATACATAGGTTTTAAGATTCTTACTAGTCACATATATTCTTGTGCGGTGAATAGGGGGTGTTGAGTCCAGTTCACTGAGCAATGAGTCGGTGTTGTCTATTACATATTGGGTGTATGGAACGGTATCTGAGCGAATTTGAAACCCTTGTTTTATGCATCACCCCACCTCACCTTTCCCGTTAAGCAGCCATAGTGTGTTTTCTAAACGTGTGACTCTGTTCTGTTTTGTAAATCAGTTCAAGAGTAGCGGTTTTTACATTCCCTCTATAAGTGATAGCTTATGATAAGTGTCTTTTTCTGTGTGACTTATTTCACTTAGAATCATCGTACCTAAGTCCACTCATCTTGCTTCTTCTAGCCTTATGATATTGATTTCATGTCTGCGTGATATTCCATTGTACATAAGGACCACAACTTCTTTATCCATTTTTCTCTTTCCTGGGATATTTAGGGTGTCATGAAGTGGAGGTTCTTGTCAACAGAGCAGCCCTAAACTTTGGGGTGCCTGTGTCTTGCTGATTTTTAGTTTTCCCAATTTATACGCCCATGAGTGGACGTGCCCTATGTTCCCTAAGCTGTGTGTTTTAGATGTTTCAGGACACACCTTTCACTTCTTCAGAGTGGCTGTTGGCAATTTACATCCCGCCCATCAGCGTAGCAAGGCTGCCATTTCTCCATGGCCTGTCCTGCATTTCTGGTTTTGAAAATTTTTGCAGCATGGCCCTTTTGACCGATGGGAAGCGAGACTTCTTTGTAGCGCTGATTTGCCTTTCCAGGTTGCTTGGTTGGCCAAAAAGAGCGTATGCGTTTTTTCCTGAATATATTCAGGAAAAAACGCATACGCTCTTTTTGGCCAAGGTCATCATTGTCGACGTTTTGCCACCTTTCATGTGCTTTAAAGGCGATTCGAATCTACCTCCTGAAATCTGTTTCCTGCAATTCTGCCTTGCTTTCAAATCCTCTTCGTTGCCTTCCCTCAATATATTTTTGGACGAGAGTTATCATTTATAACTCAGCAGGTTTGTGAATTGCAGTGCCCCTGAGCTCCATTTTTCAACTGTCTTTTTTGGGAGCTGGCCGCAAACGCACGGGATTGCCTAAGGCCCTATTCTGTTTCCCGGCGGTAGGCTGAGCCTGTGGTTAATTCTTCTTCCTGATGGGAAAATAGAGTGACCTGTGCCTGTCCCAACACCTAGATCTAGTCTCTCATTGGTTGCCCCTCTTCCCTTTCATCCTCAGGACAAATTGCAACCTGTACGGAACAGGAGGTTAAAGGTGCTGATTCTCCAAGTAGGGAGATTGCTAGTAAAGTAGCTGGAATGGCGAACCCGAACACAAGGAGATGAGAAATGAGGTGCGTTTTAGAAACCTTTTAAAATCACACGGTGTACCATCTTCTGGGTTTCTCATGCATGTTTTCGATGTAGGAAGATGCCCTTGAACCTGGAGATTTGGGACCCATGGGATGGGTACCACGCAGTATTACTTTAAAGGGTCTGTGTTTGCTCACCCAACCTCACCCACCCTCTCAGCCCCAAGTGTGTCCACCCTTATGTCTCATCCAGCTGTGGGTCTAGATATGTTCAATCCAGGCTGCATCACAGCCTCTGAACGTATTTTGTAAGAATTTCTCTCTCTTTCACTGTCTTTGTTTTACGGGTTTTTAAAAGTAATTTATTTTTATAATGGGGTTTAGCTGCTTTTCACGGCTGTGTTTATGCGGCTTTACACCCACTTGACTCACTTCCAGACAGATATCAATACATAGGTTTTAAGATTCTTACTAGTCACATATATTCTTGTGCGGTGAATAGGGGGTGTTGAGTCCAGTTCACTGAGCAATGAGTCGGTGTTGTCTATTACATATTGGGTGTATGGAACGGTATCTGAGCGAATTTGAAACCCTTGTTTTATGCATCACCCCACCTCACCTTTCCCGTTAAGCAGCCATAGTGTGTTTTCTAAACGTGTGACTCTGTTCTGTTTTGTAAATCAGTTCAAGAGTAGCGGTTTTTACATTCCCTCTATAAGTGATAGCTTATGATAAGTGTCTTTTTCTGTGTGACTTATTTCACTTAGAATCATCGTACCTAAGTCCACTCATCTTGCTTCTTCTAGCCTTATGATATTGATTTCATGTCTGCGTGATATTCCATTGTACATAAGGACCACAACTTCTTTATCCATTTTTCTCTTTCCTGGGATATTTAGGGTGTCATGAAGTGGAGGTTCTTGTCAACAGAGCAGCCCTAAACTTTGGGGTGCCTGTGTCTTGCTGATTTTTAGTTTTCCCAATTTATACGCCCATGAGTGGACGTGCCCTATGCTCCCTAAGCTGTGTGTTTTAGATGTTTCAGGACACACCTTTCACTTCTTCAGAGTGGCTGTTGGCAATTTACATCCCGCCCATCAGCGTAGCAAGGCTGCCATTTCTCCATGGCCTGTCCTGCATTTCTGGTTTTGAAAATTTTTGCAGCATGGCCCTTTTGACCGATGGGAAGCGAGACTTCTTTGTAGCGCTGATTTGCCTTTCCAGGTTGCTTGGTTGGCCAAAAAGAGCGTATGCGTTTTTTCCTGAATATATTCAGGAAAAAACGCATACGCTCTTTTTGGCCAAGGTCATCATTGTCGACGTTTTGCCACCTTTCATGTGCTTTAAAGGCGATTCGAATCTACCTCCTGAAATCTGTTTCCTGCAATTCTGCCTTGCTTTCAAATCCTCTTCGTTGCCTTCCCTCAATATATTTTTGGACGAGAGTTATCATTTATAACTCATCAGGTTTGTGAATTGCAGTGCCCCTGAGCTCCATTTTTCAACTGTCTTTTTTGGGAGCTGGCCGCAAACGCACGGGATTGCCTAAGGCCCTATTCTGTTTCCCGGCTGTAGGCTGATCCTGTGGTTAATTCTTCTTCCTGATGGGAAAATAGAGTGACCTGTGCCTGTCCCAACACCTAGATCTAGTCTCTCATTGGTTGCCCCTCTTCCCTTTCATCCTCAGGACAAATTGCAACCTGTACGGAACAGGAGGTTAAAGGTGCTGATTCTCCAAGTAGGGAGATTGCTAGTAAAGTAGCTGGAATGGCGAACCCGAACACAAGGAGATGAGAAATGAGGTGCGTTTTAGAAACCTTTTAAAATCACACGGTGTACCATCTTCTGGGTTTCTCATGCATGTTTTCGATGTAGGAAGATGCCCTTGAACCTGGAGATTTGGGACCCATGGGATGGGTACCACGCAGTATTACTTTAAAGGGTCTGTGTTTGCTCACCCAACCTCACCCACCCTCTCAGCCCCAAGTGTGTCCACCCTTATGTCTCATCCAGCTGTGGGTCTAGATATGGTCAATCCAGGCTGCATCACAGCCTCTGAACGAATTTTGTAAGAATTTCTCTCTCTTTCACTGTCTTTGTTTTACGGGTTTTTAAAAGTAATTTATTTTTATAATGGGGTTTAGCTGCTTTTCACGGCTGTGTTTATGCGGCTTTACACCCACTTGACTCACTTCCAGACAGATATCAATACATAGGTTTTAAGATTCTTACTAGTCACATATATTCTTGTGCGGTGAATAGGGGGTGTTGAGTCCAGTTCACTGAGCAATGAGTCGGTGTTGTCTATTACATATTGGGTGTATGGAACGGTATCTGAGCGAATTTGAAACCCTTGTTTTATGCATCACCCCACCTCACCTTTCCCGTTAAGCAGCCATAGTGTGTTTTCTAAACGTGTGACTCTGTTCTGTTTTGTAAATCAGTTCAAGAGTAGCGGTTTTTACATTCCCTCTATAAGTGATAGCTTATGATAAGTGTCTTTTTCTGTGTGACTTATTTCACTTAGAATCATCGTACCTAAGTCCACTCATCTTGCTTCTTCTAGCCTTATGATATTGATTTCATGTCTGCGTGATATTCCATTGTACATAAGGACCACAACTTCTTTATCCATTTTTCTCTTTCCTGGGATATTTAGGGTGTCATGAAGTGGAGGTTCTTGTCAACAGAGCAGCCCTAAACTTTGGGGTGCCTGTGTCTTGCTGATTTTTAGTTTTCCCAATTTATACGCCCATGAGTGGACGTGCCCTATGCTCCCTAAGCTGTGTGTTTTAGATGTTTCAGGACACACCTTTCACTTCTTCAGAGTGGCTGTTGGCAATTTACATCCCGCCCATCAGCGTAGCAAGGCTGCCATTTCTCCATGGCCTGTCCTGCATTTCTGGTTTTGAAAATTTTTGCAGCATGGCCCTTTTGACCGATGGGAAGCGAGACTTCTTTGTAGCGCTGATTTGCCTTTCCAGGTTGCTTGGTTGGCCAAAAAGAGCGTATGCGTTTTTTCCTGAATATATTCAGGAAAAAACGCATACGCTCTTTTTGGCCAAGGTCATCATTGTCGACGTTTTGCCACCTTTCATGTGCTTTAAAGGCGATTCGAATCTACCTCCTGAAATCTGTTTCCTGCAATTCTGCCTTGCTTTCAAATCCTCTTCGTTGCCTTCCCTCAATATATTTTTGGACGAGAGTTATCATTTATAACTCATCAGGTTTGTGAATTGCAGTGCCCCTGAGCTCCATTTTTCAACTGTCTTTTTTGGGAGCTGGCCGCAAACACACGGGATTGCCTAAGGCCCTATTCTGTTTCCCGGCTGTAGGCTGATCCTGTGGTTAATTCTTCTTCCTGATGGGAAAATAGAGTGACCTGTGCCTGTCCCAACACCTAGATCTAGTCTCTCATTGGTTGCCCCTCTTCCCTTTCATCCTCAGGACAAATTGCAACCTGTACGGAACAGGAGGTTAAAGGTGCTGATTCTCCAAGTAGGGAGATTGCTAGTAAAGTAGCTGGAATGGCGAACCCGAACACAAGGAGATGAGAAATGAGGTGCGTTTTAGAAATCTTTTAAAATCACACGGTGTACCATCTTCTGGGTTTCTCATGCATGTTTTCGATGTAGGAAGATGCCCTTGAACCTGGAGATTTGGGACCCATGGGATGGGTACCACGCAGTATTACTTTAAAGGTTCTGTGTTTACTCACCCAACCTCACCCAACCTCTCAGCCCAAAGTGTGTCCACCCTTATGTCTCATCCAGCTGTGGGTCTAGATATGGTCAATCCAGGTTGCATCACAGCCTCTGAACGAATTTTGTAAGAATTTCTCTCTCTTTCACTGTCTTTGTTTTACGGGTTTTTAAAAGTAATTTATTTTTATAATGGGGTTTAGCTGCTTTTCACGGCTGTGTTTATGCGGCTTTACACCCACTTGACTCACTTCCAGACAGATATCAATACATAGGTTTTAAGATTCTTACAAGTCACATATATTCTTGTGCGGTGAATAGGGGGTGTTGAGTCCAGTTCACTGAGCAATGAGTCGGTGTTGTCTATTACATATTGGGTGTATGGAACGGTATCTGAGCGAATTTGAAACCCTTGTTTTATGCATCACCCCACCTCACCTTTCCCGTTAAGCAGCCATAGTGTGTTTTCTAAACGTGTGACTCTGTTCTGTTTTGTAACTCAGTTCAAGTGTAGCGGTTTTTACATTCCCTCTATAAGTGGTAGCTTATGATAAGTGTCTTTTTCTGTGTGACTTATTTCACTTAGAATCATCGTACCTAAATCCACTCATCTTGCTTCTTCTAGCCTTATGACATTGATTTCATGTCTGCGTGATATTCCATTGTACATAAGGACCACAACTTCTTTATCCATTTTTCTCTTTCCTGGGATATTTAAGGTGTCATGAAGTGGAGGTTCTTGTCAACAGAGCAGCCCTAAACTTTGGGGTGCCTGTGTCTTTCTGATTTTTAGTTTTCCCAATTTATACGCCCATGAGTGGACGTGCCCTATGCTCCCTAAGCTGTGTTTTTTCGATGTTTCAGGACACACCGTACACTTCTCCAGAGTGGCTGTTGGCAATTTACATCCTGCCCATCAGCGTAGCAAGGCTGCCATTTCTCCATGGCCTGTCCTGCATTTCTGGTTTTGACACTTTTTGCAGCATGGCCCTTTTGACCGATGGGAAGCGAGACTACTTTGTAGCGCTGATTTGCCTTTCCAGGTTGCTTGGTTGGCCAAAAAGGGCGTATGCGTTTTTTCCTGAATATATTCAGGAAAAAACGCATACGCCCTTTTTGGCCAAGGGCATCATTGTCGACGTTTTGCGACTTTTCATGTGCTATAAAGGTGATTCGAATCTACCTCCAGAAACCTGTTTCCTGCAATTCTGCCTTGCTTTCAAATCCTCTTCGTTGCCTTCCCTCAATATATTTGTGGACGAGAGTTATCATTTATAACTCTGCGGGTTTGTGAATGGCAGTGTCCCTGGGCTCCATTTTTCAACTCGCTTTTTTGGGAGCTGGCCGTAAGAGCGCGGGATTGCCTCAGGCCCTATTCTGCTTCTGGGCGGCACGCTGAGCCTGTGGTTAATTCTTCTTCCTGATGGGAAAATAGAGTGACCTGTGCCTGTCCCAACACCTAGATCTAGTCTCTCATTGGTTGCCCCTCTTCCCGTTCATCCTCAGGACAAATTGCAACCTGTAGGGAACAGGAGGTTAAAGGTGCTGATTCTCCAAGTAGGGAGATTGCTAGTAACGTACCTGGAATGGCGAACCCGAGCACATGGAGATGAGAAATGAGGTGCGTTTTAGAAACCTTTCAAAATCACACGGTGTACCATCTTCTGGGTTTCTCATGCATGTTTTCGATGTAGGAAGATGCCCTTGAACCTGGAGATTTGGGACCCATGGGATGGGTACCACGCAGTATTACTTTAAAGGGTCTGTGTTTGCTCACCCAACCTCACCCAACCTCTCAGCCCCAAGTGTGTCCACCCTTATGTCTCATCCAGCTGTGTGTCTAGATATGGTCAATCCAGGTTGCATCACAGCCCCTGACCGAATTTTGGAAGAATTTCTCTCTCTTTCACTGTCTTTGTTTTACGGGTTTTTAAAAGTAATTTATTTTTATAATGGGGTTTAGCGGCCTTTCACGGCTGTGTTGATGCGGTTTTACACCCACTTGACTCACTTCCAGAGAGATATCAATACATAGGTTTTACGATTCTTACTAGTCAGATATATTCTTGTGCGGTGAATAGGGGGTGTTGTGTCCAGTTCACTGAGCAAGGAGTAGGTCTTGTCTATTACATATTGGGTGTATGGAACGGTATCTGAGCGAATTTGAAACCCTTGTTTTATGCATCACCCCACCTCACCTTTCCCGTTAAGCAGCCATAGTGTGTTTTCTAAACGTGTGACTCTGTTCTGTTTTGTAATTCAGTTCAAGTGTAGCGGTTTTTACATTCCCTCTATAAGTGATAGCTTATGATAAGTGTCTTTTTCTGTGTGACTTATTTCAGTTAGAATCGTCGTTCCTAAATCCACTCATCTTGCTTCTACTAGCCTTATGACATTTATTTCATGTCTGAGTGATATTCGATTTTACATAAGGACCACAACTTCTTTATCCATTTTTTTCTTTCCTGGGATATTTAAGGTGTCATGAAGTGGAGGTTCTTGTCAACAGAGCAGCCCTAATCATTGGGGTGCCTGTGTCTTGCTGATTTTTAGTTTTCCCAATTTATACGACCATGAGTGGACGTGCCCTATGCTCCCTAAGCTGTGTTTTTTCAAAGTTTCAGGACACACCGTACACTTCTCCAGTGTGGCTGTTGGCAATTTACATCCCTCCCATCAGCGTAGCAAGGCTGCCATTTCTCCATGGCCTGTCCTGCCTTTCTGGTTTTGAAAATTTTTGCAGCATGGCCCTTTTGACCGATGGGAAGCGAGACTTCTTTGTAGCGCTGATTTGCCTTTCCAGGTTGCTTGGTTGGCCAAAAAGGGCGTATGCGTATTTTCCTGAATATATTCAGGAAAAAACGCATACGCTCTTTTTGGCCAAGGTCATCATTGTCGACGTTTTGCGACTTTTCATGTGCTTTAAATGCGATTCGAATCTACCTCCTGAAATCTGTTTCCTGCAATTCTGCCTTGCTTTCAAATCCTCTTCGTTGCCTTCCCTCAATATATTTGTGGACGAGAGTTATCATTTATAACTCTGCGGGTTTGTGAATGGCAGTGTCCCTGGGCTCCATTTTTCAACTCGCTTTTTTGGGAGCTGGACATAAGAGCGCGGGATTGCCTCAGGCCCTATTCTGCTTCTGGGCGGCAGGCTGAGCCTGTGGTTAATTCTTCTTCCTGATGGGAAAATAGAGTGACCTGTGCCTGTCCCAACACCTAGATCTAGTCTCTCATTGGTTGCCCCTCTTCCCGTTCATCCTCAGGACAAATTGCAATCTGTAGGGAACAGGAGGTTAAAGGTGCTGATTCTCCAAGTAGGGAGATTGCTAGTAACGTACCTGGAATGGCGAACCCGAGCACAAGGAGATGAGAAATGAGGTGCGTTTTAGAAACCTTTCAAAATCACACGGTGTACCATCTTCTGGGTTTCTCATGCATGTTTTCGATGTAGGAAGATGCCCTTGAACCTGGAGATTTGGGACCCATGGGATGGGTACCACGCAGTATTACTTTAAAGGGTCTGTGTTTGCTCACCCAACCTCACCCAACCTCTCAGCCCCAAGTGTGTCCACCCTCATGTCTCATCCAGCTGTGGGTCTAGATATGTTCAATCCAGGTTGCATCACAGCCTCTGAACGAATTTTGAAAGAATTTCTCTCTCTTTCACTGTCTTTTTTTTACGGGTTTTTAAAAGGAATTTATTTTTATAATGGGGTTTAGCTGCTTTTCACGGCTGTGTTTATGCGGCTTTACACCCACTTGACTCACTTCCAGACAGATATCAATACATAGGTTTTAAGATTCTTACTAGTCACATATATTCTTGTGCGGTGAATAGGGGGTGTTGAGTCCAGTTCACTGAGCAAGGAGTCGTTCTTTTCTATTACATATTGGGTGTATGGAACGGTATGTGAGCGAATTTGAAACCCTTGTTTTATGCATCACCCCACCTCACCTTTCCCGTTAAGCAGCCATAGTGTGTTTTCTAAACGTGTGACTCTGTTCTGTTTTGTAACTCAGTTCAAGTGTAGCGGTTTTTACATTCCCTCTTTAAGTGATAGCTTATGATAAGTGTCTTTTTCTGTGTGACTTATTTCACTTAGAATCATCGTACCTAAGTCCACTCATCTTGCTTCTTCTAGCCTTATGATATTGATTTCATGTCTGCGTGATATTCCATTGTACATAAGGACCACAACTTCTTTATCCATTTTTCTCTTTCCTGGGATATTTAAGGTGTCATGAAGTGGAGGTTCTTGTCAACAGAGCAGCCCTAAACTTTGGGGTGCCTGTGTCTTGCTGATTTTTAGTTTTCCCAATTTATACGCCCATGAGTGGACGTGCCCTATGCTCCCTAAGCTGTGTGTTTTCGATGTTTCAGGACACACCGTACACTTCTTCAGAGTGGCTGTTGGCAATTTACATCCCGCCCATCAGCGTAGCAAGGCTGCCATTTCTCCATGGCCTGTCCTGCATTTCTGGTTTTGACACTTTTTGCAGCATGGCCCTTTTGACCGATGGGAAGCGAGACTACTTTGTAGCGCTGATTTGCCTTTCCAGGTTGCTTGGTTGGCCAAAAAGGGCGTATGCGTTTTTTCCTGAATATATTCAGGAAAAAACGCATACGCCCTTTTTGGCCAAGGGCATCATTGTCGACGTTTTGCCACTTTTCATGTGCTTTAAATGCGATTCGAATCTACCTCCTGAAACCTGTTTCCTGCAATTCTGCCTTGCTTTCAAATCCTCTTCATTGCCTTCCCTCAATATATTTGTGGACGAGAGTTATCATTTATAACTCTGCGGGTTTGTGAAAGGCAGTGTCCCTGGGCTCCATTTTGCAACTCGCTTTTTTGGGAGCTGGCCGCAAGAGCGCGGGATTGCCTCAGGCCCTATTCTGCTTCTGGGCGGCACGCTGAGCCTGTGGTTAATTCTTCTTCCTGATGGGAAAATAGAGTGACCTGTGCCTGTCCCAACACCTAGATCTAGTCTCTCATTGGTTGCCCCTCTTCCCGTTCATCCTCAGGACAAATTGCAACCTGTAGGGAACAGCAGGTTAAAGGTGCTGATTCTCCAAGTAGGGAGATTGCTAGTAAAGTACGTGGAATGGCGAACCCGAGCACAAGGAGATGAGAAATGAGGTGCGTTTTAGAAACCTTTCAAAATCACACGGTGTACCATCTTCTGGGTTTCTCATGTATGTTTTCGATGTAGGAAGATGCCCTTGAACCTGGAGATTTGGGACCCATGGGATGCGTACCACGCAGTATTACTTTAAAGGTTGTGCGTTTGCTCACCCAACCTCACCCAACCTCTCAGCCCCAAGAGTGTCCACCCTTATGTCTCATCAAGCTGTGTGTCTAGATATGGTCAATCCAGGTTGCATCACAGCCCCTGACCGAATTTTGGAAGAATTTCTCTCTCTTTCACTGTCTTTGTTTTACGGGTTTTTAAAAGTAATTTATTTTTATAATGGGGTTTAGCGGCCTTTCACGGCTGTGTTGATGCGGCTTTACACCCACTTGACTCACTTCCAGACAGATATCAATACATAGGTTTTACGATTCTTACTAGTCAGATATATTCTTGTGCGGTGAATAGGGGGTGTTGTGTCCAGTTCACTGAGCAAGGAGTAGGTCTTGTCTATTACATATTGGGTGTATGGAACGGTATCTGAGCGAATTTGAAACCCTTGTTTTATGCATCACGCCACCTCACCTTTCCCGTTAAGCAGCCATAGTGTGTTTTCTAAACGTGTGACTCTGTTCTGTTTTGTAACTCAGTTCAAGTGTAGCGGTTTTTACATTCCCTCTATAAGTGAAAGCTTATGATAAGTGTCTTTTTCTGTGTGACTTATTTCACTTAGAATCATCGTACCTAAGTCCACTCATCTTGCTTCTTCTAGCCTTATGATATTGATTTCATGTCTGCGTGATATTCCATTGTACATAAGGACCAAAACTTCTTTATCCATTTTTCTCTTTCCTGGGATATTTAAGGTGTCATGAAGTGGAGGTTCTTGTCAACAGAGCAGCCCTAAACTTTGGGGTGCCTGTGTCTTGCTGATTTTTAGTTTTCCCAATTTATACGCCCATGAGTGGACGTGCCCTATGCTCCCTAAGCTGTTTTTTTTTCGATGTTTCAGGACACACCGTACACTTCTCCAGAGTGGCTGTTGGCAATTTACATCCCGCCCATCAGCGTAGCAAGGCTGCCATTTCTCCATGGCCTGTCCTGCATTTCTGGTTTTGACACTTTTTGCAGCATGGCCCTTTTGACCGATGGGAAGCGAGACTTCTTTGTAGCGCTGATTTGCATTTCCAGGTTGCTTGGTTGGCCAAAAAGGGCGTATGCGTTTTTTCCTGAATATATTCAGGAAAAAACGCATACGCCCTTTTTGGCCAAGGGCATCACTGTCGACGTTTTGCGACTTTTCATGTGCTTTAAAGGCGCTTCGAATCTACCTCCTGAAACCTGTTTCCTGCAATTCTGCCTTGCATTCAAATCCTCTTCGTTGCCTTCCCTCAATATATTTGTGGACGAGAGTTATCATTTATAACTCTGCGGGTTTGTGAATGGCAGTGTCCCTGGGCTCCATTTTTCAACTCGCTTTTTTGGGAGCTGGCCGTAAGAGCTCGGGATTGCCTCAGGCCCTATTCTGCTTCTGGGCGGCAGGCTGAGCCTGTGGTTAATTCTTCTTCCTGATGGGAAAATAGAGTGACCTGTGCCTGTCCCAACACCTAGATCTAGTCTCTCATTGGTTGCCCCTCTTCCCGTTCATCCTCAGGACAAATTGCAACCTGTAGGGAACAGGAGGTTAAAGGTGCTGATTCTCCAAGTAGGGAGATTGCTAGTAACGTACCTGGAATGGCGAACCCGAGCACAAGGAGATGAGAAATGAGGTGCGTTTTAGAAACCTTTCAAAATCACACGGTGTACCATCTTCTGGGTTTCTCATGCATGTTTTCGATGTAGGAAGATGCCCTTGAACCTGGAGATTTGGGACCCATGGGATGGGTACCACGCAGTATTACTTTAAAGGGTCTGTGTTTGCTCACCCAACCTCACCCAACCTCTCAGCCCCAAGAGTGTCCACCCTTATGTCTCATCCAGCTGTGGGTCTAGATATGGTCAATCCAGGTTGCATCACAGCCCCTGACCGAATTTTGGAAGAATTTCTCTCTCTTTCACTGTCTTTGTTTTACGGGTTTTTAAAAGTAATTTATTTTTATAATGGGGTTTAGCGGCCTTTCACGGCTGTGTTGATGCTGTTTTACACCCACTTGACTCACTTCCAGAGAGATATCAATACATAGGTTTTACGATTCTTACTAGTCAGATATATTCTTGTGCGGTGAATAGGGGGTGTTGTGTCCAGTTCACTGAGCAAGGAGTAGGTCTTGTCTATTACATATTGGGTGTATGGAACGGTATCTGAGCGAATTTGAAACCCTTGTTTTATGCATCACCCCACCTCACCTTTCCCGTTAAGCAGCCATAGTGTGTTTTCTAAACGTGTGACTCTGTTCTGTTTTGTAATTCAGTTCAAGTGTAGCGGTTTTTACATTCCCTCTATAAGTGATAGCTTATGATAAGTGTCTTTTTCTGTGTGACTTATTTCAGTTAGAATCGTCGTTCCTAAATCCACTCATCTTGCTTCTACTAGCCTTATGACATTTATTTCATGTCTGAGTGATATTCCATTTTACATAAGGACCACAACTTCTTTATCCATTTTTTTCTTTCCTGGGATATTTAAGGTGTCATGAAGTGGAGGTTCTTGTCAACAGAGCAGCCCTAATCATTGGGGTGCCTGTGTCTTGCTGATTTTTAGTTTTCCCAATTTATACGACCATGAGTGGACGTGCCCTATGCTCCCTAAGCTGTGTTTTTTCAAAGTTTCAGGACACACCGTACACTTCTCCAGTGTGGCTGTTGGCAATTTACATCCCTCCCATCAGCGTAGCAAGGCTGCCATTTCTCCATGGCCTGTCCTGCCTTTCTGGTTTTGAAAATTTTTGCAGCATGGCCCTTTTGACCGATGGGAAGCGAGACTTCTTTGTAGCGCTGATTTGCCTTTCCAGGTTGCTTGGTTGGCCAAAAAGAGCGTATGCGTTTTTTCCTGAATATATTCAGGAAAAAACGCATACGCCCTTTTTGGCCAAGGTCATCATTGTCGACGTTTTGCGACTTTTCATGTGCTTTAAATGCGATTCGAATCTACCTCCTGAAATCTGTTTCCTGCAATTCTGCCTTGCTTTCAAATCCTCTTCGTTGCCTTCCCTCAATATATTTGTGGACGAGAGTTATCATTTATAACTCTGCGGGTTTGTGAATGGCAGTGTCCCTGGGCTCCATTTTTCAACTCGCTTTTTTGGGAGCTGGACATAAGAGCGCGGGATTGCCTCAGGCCCTATTCTGCTTCTGGGCGGCAGGCTGAGCCTGTGGTTAATTCTTCTTCCTGATGGGAAAATAGAGTGACCTGTGCCTGTCCCAACACCTAGATCTAGTCTCTCATTGGTTGCCCCTCTTCCCGTTCATCCTCAGGACAAATTGCAACCTGTAGGGAACAGGAGGTTAAAGGTGCTGATTCTCCAAGTAGGGAGATTGCTAGTAACGTACCTGGAATGGCGAAACCGAGCACAAGGAGATGAGAAATGAGGTGCGTTTTAGAAACCTTTCAAAATCACATGGTGTACCATCTTCTGGGTTTCTCATGCATGTTTTCGATGTAGGAAGATGCCCTTGAACCTGGAGATTTGGGACCCATGGGATGGGTACCACGCAGTATTACTTTAAAGGGTCTGTGTTTGCTCACCCAACCTCACCCAACCTCTCAGCCCCAAGTGTGTCCATCCTCATGTCTCATCCAGCTGTGGGTCTAGATATGTTCAATCCAGGTTGCATCACAGCCTCTGAACGAATTTTGTAAGAATTTCTCTCTCTTTCACTGTCTTTGTTTTACGGGTTTTTAAAAGGAATTTATTTTTATAATGGGGTTTAGCTGCTTTTCACGGCTGTGTTTATGCGGCTTTACACCCACTTGACTCACTTCCAGACAGATATCAATACATAGGTTTTAAGATTCTTACTAGTCACATATATTCTTGTGCGGTGAATAGGGGGTGTTGAGTCCAGTTCACTGAGCAAGGAGTCGTTCTTTTCTATTACATATTGGGTGTATGGAACGGTATGTGAGCGAATTTGAAACCCTTGTTTTATGCCTCACCCCACCTCACCTTTCCCATTAAGCAGCCATAGTGTGTTTTCTAAACGTGTGACTCTGTTCTGTTTTGTAATTCAGTTCAAGTGTAGCGGTTTTTACATTCCCTCTATAAGTGATAGCTTATGATAAGTGTCTTTTACTGTGTGACTTATTTCAGTTAGAATTGTCGTTCCTAAATCCACTCATCTTGCTTCTACTAGCCTTATGACATTTATTTCATGTCTGAGTGATATTCCATTTTACATAAGGACCACAACTTCTTTATCCATTTTTTTCTTTCCTGGGATATTTAAGGTGTCATGAAGTGGAGGTTCTTGTCAACAGAGCAGCCCTAATCATTGGGGTGCCTGTGTCTTGCTGATTTTTAGTTTTCCCAATTTATACGACCATGAGTGGACGTGCCCTATGCTCCCTTATCTGTGTTTTTTCGAAGTTTCAGGACACACCGTACACTTCTCCAGTGTGGCTGTTGGCAATTTACATCCCTCCCATCAGCGTAGCAAGGCTGCCATTTCTCCATGGCCTGTCCTGCATTTCTGGTTTTGAAAATTTTTGCAGCATGACCCTTTTGACCGATGGGAAGCGAGACTACTTTGTAGCGCTGATTTGCCTTTCCAGGTTGCTTGGTTGGCCAAAAAGGGCGTATGCGTTTTTCCCTGAATATATTCAGGAAAAAATGCATACGCTCTTTTTGTCCAAGGTCATCATTGTCGACGTTTTGCCACCTTTCATGTGCTTTAAATGCGAATCGAATCTACCTCCTGAAATCTGTTTCCTGCAATTCTGCCTTGCTTTCAAATCCTCTTCGTTGCCTTCCATCAATATATTTTTGGACGAGAGTTATCATTTATAACTCAGCAGGTTTGTGAATTGCAGTGCCCCTGAGCTCCATTTTTCAACTGTCTTTTTTGGGAGCTGGCCGCAAACGCACGGGATTGCCTAAGGCCCTATACTGGTTCCCGGCGGTAGGCTGAGCCTGTGGTTAATTCTTCTTCCTGATGGGAAAATAGAGTGACCTGTGCCTGTCCCAACACCTAGATCTAGTCTCTCATTGGTTGCCCCTCTTCCCGTTCATCCTCAGGACAAATTGCAACCTGTAGGGAACAGGAGCTTAAAGGTGCTGATTCTCCAAGTAGGGAGATTGCTAGTAAAGTAGCTGGAAATGCGAACCCTAGCACAAGGAGATGAGAAATGGGGTGCGTTTTAGAAACCTTTCAAAACCACATGGTGTACCATCTTCTGGGTTTCTCATGCATGTTTTCGATGTAGGAAGATGCCCTTGAACCTGGAGATTTGGGACCCATGGGATGGGTACCACGCAGTATTACTTTAAAGGGTCTGTGTTTGCTCACCCAACCTCACCCAACCTCTCAGCCCCAAGTGTGTCCACCCTTATGTCTCATCCAGCTGTGTGTCTAGATATGGTCAATCCAGGTTGCATCACAGCCCCTGACCGAATTTTGGAAGAATTTCTCTCTCTTTCACTGTCTTTGTTTTACGGGTTTTTAAAAGTAATTTATTTTTATAATGGGGTTTAGCGGCCTTTCACGGCTGTGTTGATGCGGCTTTACACCCACTTGACTCACTTCCAGAGAGATATCAATACATAGGTTTTACGATTCTTACTAGTCAGATATATTCTTGTGCGTTGAATAGGGGTTGTTTTGTCCAGTTCACTGAGCAAGGAGTAGGTCTTGTCTATTACATATTGGGTGTATGGAACGGTATCTGAGCGAATTTGAAACCCTTGTTTTATGCATCACCCCACCTCACCTTTCCCGTTAAGCAGCCATAGTGTGTTTTCTAAACGTGTGACTCTGTTCTGTTTTGTAATTCAGTTCAAGTGTAGCGGTTTTTACATTCCCTCTATAAGTGATAGCTTATGATAAGTGTCTTTTTCTGTGTGACTTATTTCAGTTAGAATCGTCATTCCTAAATGCACTCATCTTGCTTCTACTAGCCTTATGACATTTATTTCATGTCTGAGTGATATTCCATTTTACATAAGGACCACAACTTCTTTATCCATTTTTTTCTTTCCTGGGATATTTAAGGTGTCATGAAGTGGAGGTTCTTGTCAACAGAGCAGCCCTAATCATTGGGGTGCCTGTGTCTTGCTGATTTTTAGTTTTCCCAATTTATACGACCATGAGTGGACGTGCCCTATGCTCCCTAAGCTGTGTTTTTTCGAAGTTTCAGGACACACCGTACACTTCTCCAGTGTGGCTGTTGGCAATTTACATCCCTCCCATCAGCGTAGCAAGGCTGCCATTTCTCCATGGCCTGTCCTGCCTTTCTGGTTTTGAAAATTTTTGCAGCATGGCCCTTTTGACCGATGGGAAGCGAGACTTCTTTGTAGCGCTGATTTGCCTTTCCAGGTTGCTTGGTTGGCCAAAAAGGGCGTATGCGTTTTTTCCTGAATATATTCAGGAAAAAACGCATACGCTCTTTTTGGCCAAGTTCATCATTGTCGACGTTTTGCCACCTTTCATGTGCTTTAAAGGCGATTCGAATCTACCTCCTGAAATCTGTTTCCTGCAATTCTGCCTTGCTTTCAAATCCTCTTCGTTGCCTTCCCTCAATATATTTTTGGACGAGAGTTATCATTTATAACTCAGTAGGTTTGTGAATTGCAGTGCCCCTGAGCTCCATTTTTCAACTGTCTTTTTTGGGAGCTGGCCGCAAACGCACGGGATTGCCTAAGGCCCTATTCTGGTTCCCGGCGGTAGGCTGAGCCTGTGGTTAATTCTTCTTCCTGATGGGAAAATAGAGTGACCTGTGCCTGTCCCAACACCTAGACCTAGTCTCTCATTGGTTGCCCCTCTTCCCTTTCATCCTCAGGACAAATTGCAACCTGTACGGAACAGGAGGTTAAAGGTGCTGATTCTCCAAGTAGGGAGATTGCTAGTAAAGTAGCTGGAATGGCGAACCCGAACACAAGGAGATGAGAAATGAGGTGCGTTTTAGAAACCTTTTAAAATCACACGGTGTACCATCTTCTGGGTTTCTCATGCATGTTTTCGATGTAGGAAGATGCCCTTGAACCTGGAGATTTGGGACCCATGGGATGGGTACCACGCAGTATTACTTTAAAGGGTCTGTGTTTGCTCACCCAACCTCACCCAACCTCTCAGCCCAAAGTGTGTCCACCCTTATGTCTCATCCAGCTGTGGGTCTAGATATGGTCAATCCAGGTTGCATCACAGCATCTGAACGAATTTTGTAAGAATTTCTCTCTCTTTCACTGTCTTTGTTTTATGGGTTTTTAAAAGTAATTTATTTTTATAATGGGGTTTAGCTGCTTTTCACGGCTGTGTTTATGCGGCTTTACACCCACTTGACTCACTTCCAGACAGATATCAATACATAGGTTTTAAGATTCTTACTAGTCACATATATTCTTGTGCGGTGAATAGGGGGTGTTGAGTCCAGTTCACTGAGCAATGAGTCGGTGTTGTCTATTACTTATTGGGTGTATGGAACGGTATCTGAGCGAATTTGAAACCCTTGTTTTATGCATCACCCCACCTCACCTTTCCCGTTAAGCAGCCATAGTGTGTTTTCTAAACGTGTGATTCTGTTCTGTTTTGTAACTCAGTTCAAGTGTAGCGGTTTTTACATTCCCTCTATAAGTGGTAGCTTATGATAAGTGTCTTTTTCTGTGTGACTTATTTCACTTAGAATCATCGTACCTAAGTCCACTCATCTTGCTTCTTCTAGCCTTATGACATTGATTTCATGTCTGCGTGATATTCCATTGTACATAAGGACCACAACTTCTTTATCCATTTTTCTCTTTCCTGGGATATTTAAGGTGTCATGAAGTGGAGGTTCTTGTCAACAGAGCAGCCCTAAACTTTGGGGTGCCTGTGTCTTGCTGATTTTTAGTTTTCCCAATTTATACGCCCATGAGTGGACGTGCCCTATGCTCCCTAAGCTGTGTTTTTTCGATGTTTCAGGACACACCGTACACTTCTCCAGAGTGGCTGTTGGCAATTTACATCCCGCCCATCAGCGTAGCAAGGCTGCCATTTCTCCATGGCCTGTCCTGCATTTCTGGTTTTGACACTTTTTGCAGCATGGCCCTTTTGACCGATGGGAAGCGAGACTACTTTGTAGCGCTGATTTGCCTTTCCAGGTTGCTTGGTTGGCCAAAAAGGGCGTATGCGTTTTTTCCTGAATATATTCAGGAAAAAACGCATACGCCCTTTTTGGCCAAGGGCATCATTGTCGACGTTTTGCGACTTTTCATGTGCTTTAAAGGTGATTCAAATCTACCTCCTGAAACCTGTTTCCTGCAATTCTGCCTTGCTTTCAAATCCTCTTCGTTGCCTTCCCTCAATATATTTGTGGACGAGAGTTATCATTTATAACTCTGCGGGTTTGTGAATGGCAGTGTCCCTGGGCTCCATTTTTCAACTCGCTTTTTTGGGAGCTGGCCGTAAGAGCGCGGGATTGCCTCAGGCCCTATTCTGCTTCTGGGCGGCAGGCTGAGCCTGTGGTTAATTCTTCTTCCTGATGGGAAAATAGAGTGACCTGTGCCTGTCCCAACACCTAGATCTAGTCTCTCATTGGTTGCCCCTCTTCCCGTTCATCCTCAGGACAAATTGCAACCTGTAGGGAACAGGAGGTTAAAGGTGCTGATTCTCCAAGTAGGGAGATTGCTAGTAACGTACCTGGAATGGCGAACCCGAGCACAAGGAGATGAGAAATGAGGTGCGTTTTAGAAACCTTTCAAAATCACATGGTGTACCATCTTCTGGGTTTCTCATGCATGTTTTCGATGTAGGAAGATGCCCTTGAACCTGGAGATTTGGGACCCATGGGATGGGTACCACGCAGTATTACTTTAAAGGGTCTGTGTTTGCTCACCCAACCTCACCCAACCTCTCAGCCCCAAGTGTGTCCATCCTCATGTCTCATCCAGCTGTGGGTCTAGATATGTTCAATCCAGGTTGCATCACAGCCTCTGAACGAATTTTGTAAGAATTTCTCTCTCTTTCACTGTCTTTGTTTTACGGGTTTTTAAAAGGAATTTATTTTTATAATGGGGTTTAGCTGCTTTTCACGGCTGTGTTTATGCGGCTTTACACCCACTTGACTCACTTCCAGACAGATATCAATACATAGGTTTTAAGATTCTTACTAGTCACATATATTCTTGTGCGGTGAATAGGGGGTGTTGAGTCCAGTTCACTGAGCAAGGAGTCGTTCTTTTCTATTACATATTGGGTGTATGGAACGGTATGTGAGCGAATTTGAAACCCTTGTTTTATGCCTCACCCCACCTCACCTTTCCCATTAAGCAGCCATAGTGTGTTTTCTAAACGTGTGACTCTGTTCTGTTTTGTAATTCAGTTCAAGTGTAGCGGTTTTTACATTCCCTCTATAAGTGATAGCTTATGATAAGTGTCTTTTACTGTGTGACTTATTTCAGTTAGAATTGTCGTTCCTAAATCCACTAATCTTGCTTCTACTAGCCTTATGACATTTATTTCATGTCTGAGTGATATTCCATTTTACATAAGGACCACAACTTCTTTATCCATTTTTTTCTTTCCTGGGATATTTAAGGTGTCATGAAGTGGAGGTTCTTGTCAACAGAGCAGCCCTAATCATTGGGGTGCCTGTGTCTTGCTGATTTTTAGTTTTCCCAATTTATACGACCATGAGTGGACGTGCCCTATGCTCCCTTATCTGTGTTTTTTCGAAGTTTCAGGACACACCGTACAATTCTCCAGTGTGGCTGTTGGCAATTTACATCCCTCCCATCAGCGTAGCAAGGCTGCCATTTCTCCATGGCCTGTCCTGCATTTCTGGTTTTGAAAATTTTTGCAGCATGACCCTTTTGACCGATGGGAAGCGAGACTACTTTGTAGCGCTGATTTGCCTTTCCAGGTTGCTTGGTTGGCCAAAAAGGGCGTATGCGTTTTTCCCTGAATATATTCAGGAAAAAACGCATACGCTCTTTTTGTCCAAGGTCATCATTGTCGACGTTTTGCCACCTTTCATGTGCTTTAAATGCGAATCGAATCTACCTCCTGAAATCTGTTTCCTGCAATTCTGCCTTGCTTTCAAATCCTCTTCGTTGCCTTCCATCAATATATTTTTGGACGAGAGTTATCATTTATAACTCAGCAGGTTTGTGAATTGCAGTGCCCCTGAGCTCCATTTTTCAACTGTCTTTTTTGGGAGCTGGCCGCAAATGCACGGGATTGCCTAAGGCCCTATTCTGGTTCCCGGCGGTAGGCTGAGCCTGTGGTTAATTCTTCTTCCTGATGGGAAAATAGAGTGACCTGTGCCTGTCCCAACACCTAGATCTAGTCTCTCATTGGTTGCCCCTCTTCCCGTTCATCCTCAGGACAAATTGCAACCTGTAGGGAACAGGAGCTTAAAGGTGCTGATTCTCCAAGTAGGGAGATTGCTAGTAAAGTAGCTGGAAATGCGAACCCTAGCACAAGGAGATGAGAAATGGGGTGCGTTTTAGAAACCTTTCAAAACCACATGGTGTACCATCTTCTGGGTTTCTCATGCATGTTTTCGATGTAGGAAGATGCCCTTGAACCTGGAGATTTGGGACCCATGGGATGGGTACCACGCAGTATTACTTTAAAGGGTCTGTGTTTGCTCACCCAACCTCACCCAACCTCTCAGCCCCAAGTGTGTCCACCCTTATGTCTCATCCAGCTGTGTGTCTAGATATGGTCAATCCAGGTTGCATCACAGCCCCTGACCGAATTTTGGAAGAATTTCTCTCTCTTTCACTGTCTTTGTTTTACGGGTTTTTAAAAGTAATTTATTTTTATAATGGGGTTTAGCGGCCTTTCACGGCTGTGTTGATGCGGCTTTACACCCACTTGACTCACTTCCAGAGAGATATCAATACATAGGTTTTACGATTCTTACTAGTCAGATATATTCTTGTGCGTTGAATAGGGGTTGTTTTGTCCAGTTCACTGAGCAAGGAGTAGGTCTTGTCTATTACATATTGGGTGTATGGAACGGTATCTGAGCGAATTTGAAACCCTTGTTTTATGCATCACCCCACCTCACCTTTCCCGTTAAGCAGCCATAGTGTGTTTTCTAAACGTGTGACTCTGTTCTGTTTTGTAATTCAGTTCAAGTGTAGCGGTTTTTACATTCCCTCTATAAGTGATAGCTTATGATAAGTGTCTTTTTCTGTGTGACTTATTTCAGTTAGAATCGTCATTCCTAAATGCACTCATCTTGCTTCTACTAGCCTTATGACATTTATTTCATGTCTGAGTGATATTCCATTTTACATAAGGACCACAACTTCTTTATCCATTTTTTTCTTTCCTGGGATATTTAAGGTGTCATGAAGTGGAGGTTCTTGTCAACAGAGCAGCCCTAATCATTGGGGTGCCTGTGTCTTGCTGATTTTTAGTTTTCCCAATTTATACGACCATGAGTGGACGTGCCCTATGCTCCCTAAGCTGTGTTTTTTCGAAGTTTCAGGACACACCGTACACTTCTCCAGTGTGGCTGTTGGCAATTTACATCCCTCCCATCAGCGTAGCAAGGCTGCCATTTCTCCATGGCCTGTCCTGCCTTTCTGGTTTTGAAAATTTTTGCAGCATGGCCCTTTTGACCGATGGGAAGCGAGACTTCTTTGTAGCGCTGATTTGCCTTTCCAGGTTGCTTGGTTGGCCAAAAAGGGCGTATGCGTTTTTTCCTGAATATATTCAGGAAAAAACGCATACGCTCTTTTTGGCCAAGTTCATCATTGTCGACGTTTTGCCACCTTTCATGTGCTTTAAAGGCGATTCGAATCTACCTCCTGAAATCTGTTTCCTGCAATTCTGCCTTGCTTTCAAATCCTCTTCGTTGCCTTCCCTCAATATATTTTTGGACGAGAGTTATCATTTATAACTCAGCAGGTTTGTGAATTGCAGTGCCCCTGAGCTCCATTTTTCAACTGTCTTTTTTGGGAGCTGGCCGCAAACGCACGGGATTGCCTAAGGCCCTATTCTGGTTCCCGGCGGTAGGCTGAGCCTGTGGTTAATTCTTCTTCCTGATGGGAAAATAGAGTGACCTGTGCCTGTCCCAACACCTAGACCTAGTCTCTCATTGGTTGCCCCTCTTCCCTTTCATCCTCAGGACAAATTGCAACCTGTACGGAACAGGAGGTTAAAGGTGCTGATTCTCCAAGTAGGGAGATTGCTAGTAAAGTAGCTGGAATGGCGAACCCGAACACAAGGAGATGAGAAATGAGGTGCGTTTTAGAAACCTTTTAAAATCACACGGTGTACCATCTTCTGGGTTTCTCATGCATGTTTTCGATGTAGGAAGATGCCCTTGAACCTGGAGATTTGGGACCCATGGGATGGGTACCACGCAGTATTACTTTAAAGGGTCTGTGTTTGCTCACCCAACCTCACCCAACCTCTCAGCCCAAAGTGTGTCCACCCTTATGTCTCATCCAGCTGTGGGTCTAGATATGGTCAATCCAGGTTGCATCACAGCCTCTGAACGAATTTTGTAAGAATTTCTCTCTCTTTCACTGTCTTTGTTTTACGGGTTTTTAAAAGTAATTTATTTTTATAATGGGGTTTAGCTGCTTTTCACGGCTGTGTTTATGCGGCTTTACACCCACTTGACTCACTTCCAGACAGATATCAATACATAGGTTTTAAGATTCTTACTAGTCACATATATTCTTGTGCGGTGAATACGGGGTGTTGAGTCCAGTTCACTGAGCAATGAGTCGGTGTTGTCTATTACTTATTGGGTGTATGGAACGGTATCTGAGCGAATTTGAAACCCTTGTTTTATGCATCACCCCACCTCACCTTTCCCGTTAAGCAGCCATAGTGTGTTTTCTAAACGTGTGATTCTGTTCTGTTTTGTAACTCAGTTCAAGTGTAGCGGTTTTTACATTCCCTCTATAAGTGGTAGCTTATGATAAGTGTCTTTTTCTGTGTGACTTATTTCACTTAGAATCATCGTACCTAAGTCCACTCATCTTGCTTCTTCTAGCCTTATGACATTGATTTCATGTCTGCGTGATATTCCATTGTACATAAGGACCACAACTTCTTTATCCATTTTTCTCTTTCCTGGGATATTTAAGGTGTCATGAAGTGGAGGTTCTTGTCAACAGAGCAGCCCTAAACTTTGGGGTGCCTGTGTCTTGCTGATTTTTAGTTTTCCCAATTTATACGCCCATGAGTGGACGTGCCCTATGCTCCCTAAGCTGTGTTTTTTCGATGTTTCAGGACACACCGTACACTTCTCCAGAGTGGCTGTTGGCAATTTACATCCCGCCCATCAGCGTAGCAAGGCTGCCATTTCTCCATGGCCTGTCCTGCATTTCTGGTTTTGACACTTTTTGCAGCATGGCCCTTTTGACCGATGGGAAGCGAGACTACTTTGTAGCGCTGATTTGCCTTTCCAGGTTGCTTGGTTGGCCAAAAAGGGCGTATGCGTTTTTTCCTGAATATATTCAGGAAAAAACGCATACGCCCTTTTTGGCCAAGGGCATCATTGTCGACGTTTTGCGACTTTTCATGTGCTTTAAAGGTGTTTCAAATCTACCTCCTGAAACCTGTTTCCTGCAATTCTGCCTTGCTTTCAAATCCTCTTCGTTGCCTTCCCTCAATATATTTGTGGACGAGAGTTATCATTTATAACTCTGCGGGTTTGTGAATGGCAGTGTCCCTGGGCTCCATTTTTCAACTCGCTTTTTTGGGAGCTGGCCGTAAGAGCGCGGGATTGCGTCAGGCCCTATTCTGCTTCTGGGCGGCAGGCTGAGCCTGTGGTTAATTCTTCTTCCTGATGGGAAAATAGAGTGACCTGTGCCTGTCCCAACACCTAGATCTAGTCTCTCATTGGTTGCCCCTCTTCCCGTTCATCCTCAGGACAAATTGCAACCTGTAGGGAACAGGAGGTTAAAGGTGCTGATTCTCCAAGTAGGGAGATTGCTAGTAACGTACCTGGAATGGCGAACCCGAGCACAAGGAGATGAGAAATGAGGTGCGTTTTAGAAACCTTTCAAAATCACACGGTGTACCATCTTCTGGGTTTCTCATGCATGTTTTCGATGTAGGAAGATGCCCTTGAACCTGGAGATTTGGGACCCATGGGATGGGTACCACGCAGTATTACTTTAAAGGGTCTGTGTTTGCTCACCCAACCTCACCCAACCTCTCAGCCCCAAGTGTGTCCACCCTTATGTCTCATCCAGCTGTGTGTCTAGATATGGTCAATCCAAGTTGCATCACAGCCCCTGACCGAATTTTGGAAGAATTTCTCTCTCTTTCACTGTCTTTGTTTTACGGGTTTTTAAAAGTAATTTATTTTTATAATGGGGTTTAGCGGCCTTTCACGGCTGTGTTGATGCGGCTTTACACCCACTTGACTCACTTCCAGAGAGATATCAATACATAGGTTTTACGATTCTTACTAGTCAGATATATTCTTGTGCGGTGAATAGGGGTTGTTGTGTCCAGTTCACTGAGCAAGGAGTAGGTCTTGTCTATTACATATTGGGTGTATGGAACGGTATCTGAGCGAATTTGAAACCCTTGTTTTATGCATCACCCCACCTCACCTTTCCCGTTAAGCAGCCATAGTGTGTTTTCTAAACGTGTGACTCTGTTCTGTTTTGTAATTCAGTTCAAGTGTAGCGGTTTTTACATTCCCTCTATAAGTGATAGCTTATGATAAGTGTCTTTTTCTGTGTGACTTATTTCAGTTAGAATCGTCGTTCCTACATCCACTCATCTTGCTTCTACTAGCCTTATGACATTTATTTCATGTCTGAGTGATATTCCATTTTACATAAGGACCACAACTTCTTTATCCATTTTTTTTCTTTCCTGGGATATTTAAGGTGTCATGAAGTGGAGGTTCTTGTCAACAGAGCAGCCCTAATCATTGGGGTGCCTGTGTCTTGCTGATTTTTAGTTTTCCCAATTTATACGACCATGAGTGGACGTGCCCTATGCTCCCTAAGCTGTGTTTTTTCGAAGTTTTAGGACACACCGTACACTTCTCCAGTGTGGCTGTTGGCAATTTACATCCCTCCCATCAGCGTAGCAAGGCTGCCATTTCTCCATGGCCTGTCCTGCCTTTCTTGTTTTGAAAATTTTTGCAGCATGGCCCTTTTGACCGATGGGAAGCGAGACTTCTTTGTAGTGCTGATTTGCCTTTCCAGGTTGCTTGGTTGGCCAAAAAGAGCGTATGCGTTTTTTCCTGAATATATTCAGGAAAAAACGCATACGCTCTTTTTGGCCAAGTTCATCATTGTCGACGTTTTGCCACCTTTCATGTGCTTTAAAGGCGATTCGAATCTACCTCCTGAAATCTGTTTCCTGCAATTCTGCCTTGCTTTCATATCCTCTTCGTTGCCTTCCCTCAATATATTTTTGGACGAGAGTTATCATTTATAACTCAGCAGGTTTGTGAATTGCAGTGCCCCTGAGCTCCATTTTTCAACTGTCTTTTTTGGGAGCTGGCCGCAAACGCACGGGATTGCCTAAGGCCCTATTCTGGTTCCCGGCGGTAGGCTGAGCCTGTGGTTAATTCTTCTTCCTGATGGGAAAATAGAGTGACCTGTGCCTGTCCCAACACCTAGATCTAGTCTCTCATTGGTTGCCCCTCTTCCCGTTCATCCTCAGGACAAATTGCAACCTGTACGGAACAGGAGGTTAAAGGTGCTGATTCTCCAAGTAGGGAGATTGCTAGTAAAGTAGCTGGAATGGCGAACCCGAACACAAGGAGATGAGAAATGAGGTGCGTTTTAGAAACCTTTCAAAACCACATGGTGTACCATCTTCTGGGTTTCTCATGCATGTTTTCGATGTAGGAAGATGCCCTTGAACCTGGAGATTTGGGACCCATGGGATGGGTACCACGCAGTATTACTTTAAAGGGTCTGTGTTTGCTCACCCAACCTCACCCAACCTCTCAGCCCCAAGTGTGTCCACCCTTACGTCTCATCCAGCTGTGTGTCTAGATATGGTCAATCCAGGTTGCATCACAGCCCCTGACCGAATTTTGGAAGAATTTCTCTCTCTTTCACTGTCTTTGTTTTACGGGTTTTAAAAGTAATTTATTTTTATAATGGGGTTTAGCGGCCTTTCACGGCTGTGTTGATGCGGCTTTACACCCACTTGACTCACTTCCAGAGAGATATCAATACATAGGTTTTACGATTCTTACTAGTCAGATATATTCTTGTGCGTTGAATAGGGGTTGTTTTGTCCAGTTCACTGAGCAAGGAGTAGGTCTTGTCTATTACATATTGGGTGTATGGAACGGTATCTGAGCGAATTTGAAACCCTTGTTTTATGCATCACCCCACCTCACCTTTCCCGTTAAGCAGCCATAGTGTGTTTTCTAAACGTGTGACTCTGTTCTGTTTTGTAATTCAGTTCAAGTGTAGCGGTTTTTACATTCCCTCTATAAGTGATAGCTTATGATAAGTGTCTTTTTCTGTGTGACTTATTTCAGTTAGAATCGTCGTTCCTAAATGCACTCATCTTGCTTCTACTAGCCTTATGACATTTATTTCATGTCTGAGTGATATTCCATTTTACATAAGGACCACAACTTCTTTATCCATTTTTTTCTTTCCTGGGATATTTAAGGTGTCATGAAGTGGAGGTTCTTGTCAACAGAGCAGCCCTAATCATTGGGGTGCCTGTGTCTTGCTGATTTTTAGTTTTCCCAATTTATACGACCATGAGTGGACGTGCCCTATGCTCCCTAAGCTGTGTTTTTTCGAAGTTTCAGGACACACCGTACACTTCTCCAGTGTGGCTGCTTGGCAATTTACATCCCTCCCATCAGCGTAGCAAGGCTGCCATTTCTCCATGGCCTGTCCTGCCTTTCTGGTTTTGAAAATTTTTGCAGCATGGCCCTTTTGACCGATGGGAAGCGAGACTTCTTTGTAGCGCTGATTTGCCTTTCCAGGTTGCTTGGTTGGCCAAAAAGGGCGTATGCGTTTTTTCCTGAATATATTCAGGAAAAAACGCATACGCTCTTTTTGGCCAAGTTCATCATTGTCGACGTTTTGCCACCTTTCATGTGCTTTAAAGGCGATTCGAATCTACCTCCTGAAATCTGTTTCCTGCAATTCTGCCTTGCTTTCAAATCCTCTTCGTTGCCTTCCCTCAATATATTTTTGGACGAGAGTTATCATTTATAACTCAGCAGGTTTGTGAATTGCAGTGCCCCTGAGCTCCATTTTTCAACTGTCTTTTTTGGGAGCTGGCCGCAAACGCACGGGATTGCCTAAGGCCCTATTCTGGTTCCCGGCGGTAGGCTGAGCCTGTGGTTAATTCTTCTTCCTGATGGGAAAATAGAGTGACCTGTGCCTGTCCCAACACCTAGATCTAGTCTCTCATTGGTTGTCCCTCTTCCCGTTCATCCTCAGGACAAATTGCAACCTGTACGGAACAGGAGGTTAAAGGTGCTGATTCTCCAAGTAGGGAGATTGCTAGTAAAGTAGCTGGAATGGCGAACCCGAACACAAGGAGATGAGAAATGAGGTGCGTTTTAGAAACCTTTCAAAACCACACGGTGTACCATCTTCTGGGTTTCTCATGCATGTTTTCGATGTAGGAAGATGCCCTTGAACCTGGAGATTTGGGACCCATGGGATGGGTACCACGCAGTATTACTTTAAAGGTTCTGTGTTTGCTCACCCAACCTCACCCAACCTCTCAGCCCCAAGTGTGTCCACCCTTATGTCTCATCCAGCTGTGGGTCTAGATATGGTCAATCCAGGCTGCATCACAGCCTCTGAACGAATTTTGTAAGAATTTCTCTCTCTTTCACTGTCTTTGTTTTACGGGTTTTTAAAAGTAATTTATTTTTATAATGGGGTTTAGCTGCTTTTCACGGCTGTGTTTATGCGGCTTTACACCCACTTGACTCACTTCCAGACAGATATCAATACATAGGTTTTAAGATTCTTACTAGTCACATATATTCTTGTGCGGTGAATAGGGGGTGTTGAGTCCAGTTCACTGAGCAATGAGTCGGTGTTGTCTATTACATATTGGGTGTATGGAACGGTATCTGAGCGAATTTGAAACCCTTGTTTTATGCATCACCCCACCTCACCTTTCCCGTTAAGCAGCCATAGTGTGTTTTCTAAACGTGTGACTCTGTTCTGTTTTGTAAATCAGTTCAAGAGTAGCGGTTTTTACATTCCCTCTATAAGTGATAGCTTATGATAAGTGTCTTTTTCTGTGTGACTTATTTCACTTAGAATCATCGTACCTAAGTCCACTCATCTTGCTTCTTCTAGCCTTATGATATTGATTTCATGTCTGCGTGATATTCCATTGTACATAAGGACCACAACTTCTTTATCCATTTTTCTCTTTCCTGGGATATTTAGGGTGTCATGAAGTGGAGGTTCTTGTCAACAGAGCAGCCCTAAACTTTGGGGTGCCTGTGTCTTGCTGATTTTTAGTTTTCCCAATTTATACGCCCATGAGTGGACGTGCCCTATGTTCCCTAAGCTGTGTGTTTTAGATGTTTCAGGACACACCTTTCACTTCTTCAGAGTGGCTGTTGGCAATTTACATCCCGCCCATCAGCGTAACAAGGCTGCCATTTCTCCATGGCCTGTCCTGCATTTCTGGTTTTGAAAATTTTTGCAGCATGGCCCTTTTGACCGATGGGAAGCGAGACTTCTTTGTAGGGCTGATTTGCCTTTCCAGGTTGCTTGGTTGGCCAAAAAGAGCGTATGCGTTTTTTCCTGAATATATTCAGGAAAAAACGCATACGCTCTTTTTGGCCAAGGTCATCATTGTCGACGTTTTGCCACCTTTCATGTGCTTTAAAGGCGATTCGAGTCTACCTCCTGAAATCTGTTTCCTGCAATTCTGCCTTGCTTTCAAATCCTCTTCGTTGCCTTCCCTCAATATATTTTTGGACGAGAGTTATCATTTATAACTCAGCAGGTTTGTGAATTGCAGTGCCCCTGAGCTCCATTTTTCAACTGTCTTTTTTGGGAGCTGGCCGCAAACGCACGGGATTGCCTAAGGCCCTATTCTGTTTCCCGGCGGTAGGCTGAGCCTGTGGTTAATTCTTCTTCCTGATGGGAAAATAGAGTGACCTGTGCCTGTCCCAACACCTAGATCTAGTCTCTCATTGGTTGCCCCTCTTCCCTTTCATCCTCAGGACAAATTGCAACCTGTACGGAACAGGAGGTTAAAGGTGCTGATTCTCCAAGTAGGGAGATTGCTAGTAAAGTAGCTGGAATGGCGAACCCGAACACAAGGAGATGAGAAATGAGGTGCGTTTTAGAAATCTTTTAAAATCACACGGTGTACCATCTTCTGGGTTTCTCATGCATGTTTTCGATGTAGGAAGATGCCCTTGAACCTGGAGATTTGGGACCCATGGGATGGGTACCACGCAGTATTACTTTAAAGGGTCTGTGTTTGCTCACCCAACCTCACCCAACCTCTCAGCCCCAAGTGTGTCCACCCTCATGTCTCATCCAGCTGTGGGTCTAGATATGTTCAATCCAGGTTGCATCACAGCCTCTGAACGAATTTTGAAAGAATTTCTCTCTCTTTCACTGTCTTTGTTTTACGGGTTTTTAAAAGGAATTTATTTTTATAATGGGGTTTAGCTGCTTTTCACGGCTGTGTTTATGCGGCTTTACACCCACTTGACTCACTTCCAGACAGATATCAATACATAGGTTTTAAGATTCTTACTAGTCACATATATTCTTGTGCGGTGAATAGGGGGTGTTGAGTCCAGTTCAATGAGCAAGGAGTCGTTCTTTTCTATTACATATTGGGTGTATGGAACGGTATGTGAGCGAATTTGAAACCCTTGTTTTATGCATCACCCCACCTCACCTTTCCCGTTAAGCAGCCATAGTGTGTTTTCTAAACGTGTGACTCTGTTCTGTTTTGTAACTCAGTTCAAGTGTAGCGGTTTTTACATTCCCTCTTTAAGTGATAGCTTATGATAAGTGTCTTTTTCTGTGTGACTTATTTCACTTAGAATCATCGTACCTAAGTCCACTCATCTTGCTTCTTCTAGCCTTATGATATTGATTTCATGTCTGCGTGATATTCCATTGTACATAAGGACCACAACTTCTTTATCCATTTTTCTCTTTCCTGGGATATTTAAGGTGTCATGAAGTGGAGGTTCTTGTCAACAGAGCAGCCCTAAACTTTGGGGTGCCTGTGTCTTGCTGATTTTTAGTTTTCCCAATTTATACGCCCATGAGTGGACGTGCCCTATGCTCCCTAAGCTGTGTGTTTTCGATGTTTCAGGACACACCGTACACTTCTTCAGAGTGGCTGTTGGCAATTTACATCCCGCCCATCAGCGTAGCAAGGCTGCCATTTCTCCATGGCCTGTCCTGCATTTCTGGTTTTGACACTTTTTGCAGCATGGCCCTTTTGACCGATGGGAAGCGAGACTACTGTGTAGCGCTGATTTGCCTTTCCAGGTTGCTTGGTTGGCCAAAAAGGGCGTATGCGTTTTTTCCTGAATATATTCAGGAAAAAACGCATACGCCCTTTTTGGCCAAGGGCATCATTGTCGACGTTTTGCCACTTTTCATGTGCTTTAAATGCGATTCGAATCTACCTCCTGAAACCTGTTTCCTGCAATTCTGCTTTGCTTTCAAATCCTCTTCATTGCCTTCCCTCAATATATTTGTGGATGAGAGTTATCATTTATAACTCTGCGGGTTTGTGAAAGGCAGTGTCCCTGGGCTCCATTTTGCAACTCGCTTTTTTGGGAGCTGGCCGCAAGAGCGCGGGATTGCCTCAGGCCCTATTCTGCTTCTGGGCGGCACGCTGAGCCTGTGGTTAACTCTTCTTCCTGATGGGAAAATAGAGTGACCTGTGCCTGTCCCAACACCTAGATCTAGTCTCTCATTGGTTGCCCCTCTTCCCGTTCATCCTCAGGACAAATTGCAACCTGTAGGGAACAGGAGCTTAAAGGTGCTGATTCTCCAAGTAGGGAGATTGCTAGTAAAGTAGCTGGAAAGGCGAACCCGAGCACAAGGAGATGAGAAATGAGGTGCGTTTTAGAAACCTTTCAAAATCACACGGTGTACCATCTTCTGGGTTTCTCATGTATGTTTTCGATGTAGGAAGATGCCCTTGAACCTGGAGATTTGGGAACCATGGGATGCGTACCACGCAGTATTACTTTAAAGGTTGTGCGTTTGCTCACCCTACCTCACCCAACCTCTCAGCCCCAAGAGTGTCCACCCTTTATCTCATCCAGCTGTGTGTCTAGATATGGTCAATCCAGGTTGCATCACAGCCCCTGACCGAATTTTGGAAGAATTTCTCTCTCTTTCACTGTCTTTGTTTTACGGGTTTTTAAAAGTAATTTATTTTTATAATGGGGTTTAGCGGCCTTTCACGGCTGTGTTGATGCGGCTTTACACCCACTTGACTCACTTCCAGAGAGATATCAATACATAGGTTTTACGATTCTTACTAGTCAGATATATTCTTGTGCGGTGAATAGGGGGTGTTGTGTCCAGTTCACTGAGCAAGGAGTAGGTCTTGTCTATTACATATTGGGTGTATGGAACGGTATCTGAGCGAATTTGAAACCCTTGTTTTATGCATCACGCCACCTCACCTTTCCCGTTAAGCAGCCATAGTGTGTTTTCTAAACGTGTGACTCTGTTCTGTTTTGTAACTCAGTTCAAGTGTAGCGGTTTTTACATTCCCTCTATAAGTGATAGCTTATGATAAGTGTCTTTTTCTGTGTGACTTATTTCACTTAGAATCATCGTACCTAAGTCCACTCATCTTGCTTCTTCTAGCCTTATGATATTGATTTCATGTCTGCGTGATATTCCATTGTACATAAGGACCAAAACTTCTTTATCCATTTTTCTCTTTCCTGGGATATTTAAGGTGTCATGAAGTGGAGGTTCTTGTCAACAGAGCAGCCCTAAACTTTGGGGTGCCTGTGTCTTGCTGATTTTTAGTTTTCCCAATTTATACGCCCATGAGTGGACGTGCCCTATGCTCCCTAAGCTGTGTTTTTTCGATGTTTCAGGACACACCGTACACTTCTCCAGAGTGGCTGTTGGCAATTTACATCCCGCCCATCAGCGTAGCAAGGCTGCCATTTCTCCATGGCCTGTCCTGCATTTCTGGTTTTGACACTTTTTGCAGCATGGCCCTTTTGACCGATGGGAAGCGAGACTACTTTGTAGCGCTGATTTGCCTTTCCAGGTTGCTTGGTTGGCCAAAAAGGGCGTATGCGTTTTTTCCTGAATATATTCAGGAAAAAACGCATACGCCCTTTTTGGCCAAGGGCATCATTGTCGACGTTTTGCGACTTTTCATGTGCTTTAAAGGCGCTTCGAATCTACCTCCTGAAACCTGTTTCCTGCAATTCTGCCTTGCATTCAAATCCTCTTCGTTGCCTTCCCTCAATATATTTGTGGACGAGAGTTATCATTTATAACTCTGCGGGTTTGTGAATGGCAGTGTCCCTGGGCTCCATTTTTCAACTCGCTTTTTTGGGAGCTGGCCGTAAGAGCTCGGGATTGCCTCAGGCCCTATTCTGCTTCTGGGCGGCAGGCTGAGCCTGTGGTTAATTCTTCTTCCTGATGGGAAAATAGAGTGACCTGTGCCTGTCCCAACACCTAGATCTAGTCTCTCATTGGTTGCCCCTCTTCCCGTTCATCCTCAGGACAAATTGCAACCTGTAGGGAACAGGAGGTTAAAGGTGCTGATTCTCCAAGTAGGGAGATTGCTAGTAACGTACCTGGAATGGCGAACCCGAGCACAAGGAGATGAGAAATGAGGTGCGTTTTAGAAACCTTTCAAAATCACACGGTGTACCATCTTCTGGGTTTCTCATGCATGTTTTCGATGTAGGAAGATGCCCTTGAAGCTGGAGATTTGGGACCCATGGGATGGGTACCACGCAGTATTACTTTAAAGGGTCTGTGTTTGCTCACCCAACCTCACCCAACCTCTCAGCCCCAAGAGTGTCCACCCTTATGTCTCATCCAGCTGTGGGTCTAGATATGGTCAATCCAGGTTGCATCACAGCCCCTGACCGAATTTTGGAAGAATTTCTCTCTCTTTCACTGTCTTTGTTTTACGGGTTTTTAAAAGTAATTTATTTTTATAATGGGGTTTAGCGGCCTTTCACGGCTGTGTTGATGCGGTTTTACACCCACTTGACTCACTTCCAGAGAGATATCAATACATAGGTTTTACGATTCTTACTAGTCAGATATATTCTTGTGCGGTGAATAGGGGGTGTTGTGTCCAGTTCACTGAGCAAGGAGTAGGTCTTGTCTATTACATATTGGGTGTATGGAACGGTATCTGAGCGAATTTGAAACCCTTGTTTTATGCATCACCCCACCTCACCTTTCCCGTTAAGCAGCCATAGTGTGTTTTCTAAACGTGTGACTCTGTTCTGTTTTGTAATTCAGTTCAAGTGTAGCGGTTTTTACATTCCCTCTATAAGTGATAGCTTATGATAAGTGTCTTTTTCTGTGTGACTTATTTCAGTTAGAATCGTCGTTCCTAAATGCACTCATCTTGCTTCTACTAGCCTTATGACATTTATTTCATGTCTGAGTGATATTCCATTTTACATAAGGACCACAACTTCTTTATCCATTTTTTTCTTTCCTGGGATATTTAAGGTGTCATGAAGTGGAGGTTCTTGTCAACAGAGCAGCCCTAATCATTGGGGTGCCTGTGTCTTGCTGATTTTTAGTTTTCCCAATTTATACGACCATGAGTGGACGTGCCCTATGCTCCCTAAGCTGTGTTTTTTCAAAGTTTCAGGACACACCGTACACTTCTCCAGTGTGGCTGTTGGCAATTTACATCCCTCCCATCAGCGTAGCAAGGCTGCCATTTCTCCATGGCCTGTCCTGCCTTTCTGGTTTTGAAAATTTTTGCAGCATGGCCCTTTTGACCGATGGGAAGCGAGACTTCTTTGTAGCGCTGATTTGCCTTTCCAGGTTGCTTGGTTGGCCAAAAAGAGCGTATGCGTTTTTTCCTGAATATATTCAGGAAAAAACGCATACGCCCTTTTTGGCCAAGGTCATCATTGTCGAAGTTTTGCGACTTTTCATGTGCTTTAAATGCGATTCGAATCTACCTCCTGAAATCTGTTTCCTGCAATTCTGCCTTGCTTTCAAATCCTCTTCGTTGCCTTCCCTCAATATATTTGTGGACGAGAGTTATCATTTATAACTCTGCGGGTTTGTGAATGGCAGTGTCCCTGGGCTCCATTTTTCAACTCGCTTTTTTGGGAGCTGGACATAAGAGCGCGGGATTGCCTCAGGCCCTATTCTGCTTCTGGGCGGCAGGCTGAGCCTGTGGTTAATTCTTCTTCCTGATGGGAAAATAGAGTGACCTGTGCCTGTCCCAACACCTAGATCTAGTCTCTCATTGGTTGCCCCTCTTCCCGTTCATCCTCAGGACAAATTGCAACCTGTAGGGAACAGGAGGTTAAAGGTGCTGATTCTCCAAGTAGGGAGATTGCTAGTAACGTACCTGGAATGGCGAACCCGAGCACAAGGAGATGAGAAATGAGGTGCGTTTTAGAAACCTTTCAAAATCACATGGTGTACCATCTTCTGGGTTTCTCATGCATGTTTTCGATGTAGGAAGATGCCCTTGAACCTGGAGATTTGGGACCCATGGGATGGGTACCACGCAGTATTACTTTAAAGGGTCTGTGTTTGCTCACCCAACCTCACCCAACCTCTCTGCCCCAAGTGTGTCCATCCTCATGTCTCATCCAGCTGTGGGTCTAGATATGTTCAATCCAGGTTGCATCACAGCCTCTGAACGAATTTTGTAAGAATTTCTCTCTCTTTCACTGTCTTTGTTTTACGGGTTTTTAAAAGGAATTTATTTTTATAATGGGGTTTAGCTGCTTTTCACGGCTGTGTTTATGCGGCTTTACACCCACTTGACTCACTTCCAGACAGATATCAATACATAGGTTTTAAGATTCTTACTAGTCACATATATTCTTGTGCGGTGAATAGGGGGTGTTGAGTCCAGTTCACTGAGCAAGGAGTCGTTCTTTTCTATTACATATTGGGTGTATGGAACGGTATGTGAGCGAATTTGAAACCCTTGTTTTATGCCTCACCCCACCTCACCTTTCCCATTAAGCAGCCATAGTGTGTTTTCTAAACGTGTGACTCTGTTCTGTTTTGTAATTCAGTTCAAGTGTAGCGGTTTTTACATTCCCTCTATAAGTGATAGCTTATGATAAGTGTCTTTTTCTGTGTGACTTATTTCAGTTAGAATCGTCGTTCCTAAATGCACTCATCTTGCTTCTACTAGCCTTATGACATTTATTTCATGTCTGAGTGATATTCCATTTTACATAAGGACCACAACTTCTTTATCCATTTTTTTCTTTCCTGGGATATTTAAGGTGTCATGAAGTGGAGGTTCTTGTCAACAGAGCAGCCCTAATCATTGGGGTGCCTGTGTCTTGCTGATTTTTAGTTTTCCCAATTTATACGACCATGAGTGGACGTGCCCTATGCTCCCTAAGCTGTGTTTTTTCAAAGTTTCAGGACACACCGTACACTTCTCCAGTGTGGCTGTTGGCAATTTACATCCCTCCCATCAGCGTAGCAAGGCTGCCATTTCTCCATGGCCTGTCCTGCCTTTCTGGTTTTGAAAAATTTTGCAGCATGGCCCTTTTGACCGATGGGAAGCGAGACTTCTTTGTAGCGCTGATTTGCCTTTCCAGGTTGCTTGGTTGGCCAAAAAGGGCGTATGCGTTTTTTCCTGAATATATTCAGGAAAAAACGCATACGCCCTTTTTGGCCAAGGTCATCATTGTCGACGTTTTGCGACTTTTCATGTGCTTTAAATGCGATTCGAATCTACCTCCTGAAATCTGTTTCCTGCAATTCTGCCTTGCTTTCAAATCCTCTTCGTTGCCTTCCCTCAATATATTTGTGGACGAGAGTTATCATTTAATACTCTGCGGGTTTGTGAATGGCAGTGTCCCTGGGCTCCATTTTTCAACTCGCTTTTTTGGGAGCTGGACATAAGAGCGCGGGATTGCCTCAGGCCCTATTCTGCTTCTGGGCGGCAGGCTGAGCCTGTGGTTAATTCTTCTTCCTGATGGGAAAATAGAGTGACCTGTGCCTGTCCCAACACCTAGATCTAGTCTCTCATTGGTTGCCCCTCTTCCCGTTCATCCTCAGGACAAATTGCAACCTGTAGGGAACAGGAGGTTAAAGGTGCTGATTCTCCAAGTAGGGAGATTGCTAGTAACGTACCTGGAATGGCGAACCCGAGCACAAGGAGATGAGAAATGAGGTGCGTTTTAGAAACCTTTCAAAATCACATGGTGTACCATCTTCTGGGTTTCTCATGCATGTTTTCGATGTAGGAAGATGCCCTTGAACCTGGAGATTTGGGACCCATGGGATGGGTACCACGCAGTATTACTTTAAAGGGTCTGTGTTTGCTCACCCAACCTCACCCAACCTCTCAGCCCCAAGTGTGTCCATCCTCATGTCTCATCCAGCTGTGGGTCTAGATATGTTCAATCCAGGTTGCATCACAGCCTCTGAACGAATTTTGTAAGAATTTCTCTCTCTTTCACTGTCTTTGTTTTACGGATTTTTAAAAGGAATTTATTTTTATAATGGGGTTTAGCTGCTTTTCACGGCTGTGTTTATGCGGCTTTACACCCACTTGACTCACTTCCAGACAGATATCAATACATAGGTTTTAAGATTCTTACTAGTCACATATATTCTTGTGCGGTGAATAGGGGGTGTTGAGTCCAGTTCACTGAGCAAGGAGTCGTTCTTTTCTATTACATATTGGGTGTATGGAACGGTATGTGAGCGAATTTGAAACCCTTGTTTTATGCCTCACCCCACCTCACCTTTCCCATTAAGCAGCCATAGTGTGTTTTCTAAACGTGTGACTCTGTTCTGTTTTGTAATTCAGTTCAAGTGTAGCGGTTTTTACATTCCCTCTATAAGTGATAGCTTATGATAAGTGTCTTTTACTGTGTGACTTATTTCAGTTAGAATTGTCGTTCCTAAATCCACTCATCTTGCTTCTACTAGCCTTATGACATTTATTTCATGTCTGAGTGATATTCCATTTTACATAAGGACCACAACTTCTTTATCCATTTTTTTCTTTCCTGGGATATTTAAGGTGTCATGAAGTGGAGGTTCTTGTCAACAGAGCAGCCCTAATCATTGGGGTGCCTGTGTCTTGCTGATTTTTAGTTTTCCCAATTTATACGACCATGAGTGGACGTGCCCTATGCTCCCTTATCTGTGTTTTTTCGAAGTTTCAGGACACACCGTACACTTCTCCAGTGTGGCTGTTGGCAATTTACATCCCTCCCATCAGCGTAGCAATGCTGCCATTTCTCCATGGCCTGTCCTGCATTTCTGGTTTTGAAAATTTTTGCAGCATGACCCTTTTGACCGATGGGAAGCGAGAATACTTTGTAGCGCTGATTTGCCTTTCCAGGTTGCTTGGTTGGCCAAAAAGGGCGTATGCGTTTTTCCCTGAATATATTCAGGAAAAAACGCATACGCTCTTTTTGTCCAAGGTCATCATTGTCGACGTTTTGCCACCTTACATGTGCTTTAAATGCGAATCGAATCTACCTCCTGAAATCTGTTTCCTGCAATTCTGCCTTGCTTTCAAATCCTCTTCGTTGCCTTCCATCAATATATTTTTGGACGAGAGTTATCATTTATAACTCAGCAGGTTTGTGAATTGCAGTGCCCCTGAGCTCCATTTTTCAACTGTCTTTTTTGGGAGCTGGCCGCAAACGCACGGGATTGCCTAAGGCCCTATTCTGGTTCCCGGCGGTAGGCTGAGCCTGTGGTTAATTCTTCTTCCTGATGGGAAAATAGAGTGACCTGTGCCTGTCCCAACACCTAGATCTAGTCTCTCATTGGTTGCCCCTCTTCCCGTTCATCCTCAGGACAAATTGCAACCTGTAGGGAACAGGAGCTTAAAGGTGCTGATTCTCCAAGTAGGGAGATTGCTAGTAAAGTAGCTGGAAATGCGAACCCTAGCACAAGGAGATGAGAAATGGGGTGCGTTTTAGAAAGCTTTCAAAATCACACGGTGTACCATCTTCTGGGTTTCTCATGCATGTTTTCGATGTAGGAAGATGCCCTTGAACCTGGAGATTTCGGACCCTTGGGATGGGTACCAGGCAGTATTAATTTAAAGGTTCTGCGTTTGCTCACCCAACCTCACCCAACCTCTCAGCCCCAAGAGTGTCCACCCTTATGTCTCATCCAGCTGTGGGTCTAGATATGTCAATCCAGGTTGCATCACAGCCTCTGAACGAATTGTGTAAGAATTTCTCTCTCTTTCACTGTCTTTGTTTTACGGGTTTTTAAAAGTAATTTATTTTTATAATGGGGTTTAGCTGATTTTCACGGCTGTGTTTATGCGGCTTTACACCCACTGGACTCACTTCCAGACAGATATCAATACATAGGTTTTAAGATTCTTACTAGTCACATATATTCTTCTGCGTTGAATAGGGGGTTTTGAGTCCAGTTCACTGAGCTAGGAGTAGGTCTTGTCTATTACATATTGGGTGTATGGAACGGTATCTGAGCGAATTTGAAAACTTTGTTTTATGCATCTCCCCACCTCACCTTTCCCGTTAAGCAGCCATAGTGTGTTTTCTAAACGTGAGACTCTGTTCTGTTTTGTAATTCAGTTCAAGTGTAGCGGTTTTTACATTCCCTCTATAAGTGATAGCTTATGATAAGTGTCTTTTTCTGTGTGACTTATTTCACTTAGAATCGTCGTACCTAAATCCACTCATCTTGCTTCTACTAGCCTTATGACATTGGTTTCATGTCTGAGTGATATTCCATTGTACATAAGGACCACAACTTCTTTATCCATTTTTCTCTTTCCTGGGATATTTAAGGTGTCATGAAGTGGAGGTTCTTGTCAACAGAGCAGCCCTAAACTTTGGGGTGCCTGTGTCTTGCTGATTTTTAGTTTTCCCAATTTATACGCCCATGAGTGGACGTGCCCTATGCTCCCTAAGCTGTGTTTTTTCGATGTTTCAGGACACACCGTACACTTCTCCAGAGTGGCTGTTGGCAATTTTCATCCCGCCCATCAGCGTAGCAAAGCTGCCATTTCTCCATGGCCTGTCCTGCATTTCTGGTTTTGACACTTTCTGCAGCATGGCCCTTTTGACCGATGGGAAGCGAGACTTCTTTGTAGCGCTGATTTGCCTTTCCAGGTTGCTTGGTTGGCCAAAAAGGGCGTATGCGTTTTTTCCTGAATATATTCAGGAAAAAACGCATACGCCCTTTTTGGCCAAGGGCATCATTGTCGACGTTTTGCGACTTTTCATGTGCTTTAAAGGCGATTCGAATCTACCTCCTGAAACCTGTTTCCTGCAATTCTGCCTTGCTTTCAAATCCTCTTCATTGCCTTCCCTCAATATATTTGTGGACGAGAGTTATCATTTACAACTCTCCGTGTTTGAGAATTGCAGTGACCCTGGGCTCCATTTTTCAACTCGCTTTTTTGGGAGCTGGCCACAAGAGCGCGGGATTGCCTCAGGCCCTATTCTGCTTCTGGGCGGCAGGCTGAGCCTGTGGTTAATTCTTCTTCCTGATGGGAAAATAGAGTGACCTGTGCCTGTCCCAACACCTAGATCTAGTCTCTCATTGGTTGCCCCACTTCCCTTTCATCCTCCGGACAAATTGCAACCTGTAGGGAACAGGAGGTTAAAGGTGCTGATTCTCCAAGTAGGGAGATTGCTAGTAAAGTACCTGGAATGGCGAACCCGAGCACAAGGAGATGAGAAATGAGGTGCGTTTTAGAAACCTTTCAAAATCACACGGTGTACCATCTTCTGGGTTTCTCATGCATGTTTTCGATGTAGGAAGATGCCCTTGAACCTGGAGATTTGGGACCCATGGGATGGGTACCACGCAGTATTTCTTTAAAGGGTCTGCGTTTGCTCACCCAACCTCACCCAACCTCTCAGCCCCAAGAGTGTCCACCCTTATGTCTCATCCAGCTGTGGGTCTAGATATGGTCAATCCAGGTTGCATCACAGCCCCTGAAAGAATTTTGTAAGAATTTCTCTCTCTTTCACTGTCTGTGTTTTACGGGTTTTTAAAAGTAATTTATTTTTATAATGGGGTTTAGCTGCTTTTCACGGCTGTGTTTATGCGGCTTTACACCCACTGGACTCACTTCCAGACAGATATCAATACATAGGTTTTAAGATTCTTACTAGTCACATATATTCTTCTGCGGTGAATAGGGGGTGTTGAGTCCAGTTCACTGAGCAAGGTGTAGGTCTTGTCTATTACATATTGGGTGTATGGAACGGTATCTGAGCGAATTTGAAAACCTTGTTTTATGCATCACCCCACCTCACCTTTCCCGTTAAGCAGCCATAGTGTGTTTTCTAAACGTGAGACTCTGTTCTGTTTTGTAATTCAGTTCAAGTGTAGCGGTTTTAACATTCCCTCTATAAGTGATAGCTTATGATAAGTGTCTTTTTCTGTGTGACTTATTTCACTTCGAATCATCGTTCCTAAGTCCACTCATCTTGCTTCTTCTAGCCTTATGACATTGATTTCATGTCTGAGTGATATTCCTTTGTACATAAGGACCACAACTTCTTTATCCATTTTTCTCTTTCCTGGGATATTTAAGGTGTCATGAAGTGGAGGTTCTTGTCAACAGAGCAGCCCTAAACTTTGGGGTGCCTGTGTCTTGCTGATTTTTAGTTTTCCCAATTTATACGCCCATGAGTGGACGTGCCCTATGCTCCCTAAGCTGTGTGTTTTAGATGTTTCAGGACACACCGTACACTTCTCCAGAGTGGCTGTTGGCAATTTACATCCCGCCCATCAGCGTAGCAAGGCTGCCATTTCTCCATGGCCTGTCCTGCATTTCTGGTTTTGACACTTTCTGCAGCATGGCCCTTTTGACCGATGGGAAGCAAGACTTCTTTGTAGCGCTGATTTGCCTTTCAGGTTGCTTGGTTGGCCAAAAAGGGCGTATGCGTTTTTTCCTGAATATATTCAGGAAAATACGCATACGCCCTTTTTGGCCAAGGGCATCATTGTCGACGTTTTGCGACTTTTTATGTGCTTTAAAGGCGATTCGAATCTACCTCCTGAAACCTGTTTCCTGCAATTCTGCCTTGCTTTCAAATCCTCTTCGTTGCCTTCCCTCAATATATTTGTGGACGAGAATTATCATTTATAACTCTGCGGGTTTGTGAATGGCAGTGTCCCTGGGCTCCATTTTTCAACTCGCTTTTTTGGGAGCTGGCCGCAGGAGCGCGGGATTGCCTCAGGCCCTATTCTGCTTCTGGGCGGCAGGCTGAGCCTGTGGTTAATTCTACTTCCTGATGGGAAAATAGAGTGACCTGTGCCTGTCCCAACACCTAGATCTAGTCTCTCATTGGTTGCCCCTCTTCCGTTCATCCTCAGGACAAATTGCAACCTGTAGGGAACATGAGGTTAAAGGTGCTGATTCTCCAAGTAGGGAGATTGCTAGTAAAGTACCTGGAATGGCGAACCCGAGCACAAGGAGATGAGAAATGAGGTGCGTATTAGAAACCTTTCAAAATCACACGGTGTACCATCTTCTGGGTTTCTCATGCATATTTTCGATGTAGGAAGATGCCCTTGAACCTGGAGAATTGGGACCCATGGGATGGGTACCAGGCAGTATTACTTTAAAGGGTCTGCGTTTGCTCACCCAACCTCACCCAACCTCTCAGCCCCAAGAGTGTCCACCCTTATGTCTGATCCAGCTGTGGGTCTAGATATGGTCAATCCAGGTTGCATCACAGCCCCTGAACGAATTTTGTAAGAATTTCTCTCTCTTTCACTGTCTTTGTTTTACGGGTTTTTAAAAGTAATTTATTTTTATAATGGGGTTTAGCTGCTTTTCATGGCTGTGTTTATGCGACTTTACACCCACGTGACTCACTTCCAGAGAGATATCAATACATAGGTTTTAAGATTCTTACTAGTCAGATATATTCTTGTGCGGTGAATAGGGGGTGTTGAGTCCAGTTCACTGAGCAAGGAGTAGGCCTTGTCTATTACATATTGGGTGTATGGAACGGTATGTGAGCGAATTTGAAACCCTTGTTTTATGCATCACCACACCTCACCTTTCCCGTTAAGCAGCCATAGTGTGTTTTCTAAACCTATGACTCTATTCTCTTTTGTAATTCAGTTCAAGTGTAGCGGTTTTACATTCCCTCTATAAGTGATAGCTTATGATAAGTGTCTTTTTCTGTGTGACTTATTTCACTTAGAATCTTCGTACCTAAATCCACTCATCTTGCTTCTAGTAGCCTTATGACATTGATTTCATGTCTGAGTGATATTCCATTGTACATAAGGACCACGACTTCTTTATCCATTTTTCTCTTTCCTGGGATATTTAAGGTGTCATGAAGTGGAGGTTCTTGTCAACAGAGCAGCCCTAAACTTTGGGGTGCCTGTGTCTTGCTGATTTTTATTTTTCCCAATTTATACGCCCATGAGTGGACGTGCCCTATGCTCCCTAAGCTGTGTTTTTTCGATGTTTCAGGACACACCGTACACTTCTCCAGAGTGGCTGTTGGCAATTTACATCCCGCCCATCAGTGTAGCAAGGCTGCCATTTCTCCATGGCCTGTCCTGCATTTCTGGTTTTGACACTTTCTGCAGCATGGCCCTTTTGACCGATGGGAAGCGAGATTTCTTTGTAGCAGTGATTTGCCTTTCCAGGTTGCTTGGTTGGCCAAAAAGGGCGTATGCGTTTTTTCCTGAATATATTCAGGAAAAAACGCATACGCCCTTTTTGGCCAAGGGCATCATTGTCGACGTTTTGCCACTTTTCATGTGCTTTAAAGGCGATTTGTATCTACCTCCTGAAACCTGTTTCCTGCAATTCTGCCTTGCTTTCAAATCCTCTTCGTTGCCTTCCCTCAATATATTTGTGGACAAGAGTTATCATTTATAACTCAGCGGGTTTGTGAAAGGCAGTGACCCTGAGCTCCATTTTTCAACTGTCTTTTTTGGGAGCTGGCCACAAAAGCACGGGATTGCCTCAGGCCCTATTCTGGTTACGGGGGGCAGGCTGAGCCTCTGGTTAATTCCTCTTCCTGATGGGAAAATAGAGTGACCTGTGCCTGTCCCAACACCTAGATCTAGTCTCTCATTCGTTGCCCCTCTTCCCTTTCACCCTCAGGACAAATTGCAACCAGTACGGAACAGGAGGTTAAAGGTGCTGATTCTCCAAGTAGGGAGATTGCTAGTAAAGTAGCTGGAATGGCGAACCCGAACACAAGGAGATGAGAAATGAGGTGCCTTTTAGAAACCTTTCAAAATCACAAGGTGTACCATCTGCTGGGTTTCTCATGCATGTTTTCGATGTAGGAAGATGCCCTTGAACCTGGATATTTGGGACCCATTGGATGGGTACCACGCAGTATTACTTTAAAGGTTCTGCGTTTGCTCACCCAACCTCACCCAACCTCTCAGCCCCAAGAGTGTCCACCGTTATGTCTCATCCAGCTGTGGGTCTAGATATGGTCAATCAAGGATGCATCACAGCCCCTGAACGAATTTTGGAAGAATTTCTCTCTCTTTCACTGTCTTTGTTTAACGGGTTTTTAAAAGTAATTTATTTTTATAATGGGGTTTACCTGCTTTTCATGGCTGTGTTTATGCGGCTTTACACCCACTTGACTCACTTCCAGAGAGATATCAGTACATAGGTTTTAAGATTCTTACTAGTCACATATATTCTTGTGCGGTGAATAGGGGGTGTTGAGTCCAGTTCACTGAGCAAGGAGTAGGTCTTGTCTATTACATATTGGGTGTATGGAACGGTATCTGAGCGAATTTGAAACCCTTGTTTTATGCATCACCCCACCTCACCTTTCCCGTTAAGCAGCCATAGTGTGTTTTCTAAACGTGTGACTCTGTTTTGTTTTGTAATTCAGTTCAAGTGTAGCCGTTTTTACATTCCCTCTATAAGTGATAACTTATGATAAGTGTCTTTTTCTGTGTGACTTATTTCACTTAGAATCGTCGTACCTATATCCACTCATCTTGCTTCTAGTAGCCTTATGACATTGATTTCATGTCTGAGTGATATTCCATTGTACATAAGGACCACAACTTCTTTATCCATTTTTCTCTTTCCTGGGATATTTAAGGTGTCATGAAGTGGAGGTTCTTGTCAACAGAGCAGCCCTAAACTTTGGGGTGCCTGTGTCTTGCTGATTTTTAGTTTTCCCAATTTATACGCCCATGAGTGGACGTGCCCTATGCTCCCTAAGCTGTGTTTTTTCGATGTTTCAGGACACACCGTACACTTCTACAGAGTGGCTGTTGGCAATTTACATTCCGCCCATCAGCGTAGCAAGGCTGCCATTTCTCCATGGTCTGTCCTGCATTTCTGGTTTTGACACTTTTTGCAGCATGGCCCTTTTGACAGATGGGAAGCGAGAGTTCTTTGTAACGCTGATTTGCCTTTCCAGGTTGCTTGGTTGGCCAAAAAGGGCGTATGCGTTTTTTCCTGAATATACTCAGGAAAAAACGCATACGCCCTTTTTGTCCAAGGGCATCATTGTCGACGTTTTGCAACTTTTCATGTGCTTTAAAGGCGATTCGAATCTACCTCCTGAAACCTGTTTCCTGCAATTCTGCCTTGCTTTCAAATCCTCTTCGTTGCCTTCCCTCAATATATTTGTGGACGAGAGTTATCATTTATAGCTCTGCGGGTTTGTGAATTGCAGTGACCCTGAGCTCCATTTTTAAACTGGCTTTTTTGGGAGCTGGCCGCAAAAGCGCGGGATTGCCTCAGGCCCTATTCTGCTTCTGGGTGGCAGGCTGAGCCTGTGGTTAATTCTTCTTCCTGATGGGAAAATAGAGTGACCTGTGCCTGTCCCAAAACCTAGATCTAGTCTCTCATTGGTTGCCCCTCTTCCCGTTCATCCTCAGGACAAAGTGCAACCTGTAGGGAACAGGAGCTTAAAGGTGCTGATTCTCCAAGTAGGGAGATTGCTAGTAAAGTAGCTGGAAAGGCGAACCCGAACACAAGGAGATGAGAAATGAGGTGCGTATTAGAAACCTTTCAAAATCACACAGTGTACCATCATCTGGGTTTCTCATGCATGTTTTCGATGTAGGAAGATGGCCTTGAACCTGGATATTTGGGACCCATGGGATGGGTACCACGCAGTATTATTTTAAAAGGTCTGCGTTTGCTCACCCAACCTCTCAACCCCTAGTGTATCCACCCTTATGTCTCATCCAGCTGTGTGTCTAGATATGGCCAATCCAGGTTGCATGACAGCCTCTGAACGAAATTTATAAGAATTTCTCTCTTTCACTGTCTTTATTTTAAGGGTTTTTAAAAGTAATTAATTTTTATAATGGGGTTTAGCTGCTTTTCACGGCTGTGTTTATGCGGCCTTACACCCACTTGACTCACTTCCAGACAGATATCAATACATAGGTTTTAATATTCTTACTAGTCACATATATTCTTGTGCGGTGAATAGGGGGTGTTGAGTCCAGTTCACTGAGCAAGGAGTAGGTCTTGTCTATTACATATTGGGTGTATGGAACGGTATCTGAGCGAATTTGAAACCCTTTTTTTATGCATCACCCCACCTCACCTTTCCCGTTAAGCAACCATAGTGTGTTTTCTAAACGTGTGACTCTGTTCTGTTTTGTAATTCAGTTCAAGTGTAGCGGTTTTTACATTCCCTCTATAAGTGATAACTTATGATAAGTGTCTTTTTCTGTGTGACTTATTTCACTTAGAATCGTCGTACCTATATCCATTCATCTTGCTTCTAGTAGCATTATGACATTGATTTCATGTCTGAGTGATATTCCATTGTACATAAGGACCACAACTTCTTTATCCATTTTTCTCTTTCCTGGGATATTTAAGGTGTCATGAAGTGGAGGTTCTTGTCAACAGAGCAGCCCTAAACTTTGGGGTGCCTGTGTCTTGCTGATTTTTAGTTTTCCCAATTTATACGCCCATGAGTGGACGTGCACTATGCTCCCTAAGCTGTGATTTTTCGATGTTTCAGGACACACCGTACACTTCTCCAGAGTGGCTGTTGGCAATTTACATCCCGCCCATCAGCGTAGCAAGGCTGCCATTTCTCCATGGCCTGTCCTGCATTTCTGGTTTTGACACTTTTTGCAGCATGGCCCTTTTGACAGATGGGAAGCGAGAGTTCTTTGTAACGCTGATTTGCCTTTCCAGGTTGCTTGGTTGGCCAAAAAGGGCGTATGCGTTTTTTCCTGAATATACTCAGGAAAAAACGCATACACCCTTTTTGGCCAAGGGCATCATTGTCGACGTTTTGCAACTTTTCATGTGCTTTAAAGGCGATTCGAATCTACCTCCTGAAACCTGTTTCCTGCAATTCTGCCTTGCTTTCAATTCCTCTTCGTTGCCTTCCCTCAATATATTTGTGGACGAGAGTTATCATTTATAGCTCTGCGGTTTTGTGAATTGCAGTGTCCCTGAGCTCCATTTTTCAACTGGCTTTTTTGGGAGCTGGCCGCAAAAGCACGGGATTGCCTCAGGCCCTATTCTGCTTCTGGGTGGCAGGCTGAGCCTGTGGTTAATTCTTCTTCCTGATGGGAAAATAGAGTGACCTGTGCCTGTCCCAAAACCTAGATCTAGTGTCTCATTGGTTGCCCCTCTTCCCGTTCATACTGAGGACAAAGTGCAACCTCTAGGGAACAGGAGCTTAAAGGTGCTGATTCTCCAAGTAGGGAGATTGCTAGTAAAGTAGCTGGAAAGGCGAACCCGAGCACAAGGAGATGAGAAATGAGGTGCGTATTAGAAACCTTTCAAAATCACACGGTGTACCATCTTCTGGGTTTCTCATGCATGTTTTCGATGTAGGAAGCTGCCCTAAAACCTGGAGATTTGGGACCCATGGTATGGGTACCAGGCAGTATTACTTTAAAGGGTCTGCGTTTGCTCACCCAACGTCACACAACCTCTCAGCCCCAAGAGTGTCCACCCTTATGTCTCATTCAGCTGTGGGTCTAGATATGGTCAATCCAGGTTGCATCACAGCCCCTGAACCAATTTTGTAAGAATTTCTCTCTCTTTCACTGTCTTTGTTTTACGGGTTTTTAAAAGTAATTTATTTTTATAATGGGGTTTAGCTGCTTTTCACGGCTGTGTTTATGAGGCTTTACACCCACTGGACTCACTTCCAGACAGATATAAATACATAGGTTTTAAGATTCTTACTAGTCACATATATTCTTGTGCGGTGAATAGGGGGTGTTGAGTCCAGTTCACTGAGCAAGGGGTATGTCTTGTCTATTACATATTGGGTGTATGGAACGGTATCTGAGCGAATTTGAAACCCTTGTTTTATGCATCACCCAACCTCACCTTTCCCGTTATGCAGCCATAGTGTGTTTTCTAAACGTGTGACTCTGTTCTGTTTTGTAATTCAGTTCAAGTGTAGCGGTTTTTACATTCCCTCTATAAGTGATAGCTTATGATAAGTGTCTTTTTCTGTGTGACTTATTTCACTTAGAATCGTTGTACCTAAATCCACTCATCTTGCTTCTACTAGCCTTATGACATTGATTTCATGTCTGAGTGATATTCCATTGTACATAAGGACCACAACTTCTTTATCCATTTTTCTCTTTCCTGGGATATTTAAGGTGTCATGAAGTGGAGGTTCTTGTCAACAGAGAGGCCCTAAACTTTGGGGTGGCTGTGTCTTGCTGATTTTTAGTTTTCCTAATTTATACGCCCATGAGTGGACGTGCCCTATGCTCCCTAAGCTGTGTTTTTTCGATGTTTCAGGACACACCGTACACTTCTCCAGAGTGGCTGTTGGCAATTTACATCCCGCCCATCAGCGTAGCAAGGCTGCCATTTCTCCATGGCCTGTCCTGCATTTCTGGTTTTGACACTTTTTGCAGCATGGCCCTTTTGACCGATGGGAAGCGAGACTTCTTTGTAGCGCTGATTTGCCTTTCCAGGTTGCTTGGTTGGCCAAAAAGGGCGTATGCGTTTTTTCCTGAATATATTCAGGAAAAAACGCATACGCCCTTTTTGTCCAAGGGCATCATTGTCGACGTTTTGCCACTTTTCATGTGCTTTAAAGGTGATTCGAATCTACCTCCTGAAACCTGTTTCCTGCAATTCTGCCTTGCTTTCAAATCCTCTTCGTTGCCTTCCCTCAATATATTTGTGGACGAGAGTTATCATTTATAACTCAGCAGGTTTGTGAATGGCAGTGCCCCTGAGCTCCATTTTTCAACTGTCTTTTTTGGGAGCTGGCTGCAAAAGCACGGGATTGCCTGAGGCCCTATTCTGGTTCCCAGCGGCAGGCTGAGCCTGTGGTTAATTCTTCTTTCTGATGGGAAAATAGAGTGACCTGTGCATGTCCCAACACCTAGATCTAGTTTCTCATTGGTTGCCCCTCTTCCCTTTCATCCTCAGGACAAATTGCAACCTGTACTGAACAGGAGGTTAAAGGTGCTGATTTTCCAAGTAGGGAGATTGCTAGTAAATTAGCTGGAATGGCGAACCCGAACACAAGGAGATGAGAAATGAGGTGCGTTTTAAAAACCTTTCAAAATCACACGGTGTACCATTTTCTGGGTTTCTCATGCATGTTTTCGATGTAGGAAGATGCCCTTGAACCTGGAGTTTTGGGACCCATGGGATGGGTACCAAGCAGTATTACTTTAAAGGGTCTGGGTTTGCTCACCCAACCTCACCCAACCTCTCAGCCCCAAGAGTGTCCACCCTTATGTCTCATCCAGCTGTGGGTCTAGATATGGTCAATCCAGGTTGCATCACAGCCTCTGAACGAATTTTGTAAGAATTTCTCTCTCTTTCACTGTCTTTGTTTTACGGGTTTTTAAAAGTAATTTATTTTTATAATGGGGTTTAGCTGCTTTTCACGGCTGTGTTTATGAGGCTTTACAACCACTTGACTCACTTCCAGAGAGATATCAATACATAGGTTTTATGATTCTTACTAGTCACATATATTCTTGTGTGGTGAATAGGGGGTGTTGAGTCCAGTTCACTGAGCAAGGAGTAGGTCTTGTCTATTACATATTGGGTGTATGGAACGGTATCTGAGCGAATTTGAAACCCTTGTTTTATGCATCACCCCACCTCACCTTTCCCGTTAAGCAGCCATAATGTATTTTCTAAACGTGAGACTCTGTTCTGTTTTGTAATTCAGTTCAAGTGTAGCGGTTTTTACATTCCCTCTATAAGTGATAGCTTATGATAAGTGTCTTTTTCTGTGTGACTTATTTCACTTAGAATCGTCGTGCCTAAATCCACTCATCTTTCTTCTACTAGCCTTATAACATTGATTTCATGTCTGAGTGATATTCCATTGTACATAAGGACCACTACTTCTTTAACCATTTTTCTCTTTCCTGGGATAATTAAGGTGTCATTAAGTGGAAGTTCTTGTCAACAGAGAGGCCCTAAACTTTGGGGCGGCTGTGTCTTGGTGATTTTTAGTTTTCCCAATTTATACGCCCATGAGTGGACGTGCCCTATGCTCCCTAAGCTGTGTTTTTTCGATGTTTCAGGACACACCGTACACTTCTCCAGAGAGGCTGTTGGCAATTTACATCCCGCCCATCAGCGTAGCAAGGCTGCCATTTCTCCATGGCCTGTCCTGTATTTCTGGTTTTGACACTTTTTGCAGCATGGCCCTTTTGACCGATGGGAAGCGAGACTTCTTTGTAGCGCTGATTTGCCTTTCCAGGTTGCTTGGTTGGCCAAAAAGGGCGTATGCGTTTTTTCCTGAATATATTCAGGAAAAAACGCATACGCCCTTTTTGGCCAAGGGCATCATTGTCGAAGTTTTGCCACTTTTCATGTGCTTTAAAGGCGATTCGAATCTACCTCCTGAAACCTGTTTCCTGCAATTCTGCCTTGCATTCAAATCCTCTTCGTTGCCTTCCCTCAATATATTTGTGGACGAGAGTTATCATTTATAACTCAGCAGGTTTGTGAATGGCAGTGCCCCTGAGCTCCATTTTTCAACTGTCTTTTTTGGGAGCTGGCCGCAAAAGCACGGGATTGCCTGAGGCCCTATTCTGGTTCCCAGCGGCAGGCTGAGCCTGTGGTTAATTCTTCTTTCTGATGGGAAAATAGAGTAACCTCTGCATGTCCCAACACCTAGATCTAGTCTCTCATTGGTTGCCCCTCTTCCCTTTCATCCTCAGGAAAAATTGCAACCTGTACGGAACAGGAGGTTAAAGGTTCTGCTTCTCCAAGTAGGGAGATTGTTAGTAAAGTAGCTGGAATGGCGAACCCGAACACAAGGAGATGAGAAATGAGGTGCGTTTTAGAAACCTTTCAAAATCACGCGGTGTACCATCATGTGGGTTTCTCATGCATGTTTTCGATGTAGGAAGATGCCCTTGAACCTGGAGATTTGGGACCCATGGGATGGGTACCACGCAGTATTACTTTAAAGGGTCTGCGTTTGCTCACCCAACCTCACCCAACCTCTCAACCCCAAGACTGTCCACCCTTATGTCTCATCCAACTGTGTGTTTAGATCTGGCCAATCCAGGTTGCATCCCAGCCTCTGAACGAATTTTATAAGAATTTCTCTCTTTCACTGTCTTTATTTTAAGGGTTTTTAAAAGGAATTTATTTTTATAATGGGGTTTAGCTGCTTTTCACGGCTGTGTTTATGCGGCTTTACACCCATTTGACTCACTTCCAGACAGATATCAATACATAGGTTTTAAGATTCTTACTAGTCACATATATTCTTGTGCGGTGAATAGGGGGTGTTGAGTCCAGTTCACTGAGCAAGGAGTCGGTCTTTTCTATTACATATTGGGTGTATGGAACGGTATCTGAGCGAATTTGAAACCCTTGTTTTATGCATCACCCCACCTCACCTTTCCCGTTAAGCAGACATAGTGTGTTTTCTAAACGTGTGACTCTGTTCTGTTTTGTAATTCAGTTCAATTGTAGCGGTTTTTACATTCCCTCTATAAGTGATAGCTTATTATAAGTGTCTTTTTCTGTGTGACTTATATCACTTAGAATCGTCGTACCTAAGTCCACTCATCTTGCTTCTAGTAGCCTTATGACATTGATTTCATGTCTGAGTTATATTCCATTGTACATAAGGACCACAACTTCTTTATCCTTTTTTCTATTTCCTGGGATATTTAAGGTGTCATGAAGTGGAGGTTCTTGTCAACAGAGAAGCCCTAAACTTTGGGGTGCCTGTGTCTTGCTGATTTTTAGTTTTCCCAATTTATACGCCCATGAGTGGACGTGCCCTATGCTCCCTAAGCTGTGTTTTTTCGATGTTTCAGGATACACCGTACACTTCTCCAGAGTGGCTGTTGGCAATTTACATCGCGCCCATCAGCGTAGCAAGGCTGCCATTTCTCCATGGCCTGTCCTGCATTTCTGGTTTTGACACTTTTTGCAGCATGGCCCTTTTGACCGATGGGAAGCGAGACTTCCTTGTAGCGCTGATTTGCCTTTCCAGGTTGCTTGGTTGGCCAAAACGGGCGTATGCGTTTTTTCCTGAATATATTCTGGAAAAAACGCATACGCCCTTTTTGGACAAGGGCATCATTGTCGACGTTTTGCCACTTTTCATGTGCTTTAAAGGCGATTCAAATCTACCTCCTGAAACCTGTTTCCTGCAATTCTGCCTTGCTTTCAAATCCTCTTCGTTGCCTTCCTTCAATATATTTGTGGACGAGAGTTATCATTTATAACTCAGCAGGTTTGTGAATGGCAGTGCCCCTGAGCTCCATTTTTCAACTGTCTTTTTGGGAGCTGGCCGCAAAAGCACTGGATTCCCTCAGGCCCTATTCTGGTTCCCGGCGGCAGGCTGAGCCTGTGGTTAATTCTTCTTCCTGATGGGAAAATAGAGTGACCTGTGCCTGTCCCAACACCTAGATCTAGTCTCTCATTGGTTGCCCCTATTCCCTTTCATCCTCAGGACAAATTGCAACCTGTACGGAACAGGAGGTTAAAGGTGCTGATTCTCCAAGTAGGGAGATTGTTAGTAAAGTAGCTGGAATGGCGAACCCGAACACAAGGAGATGAGAAATGAGGTGCGTTTTAAAACCTTTCCCGATCACACGGTGTACCATCGTCTGGGTTACTCATGCATGTTTTCGATGTAGGAAGATGCCCTTGAACCTGGAGATTTGGGACCCATGGGATGGGTACCACGCAGTATTACTTTAAAGGGTCTGCGTTTGCTCACCCAACCTCACCCAACCTCTCAGCCCCAAGAGTTTCCGCCCTTATGTCTCATCCAGCTGTCGGTCTAGATATGGTCAATCCAGGTTGTATCACAGCCTCTGAACGAATTTTGTAAGAATTTCTCTCTTTCACTGTCTTTATTTTAAGGGTTTTTAAAAGTAATTTATTTTTATAATGGGGTTTAGCTGCTTTTCACGGCTGTGATTATGCGGCTTTACACCCACTTGACTCACTTCCAGACAGATATCAATACATAGGTTTTAAGATTCTTACTACTCACATATATTCTTGTGCGGTGAATAGGGGGTGTTGAGTCCAGTTCACTGAGCAAGGAGTACGTCTTGTCTATTACATATTGGGTGTATGGAACGGTATCTGAGCGAATTTGAAACCCTTGTTTTATGCATCACCCCACCTCACCTTTCCCGTTAAGCAGCCATAGTGTGTTTTCTAAACGTGTGACTCTATTCTCTTTTGTAATTCAGTTCAAGTGTAGCGGTTTTTACATTCCCTCTATAAGTGATAGCTTATGATAAGTGTCTTTTTCTGTGTGACTTATTTCACTTAGAATCGTCGTACCTAAGTACACTCATATTGCTTCTACTAGCCTTATGACATTGATTTCATGTCTGAGTGATATTCCATTGTACATAGTACCACAAATTCTTTAACCTTTTTTCTCTTTCCTGGGATATTTAAGGTGTCATGAAGTGGAGGTTCTTGTCAACAGAGCAGCCCTAAACTTTGGGGTGCCTGTGTCTTGCTGATTTTTAGTTTTCCCAATTTATACGCCCATGAGTGGACGTGCCCTATGCTCCCTAAGCTGTGTTTTTTCGATGTTTCAGGACACACCGTACACTTCTCCAGAGTGGCTGTTGGCAATTTACATCCCGCCCATCAGCGTAGCAAGGCTGCCATTTCTCCATGGCCTGTCCTGCATTTCTGGTTTTGACACATTTTGCAGCATGACCCTTTTGACCGATGGGAAGCGAGACTTCTTTGTAGCGCTGATTTGCCTTTCCAGGTTGCTTGCTTGGCCAAAACGGGCGTATGCGTTTTTTCCTGAATATATTCAGGAAAAAACGCATACGCCCTTTTTGGACAAGGGCATCATTGTCGACGTTTTGCCACTTTTCATGTGCTTTAAAGGCGATTCGAATCTACCTCCTGAAACCTGTTTCTTGCAATTCTGCCTTGCTTTCAAATCCTCTTCGTTGCCTTCCTTCAATATATTTGTGGACGAGAGTTATCATTTATAACTCAGCAGGTTTGTGAATGGCAGTGCCCCTGAGCTCCATTTTTCAACTGTCTTTTTGGGAGCTGGCCGCAAAAGCACGGTATTCCCTCAGGCCCTATTCTGCTTCTGGGCGGCAGGCTGAGCCTGTGTTTAATTCTTCTTCCTGAATGGAAAATAGAGTTACCTGTGCCTGTCCCAACACCTAGATCTAGTCTCTCATTGGTTGCCCCTCTTCCCGTTCATCCTCAGGACAAATTGCAACCTGTAGGGAACAGGAGGTTAAAGGTGCTGATTCTCCAAGTAGGGAGATTGCTGGTAAAGTAGCTGGAATGGCGAACCCGAGCACAAGGAGATGAGAAATGAGGTGCGTATTAGAAACCTTTCAAAATCACACGGTGTACCATCTTCTGGGTTTCTCATGCATGTTTTCGATGTAGGAAGATGCCCTTGAACCTGGAGATTTGGGACCCATTGGATGGGTACCAGGCAGTATTATTTTAAAGGGTCTGCGTTTGCTCACCCAACCTCACCCAACCTTTCAGCCCCAAGAGTGTCCACCCTTATGTCTCATCCAGCTGTGGGTCTAGATATGGTCAATCCAGGTTGCATCACAGCCTCTGAACGAATTTTGTAAGAATTTCTCTCTCTTTCACTGTCTTTGTTTTACGGGTTTTCAAAAGTAATTTATTTTTATAATCGGGTTTAGCTGCTTTTCACGGCTGTGTTTATGCGGCTTTACACCCACTTGACTCACTTCCAGACAGATATCAATACATAGGTTTTAAGATTCTTACTAGTCACATATATTCTTGTGTGGTGAATAGGGGGTGTTGAGTCCAGTTCTCTGAGCAAGGAGTAGGTCTTGTCTATTACATATTGGGTGTATGGAACGGTATCTGAGCGAATTTGAACCCCTTGTTTTATGCATCACCCCACCTCACCTTTCCCGTTAAGCAGCCATAGTGTGTTTTCTAAACGTGTGACTATGTTCTGTTCTGTAATTCAGTTCAAGTGTAGCGGTTTTTACATTCCCTCTATAAGTGATAGCTTATGATAAGTGTCTTTTTCTGTGTGACTTATTTCACTTACAATCGTCGTTCCTAAATCCACTCATCTTGCTTCTACTAGCCTTATGACATTGATTTCATGTCTGAGTGATATTCCATTGTACATAAGGACCACAACTTCTTTATCCATTTTTCTCTTTCCTGGGATATTTAAGTTGTCATGAAGTGGAGGTTCTTGTCAACAAAGCAGCCCTAAACTTTGGGGTGCCTGTGTCTTGCTGATTTTTAGTTTTCCCAATTTATACGCCCATGAGTGGACGTGTCCTATGCTCCCTAAGCTGTGTTTTTTCGATGTTTCAGGACACACCGTATACTTATCCAGAGTGGCTGTTGGCAATTTACATCCCGCCCATCAGCGTAGCAAGGCTGCCATTTCTCCATAGCCTGTCCTTCATTTCTGGTTTTGACACTTTTTGCAGCATGGCCCTTTTGACCGATGGGAAGCGAGACTTCTTTGTAGCGCTGATTTGCATTTTCAGGTTGCTTGGTTGGCCAAAAAGGGCGTATGCGTTTTTTCCTGAATATATTCAGGAAAAAACGCATACGCCCTTTTTGGACAAGGGCATCATTGTCGACGTTTTGCCACTTTTCATGTGCTTTAAAGGCGATTCGTATCTACCTCCTGAAACCTGTTTCCTGCAATTCTGCCTTGCTTTCAAATCCTCTTCGTTGCCTTCCCTCAATATATTTGTGGACTGGAGTAATCATTTATAACTCAGCAGGTTTGTGAATGGCAGTGCCCCTGAGCTCCATTTTTCAACTGTATTTTTTGTTAGCTGGCCGCTAAAGCACGGGATTGCCTCAGGCCCTATTCTGGTTCCCGGCGGCAGGCTGAGCCTGTGGTTAATTCTTCTTCCCGATGGTAAAATAGAGTGACCTGTGCCTGTCCCAACACCTAGATCTAGTCTCTCATTGGTTGCCCCTCTTCCCTTTCATCCTCAGGACAAATTGCAACCTGTACGGAACAGGAGGTTAAAGGTGCTGATTCTCCAAGTAGGGAGATTGCTAGTAAAGTAGCTGGAAAGGCGAACCCGATCACATGGAGATGAGAAATGAGGTGCGTTTTAGAAACCTTTCAAAATCACACGGTGTACCATCGTCTGGGTTCCTCATGCATGTTTTCGATGTAGGAAGATGCCCTTGAACCTGGAGATTTGGGACCCATGGGATGGGTACCAGGCAGTATTACTTTAAAGGGTCTGCGTTTGCTCACCCAACCTCACCCAACCTCTCAGCCCAAGAGTGTCCACCCTTAGGTCTCATCCAGCTGTGGGTCTAGATATGGTCAATCCAGGTTGCATCACAGCCCCTGAACGAATTTTGTAAGAATTTCTCTCTCTTTCACTGTCTTTGTTTTACGGGTTTTTAAATGTAATTTATTTTTATAATGGGGTTTAGCTGCTATTCACGGCAGTGTTTATGCGGCTTTACACCCACTTGACTCACTTTCAGACAGATATCAATACATAGGTTTTAAGATTCTTACTACTCACATATATTCTTGTGCGGTGAATAGGGGGTGTTGAGTCCAGTTCACTGAGCAAGGAGTAGGTCTTGTCTATTACATATTCGGTGTATGGAACGGTATCTGAGCGAATTTGAAACCCTTGTTTTATGCATCACCCCACCTCACCTTTCCCGTTAAGCAGCCTTAGTGTGTTTTCTAAACGTGTGACTCTGTTCTGTTTTGTAATTCAGTTCAAGTGTAGCGGTTTTTACATTCCCTCTATAAGTGATAGCTTATGATAAGTGTCTTTTTCTGTGTGACTTATTTCACTTAGAATTGTCGTACCTAAGTCCACTCATCTTGCTTCTACTAGCCTTATGACATTGATTTCATGTCTGAGTGATATTCTATTGTACATAAGGACCACAACTTCTTTATCCATTTTTCTCTTTCCTGGGATATTTAAGGTGTCATGAAGTGGAGGTTCTTGTCAACAGAGCAGCCCTAAACTTTGGGGTGCCTGTGTCTTGCTGATTTTTGGTTTTCCCAATTTATACGCCCATGAGTGGACGTGCCCTATGCTCCCTAAGCTGTGTTTTTTCGATGTTTCAGGACACACCGTACACTTCTCCAGAGTGGCTGTTGGCAATTTACATCCCGCCCATCAGCGTAGCAAGGCTGCCATTTCTCCATGGCCTGTCCTGCATTTCTGGTTTTGACACATTTTGCAGCATGACCCTTTTGACCGATGGGAAGCGAGACTTCTTTGTAGCTCTGATTTGCCTTTACAGGTTGCTTGGTTGGCCAAAAAGGGCGTATGCGTTTTTTCCTGAATATATTCAGGAAAAAACGCATACGCCCTTTTTGGCCAAGGGCATCATTGTCAAAGTTTTGCCACTTTTCATGTGCTTTAAAGTTGATTCGAATCTACCTCCTGAAATCTGTTTCCTACAATTCTGCCTTGCTTTCAAATCCTCTTCGTTGCCTTCCCTCAATATATCTGTGGATGAGAGTTATCATTTATAACTCTGCGGGTTTGTGAATTGCAGTATCCCTGAGGTCCATTTTTCAACTCGCTTTTTTGGGAGCTGGCCGCAAAAGCGCGGGATTGCCTCAGGCCCTATTCTGCTTCTGGGCGGCAGGCTGAGCCTGTGGTTAACTCTTCTTCCTGATGGGAAAATAGAGTGACCTGTGCCTGTCCCAACACCTAGATCTAGTCTCTCATTGGTTGCCCCTCTTCCCGTTCATCCTCAGGACAAATTGCAACCTGTAGGGAACAGGAGCTTAAAGGTGCTGATTCTCCAAGTAGGGAGATTGCTAGTAAAGTAGCTGGAAAGGCGAACCCGAGCACAAGGAGATGAGAAATGAGGTGCGTATTACAAACCTTTCAAAATCACACGGTGTACCATCTTCTGGGTTTCTCATGCATGTTTTCGATGTAGGAAGATGCCCTTGAACCTGGAGATTTGGGGCCCATGGGATGGGTGCCAGTCAGTATTACTTTAAAGGGTCTGCGTTTGCTCACCCAACCTCACCCAACCTTTCAGCCCCAAGAGTGTCCACCCTTATGTCTCATCCAGCTGTGGGTCTAGATATGGTCAATCCAGGTTGCATCACAGCCTCTGAACGAATTTTGTAAGAATTTCTCTCTCTTTCACTGTCTTTCTTTTACGGATTTTCAAAAGTAATTTATTTTTATAATCGGGTTTAGCTGCTTTTCATGGCTGTGTTTATGCGGCTTTACACCCACGTGACTCACTTCCAGACAGATATCAATACATAGGTTTTAAGATTCTTACTAGTCACATATATTCTTGTGCGGTGAATAGGGGGTGTTGAGTCCAGTTCACTGAGCAAGGAGTAGGTCTTGTCTATTACATATTGGGTGTATGGAACGGTATCTGAGCGAATTTGAACCACTTGTTTTATGCATCACCCCACCTCACCTTTCCCGTTAAGCAGCCATAGTGTGTTTTCTAAACGTGTGACTCTGTTCTGTTCTGTAATTCAGTTCAAGTGTAGCGGTTTTTACATTCCCTCTATAAGTGATAGCTTATGATAAGTGTCTTTTTCTGTGTGACTTATTTCACTTACAATCGTCGTTCCTAAATCCACTCATCTTGCTTCTACTAGCCTTATGACATTGATTTCATGTCTGAGTGATATTCCATTGTACATAAGGACCACAACTTCTTTATCCATTTTTCTCTTTCCTGGGATATTTAAGGTGTCATGAAGTGGAGGTTCTTGTCAACAAAGCAGCCCTAAACTTTGGGGTGCCTGTGTCTTGCTGATTTTTAGTTTTCCCAATTTATATGCCCATGAGTGGACGTGCCCTATGCTCCCTAAGCTGTGTTTTTTCGATGTTTCAGGACACACCGTATACTTCTCCAGAGTGGCTGTTGGCAATTTACATCGCGCCCATCAGTGTAGCAAGGCTGCCATTTCTCCATGGCCTGTCCTGCATTTCTGGTTTTGACACTTTTTGCAGCATGGCCCTTTTGACCGATGGGAAGCGAGACTTCTTTGTAGCGCTGATTTGCATTTACAGGTTGCTTGGTTGGCCAAAAAGGGCGTATGCGTTTTTTCCTGAATATATTCAGGAAAAAACGCATACGCCCTTTTTGGCCAAGGGCATCATTGTTGACGTTTTGCCACTTTTCATGTGCTTTAAAGGCGATTCGTATCTACCTCTTGAAACCTGTTTCCTGCAATTCTGCCTTGCTGTCAAATCCTCTTCGTTGCCTTCCCTCAATATATTTGTGGACTGGAGTAATCATTTATAACTCAGCAGGTTTGTGAATGGCAGTTCCCCTGAGCTCCATTTTTCAACTGTCTTTTTTGGGAGCTGGCCGCTAAAGCACGGGATTGCCTCAGGCCCTATTCTGGTTCCCGGCGGCAGGCTGAGCCTGTGGTTAATTCTTCTTCCTGATGGTAAAATAGAGTGACCTGTGCCTGTCCCAACACCTAGATCTAGTCTCTCATTGGTTGCCCCTCTTCCCTTTCATCCTCAGGACAAATTGCAACCTGTACGGAACAGGAGGTTAAAGGTGCTGATTCTCCAAGTAGGGAGATTGTTAGTAAAGTAGCTGGAATGGCGAACCCGAACACAAGGAGATGAGAAATGAGGTGCGTTTTAGAAACCTTTCAAAATCACACGGTGTACCATCGTCTGGGTTTCTCATGCATGTTTTCGATGTAGGAAGATGCCCTTGAACCTGGAGATTTGGGACCCATGGGATGGGTACCAGGCAGTATTACTTTAAAGGGTCTGCGTTTGCTCACCCAACCTCACCCAACCTTTCAGCCCAAGAGTGTCCACCCTTAGGTCTCATCCAGCTGTGGGTCTAGATATGGTCAATCCAGGTTGCATCACAGCCCCTGAACGAATTTTGTAAGAATTTCTCTCTCTTTCACTGTCTTTGTTTTACGGGTTTTTAAAAGTAATTTATTTTTATAATGGGGTTTAGCTGCTATTCACGGCTGTGTTTATGCGGCTTTACACCCACTTGACTCACTTTCAGACAGATATCAATAAATAGGTTTTAAGATTCTTACTACTCACATATATTCTTGTGCGGTGAATAGGGGGTGTTGAGTCCAGTTCACTGAGCAAGGAGTAGGTCTTGTCTATTACATATTCGGTGTATGGAACGGTATCTGAGCGAATATGAAACCCTTGTTTTATGCATCACCCCACCTCACCTTTCCCGTTAAGCAGCCATAGTGTGTTTTCTAAACGTGTGACTCTATTCTGTTTTGTAATTCAGTTCAAGTGTAGCGGTTTTTACATTCCCTCTATAAGTGATAGCTTATGATAAGTGTCTTTTTCTGTGTGACTTATTTCACTTAGAATTGTCGTACCTAAGTCCACTCATCTTGCTTCTACTAGCCTTATGACATTGATTTCATGTCTGAGTGATATTCTGTTGTACATAAGGACCACAACTTCTTTATCCATTTTTCACTTTCCTGGGATATTTAAGGTGTCATGAAGTGGAGGTTCTTGTCAACAGAGCAGCCCTAAACTTTGGGGTGCATGTGTCTTGCTGATTTTTAGTTTTCCCAATTTATACGCCCATGAGTGGACGTGCCCTATGCTCCCTAAACTGTGTTTTTTCGATGTTTCAGGACACACCGTACACTTCTCCAGAGTGGCTGTTGGCAATTTACATCCCGCCCATCAGCGTAGCAAGGCTGCCATTTCTCCATGGCCTGTCCTGCATTTCTGGTTTTGACACATTTTGCAGCATGACCCTTTTGACCGATGGGAAGCGAGACCTCTTTGTAGCGCTGATTTGCCTTTCCAGGTTGCTTGGTTGGCCAAAAAGCGCGTATGCGTTTTTTCCTGAATATATTCAGGAAAAAACGCATACGCCCCTTTTGGCCAAGGGCATCATTGTCGAAGTTTTGTCACTTTTCATGTGCTTTAAAGTTGATTCGAATCTACCTCCTGAAATCTGTTTCCTAAAATTCTGCCTTGCTTTCAAATCCTCTTCGTTGCCTTCCCTCAATATATCTGTGGATGAGAGTTATCATTTATAACTCTGCGGGTTTGTGAATTGCAGTGTCCCTGAGGTCCATTTTTCAACTCGCTTTTTTGGGAGCTGGCCGCAAAAACGCGGGATTGCCTCAGGCCCTATTCTGCTTCTGGGCGGCAGGCTGAGCCTGTGGTTAACTCTTCTTCCTGATGGGAAAATAGAGTGACCTGTCTCTGTCCCAACACCTAGATCTAGTCTCTCATTGGTTGCCCCTCTTCCCGTTCATCCTCAGGACAAATTGCAACCTGTAGGGAACAGGAGCTTAAAGGTGCTGATTCTCCAAGTAGGGAGATTGCTAGTAAAGTAGCTGGAAAGGCGAACCCGAGCACAAGGAGATGAGAAATGAGGTGCGTATTAGAAACCTTTCAAAATCACACGGTGTACCATCTTCTGGGTTTCTCATGCATGTTTTCGATGTAGGAAGATGCCCTTGAACCTGGAGATTTGGGGCCCATGGGATGGGTGCCAGGCAGTATTACTTTAAAGGGTCTGCGTTTGCTCACCCAACCTCACCCAAACTTTCAGCCCCAAGAGTGTCCACCCTTATGTCTCATCCAGCTGTGGGTCTAGATATGGTCAATCCAGGTTGCATCACAGCCTCTGAACGAATTTTGTAAGAATTTCTCTCTCTTTCACTGTCTTTCTTTTACGGGTTTTCAAAAGTAATTTATTTTTATAATCGGGTTTAGCTGCTTTTCACGGCTGTGTTTATGCGGCTTTACTCCCACTTGACTCACTTCCAGACAGATATCTATACATAGGTTTTAAGATTCTTACTAGTCACATATATTCTTGTGCGGTGAATAGGGGGTGTTGAGTCCAGTTCACTGAGCAAGGAGTTGGTCTTGTCTATTACATATTGGGTGTATGGAACGGTATCTGAGCGAATTTGAAACCCTTGTTTTATGCATCACCCCATTTCACCTTTCCCGTTAAGCAGCCATAGTGTGTTTTCTAAACGTGTTACTCTGTTCTGTTTTGTAATTCAGTTCAAGTGTAGCGGTTTTTACATTCCATCTATAAGTGATAGCTTATGATAAGTGTCTTTTTCTGTGTGACTTATTTCACTTAGAATCGTCGTACCTAAATCCACTCATCTTGCTTCTACTAGCCTTATGACATTGATTTCATGTCTGAGTGATATTCCATTGTACATAAGGACCACAACTTCTTTATCCATTTTTCTCTTTCCTGGGATATTTAAGGTGTCATGAAGTGGAGGTTCTTTTCAACAGAGCAGCCCTAAACTTTGGTGTGCTTGTGTCTTGCTGATTTTTAGTTTTCCCAATTTATACGCCCATGAGTGGACGTGCCCTATGCTCCCTAAGCTGTGCTTTTTCGATGTTTCAGGACACACCGTACACTTCTCCAGAGTGGCTGTTGGCAATGTACATCCCGTCCATCAGCGTAGCAAGGCTGCCATTTCTCCATGGCCTGTCCTGCATTTCTGGTTTTGACACTTTTGGCAGCATGGCCCTTTTGACCGATGGGAAGCGAGACTTCTTTGTAGCGCTGATTAGCCTTTCAAGGTTGCTTGGTTGGCCAAACAGGGCGTATGCGTTTTTTCCTGAATATATTCAGGAAAAAACGCATACGCCCTGTTTGGCCAAGGGCATCATTGTCGACGTTTTGCCGCTTTTCATGTGCTTTAAAGGCGATTCGAATCTACCTCCTGAAACCTGTTTCCTGCAATTCTGCCTTGCTTTCAAATCCTCTTCGTTGCCTTCCCTGAATATATCTGTGGATGAGAGTTATCATTTATAGCTCTGCGGGTTTGTGAATTGCAGTGTCCCTGAGCTCCATTTTTCAACTGGCTTTTTTGGAAGCTGGCCGCAAAAGCGCGCGATTGCCTCAGGCCCTATTCTGCTTCTGGGCGGCAGGCTGAGCCTGTGGTTAATTCTTCTTCCCGATGGGAAAATAGAGTGACCTGTGCCTGTCCCAACACCTAGATCTAGTCTCTCATTGGTTGCCCCTCTTCCCGTTCATCCTCAGGACAAATTGCAACCTTTAGGGAACAGGAGGTTAAAGGTGCTGATTCTCCAAGTAGGCATATTGCTAGTAAAGTAGCTGGAAAGGCGAACCCTAGCACAAGGAGATGAGAAATCAGGTGCGTATTAGAAACCTTTCAAAATCACACGGTGTACCATCTTCTGGGTTTCTCATGCATGTTTTCGATGTAGGAAGATGCCCTTGAACCTGGAGATTTGGGACCCATGGGATGGGTACCAGGCAGTATTACTTTAAAGGGTCTGCGTCTGCTCACCCAACCTCACGCAATATTTCAGCCCCAAGAGTGTCCACCCTTATGTCTCATCCAACTGTGGGTCTAGATATGGTCAATCCAGGTTGCATCACAGCCTCTGAACGAATTTTGTAAGAATTTCTCTCTCTTTCACTGTCTTTGTTTTACGGGTTTTTAAAAGTAATTTATTTTTATAATGGGGTTTATCTGCTTTTCACGGCTGTGTTTATGCGGCTTTACACCCAGTTGACTCACTTCCAGACAGATATCTATACATAGGTTTTAAGATTCTTACTAGTCACATATATTCTTGTGCGGTGAATAGGGGGTGTTGAGTCCAGTTCACTGAGCAAGGAGTAGGTCTTGTCTATTACATATTGGGTGTATGGAACGGTATCTGAGCGAATTTGAAACCCTTGTTTTATGCCTCACCCCACCTCACCTTTCCCGTTAAGCAGCCATAGTGTGTTTTCTAAACGTGTGACTCTGTTCTGTTTTGTAATTCAGTTCAAGTGTAGCGGTTTTTACATTCCCTCTATAAGTGATAGCTTATGATAAGTGTCTTTTTCTGTGTGACTTATTTCACTTAGAATCGTCGTACCTAAATCCACTCATCTTGCTTCTACTAGCCTTATGACATTGATTTCATGTCTGAGTGATATTCCATTGTACATAAGGACCACAACTTCTTTATCCATTTTTCTCTTTCCTGGGATATTTAAGTTGTCATGAAGTGGAGGTTCTTGTCAACAGAGCAGCCCTAAACTTTGGGGTGCCTGTGTCTTGCTGATTTTTAGTTTTCCCAATTTATACGCCCATGAGTGGACGTGCCCTATGCTCCCTAAGCTGTGTTTTTTCGATGTTTCAGGACACACCGTACACTTCTCCAGAGTGGCTGTTGGCAATTTACATCCCGCCCATCAGCGTAGCAAGGCTGCCATTTCTCCATGGCCTGTCCTGCATTTCTGGTTTTGACACTTTTTGCAGCATGGCCCTTTTGACCGATGGGAAGCGAGACTTCTTTGTAGCGCTGATTAGCCTTTCCAGGTTGCTTGGTTGGCCAAACAGGGCGTATGCGTTTTTTCATGAATATATTCAGGAAAAAACGCATACGCCCTGTTTGGCCAAGGGCATCATTGTCGACGTTTTGCCACTTTTCATGTGCTTTAAAGGCGATTCGAATCTACCTCCTGAAACCTGTTTCCTGCAATTCTGCCTTGCTTTCAAATCCTCTTCGTTGCCTTCCCTCAATATATCTGTGGATGAGAGTTATCATTTATAGCTCTGCGGGTTTGTGAATCGCAGTGTCCCTGAGCTCCATTTTTCAACTGGCTTTTTTGGGAGCCGGCCGCAAAAGCGCGGGATTGCCTCAGGCCCTATTCTGCTTCTGGGCGGCAGGCTGAGCCTGTGGTTAATTCTTCTTCCCGATGGGAAAATAGAGTGACCTGTGCCTGTCCCAACACCTAGATCTAGTTTCTCATTGGTTGCCCCTCTTCCCGTTCATCCTCAGGACAAATTGCAACCTGTAGGGAACAGGAGCTTAAAGGTGCTGATTCTCCAAGTAGGGAGATTGCTAGTAAAGTAGCTGGAAAGGCGAACCCGAGCACAAGGAGATGAGAAATCAGGTGCGTATTAGAAACCTTTCAAAATCACACGGTGTACCATCTTCTGGGTTCCTCATGCATGTTTTCGATGTAGGAAGATGCCATTGAACCTGGAGATTTGGGACCCATGGGATGGGTACCAGGCAGTATTACTTTAAAGGGTCTGCGTCTGCTCACCCAACCTCACCCAACCTTTCAGCCCCAAGAGTGTCCACCCTTATGTCTCATCCAGCTGTGGGTCTAGATATGGTCAATCCAGGTTGCATCACAGCCTCTGAACGAATTGTGTAAGAATTTCTCTCTCTTTCACTGTCTTTGTTTTACGGGTTTTTAAAAGTAATTTATTTTTATAATGGGGTCTAGCTGCTTTTCACGGCTGTGTTTATGCGGCTTTACACCCACTTGACTCACTTCCAGACACATATCAATACATAGGTTTTAAGATTCTTACTAGTCACATATATTCTTGTGCGGTGAATAGGGGGTGTTGAGTCCAGTTCACTTAGCAAGGAGTAGGTCTTGTCTATTACATATTGGGTGTATGGAACGGTATCTGAGCGAATTTGAAACCCTTGTTTTATGCCTCACCCCTCCTCACCTTTCCCGTTAAGCAGCCATAGTGTGTTTTCTAAACGTGTGACTCTGTTCTGTTTTGTAATTCAGTTCAAGTGTAGCGGTTTTTACATTCCCTCTATAAGTGATAGCTAATGATAAGTGTCTTTTTCTGTGTGACTTATTTCACTTAGAATCATCGTACCTAAATCCACTCATCTTGCTTCTACTAGCCTTATGAAATTGATTTCATGTCTGAGTGATATTCCATTGTACATAAGGACCACAACTTCTTTATCCATTTTTCTCTTTCCTGGGATATTTAAGGTGTCATGAAGTGGAGGTTCTTCTCAACAGAGCAGCCCTAAACTTTGGAGTGCCTGTGTCTTGCTGATTTTTAGTTTTCCCAATTTATACGCCCATGAGTGGACGTGCCCTATGCTCCCTAAGCTGTGTTTTTTCGATGTTTCAGGACACACCGTACACTTCTCTAGAGTGGCTGTTGGCAATTTACATCCCGCCCATCAGCGTAGCAAGGTTGCCATTTCTCCATGGCCTGTCCTGCATTTCTGGTTTTGACACTTTTTGCAGCATGGCCCTTTTGACCGATGGGAAGCGAGACTTCTTTGTAGCGCTGATTAACCTTTCCAGGTTGCTTGGTTGGCCAAACAGGGCGTATGCGTTTTTTCCTGAATATATTCAGGAAAAAACGCATACGCCCTGTTTGGCCAAGGGCATCATTGTCGAAGTTTTGCCGCTTTTCATGTGCTTTAAAGGCGATTCGAATCTACCTCATGAAACCTGTTTCCTGCAATTCTGCCTTGCTTTCAAATCCTCTTCGTTGCCTTCCCTCAATATATCTGTGGATGAGAGTTATTATTTATAGCTCTGCGGGTTTGTGAATTGCAGTGTCCCTGAGCTCCATTTTTCAACTGGCTTTTTTGGGAGCTGGCCGCAAAAGCGCGGGATTGCCTCAGGCCCTATTCTGCTTCTGGGCGGCAGGCTGAGCCTGTGGTTAATTCTTCTTCCCGATGGGAAAATAGAGTGACCTGTGCCTTTCCCAACACCTAGATCTAGTCTCTCATTGGTTGCCCCTCTTCCCGTTCATCCTCAGGACAAATTGCAACCTGTAGGGAACAGGAGCTTAAAGGTGCTGATTCTCAAAGTACGGAGATTGCTAGTAAAGTAGCTGGAAAGGCGAACCCGAGCACAAGGAGATGAGAAATGAGTAGCGTATTAGAAACCTTTCAAAATCACACGGTGTACCATCTTCTGGGTTTTTCATGCATGTTTTCGATGTAGGAAGATTCCCTTGAACCTGGAGATTTGGACCCATGGGATGGGTACCAGGCAGTATTACTTTAAAGGGTCTGCGTTTGCTCACCCAACCTCACCCATCCTTTCAGCCCCAAGAGTGTCCACCCTTATGTCTCATCCAGCTGTGTGTCTAGATATGGTCAATCCAGGTTGCATCACAGCCTTTGAACGAATTTTGTAAGAATTTCTCTCTCTTTCACTGTCTTTGTTTTACGGGTTTTTAAAAGTTATTTATTTTTATAATGGGGTTTATCTGCTTTTCACGGCTGTGTTTATGCGGCTTTACACCCAGTTGACTCACTTCCAGACAGATATCTATACATAGGTTTTAAGATTCTTACTAGTCACATATATTCTTGTGCGGTGAATAGGGGGTGTTGAGTCCAGTTCACTGAGCAAGGAGTAGGTCTTGTCTATTACATATTGGGTGCATGGAACGGTATCTGAGCGAATTTGAAACCCTTGTTTTATGCCTCACCCCACCTCACCTTTCCCGTTAAGCAGCCATAGTGTGTTTTCTAAACGTGTGACTCTGTTCTGTTTTGTAATTCAGTTCAAGTGTAGCGGTTTTTACATTCCCTCTATAAGTGATAGCTTATGATAAGTGTCTTTTTCTGTGTGACTTATTTCACTTAGAATCGTCGTACCTAAATCCACTCATCTTGCTTCTACTAGCCTTATGACATTGATTTCATGTCTGAGTGATATTCCATTGTACATAAGGACCACAACTTCTTTATCCATTTTTCTCTTTCCTGGGATATTTAAGGTGTCATGAAGTGGAGGTTCTTGTCAACAGAACAGCCCTAAACTTTGGCGTGCCTGTGTCTTGCTGATTTTTAGTTTTCCCAATTTATACGCCCATGAGTGGACGTGCCCTATGCTCCCTAAGCTGTGTTTTTTCGATGTTTCAGGACACACCGTACACTTCTCCAGAGTGGCTGTTGGCAATTTACATCCCGCCCATCAGCGTAGCAAGGCTGCCATTTCTCCATGGCCTGTCCTGCATTTCTGGTTTTGACACTTTTTGCAGCATGGCCCTTTTGACCGATGGGAAGCGAGACTTCTTTGTAGCGCTGATTAGCCTTTCCAGGTTGCTTGGTTGGCCAAACAGGGCGTATGCGTTTTTTCCTGAATATATTCAGGAAAAAACGCATACGCCCTGTTTGGCCAAGGGCATCATTGTCAACGTTTTGCCACTTTTCATGTGCTTTAAAGGCGATTCGAATCTACCTCCTGAAACCTGTTTCCTGCAATTCTGCCTTGCTTTCAAATCCTCTTCGTTGCCTTCCCTCAATATATCTGTGGATGAGAGTTATCATTTATAGCTCTGCGGGTTTGTGAATCGCAGTGTCCCTGAGCACCATTTTTCAACTGGCTTTTTTGGGAGCCGGCCGCAAAAGCGCGGGATTGCCTCAGGCCCTATTCTGCTTCTGGGCGGCAGGCTGAGCCTGTGGTTAATTCTTCTTCCCGATGGGAAAATAGAGTGACCTGTGCCTGTCCCAACACCTAGATCTAGTCTCTCATTGGTTGCCCCTCTTCCCGTTCATCCTCAGGACAAATTGCAACCTGTAGGGAACAGGAGCTTAAAGGTGCTGATTCTCCAAGTAGGGAGATTGCTAGTAAAGTAGCTGGAAAGGCGAACCCGAGCACAAGGAGATGAGAAATCAGGTGCGTATTAGAAACCTTTCAAAATCACACGGTGTACCATCTTCTGGGTTCCTCATGCATGTTTTCGATGTAGGAAGATGCCATTGAACCTGGAGATTTGGGACCCATGGGATGGGTACCAGGCAGTATTACTTTAAAGGGTCTGCATCTGCTCACCCAACCTCACCCAACCTTTCAGCCCCAAGAGTGTCCACCCTTATGTCTCATCCAGCTGTGGGTCTAGATATGGTCAATCCAGGTTGCATCACAGCCTCTGAACGAATTGTGTAAGAATTTCTCTCTCTTTCACTGTCTTTGTTTTACGGGTTTTTAAAAGTAATTTATTTTTATAATGGGGTCTAGCTGCTTTTCACGGCTGTGTTTATGCGGCTTTACACCCACTTGACTCACTTCCAGACACATATCAATACATAGGTTTTAAGATTCTTACTAGTCACATATATTCTTGTGCGGTGAATAGGGGGTGTTGAGTCCAGTTCACTTAGCAAGGAGTAGGTCTTGTCTATTACATATTGGGTGTATGGAACGGTATCTGAGCGAATTTGAAACCCTTGTTTTATGCCTCACCCCTCCTCACCTTTCCCGTTAAGCAGCCATAGTGTGTTTTCTAAACGTGTGACTCTGTTCTGTTTTGTAATTCAGTTCAAGTGTAGCGGTTTTTACATTCCCTCTATAAGTGATAGCTAATGATAAGTGTCTTTTTCTGTGTGACTTATTTCACTTAGAATCATCGTACCTAAATCCACTCATCTTGCTTCTACTAGCCTTATGGCCTTGATTTCATGTCTGAGTGATATTCCATTGTACATAAGGACCACAACTTCTTTATCCATTTTTCTCTTTCCTGGGATATTTAAGGTGTCATGAAGTGGAGGTTCTTCTCAACAGAGCAGCCCTAAACTTTGGAGTGCCTGTGTCTTGCTGATTTTTAGTTTTCCCAATTTATACGCCCATGAGTGGACGTGCCCTATGCTCCCTAAGCTGTGTTTTTTCGATGTTTCAGGACACACCGTACACTTCTCCAGAGTGGCTGTTGGCAATTTACATCCCGCCCATTAGCGTAGCAAGGCTGCCATTTCTCCATGGCCTGTCCTGCATTTCTGGTTTTGACACTTTTTGCAGCATGGCCCTTTTGACCGATGGGAAGCGAGACTTCTTTGTAGCGCTGATTAACCTTTCCAGGTTGCTTGCTTGGCCAAACAGGGCGTATGCGTTTTTTCCTGAATATATTCAGGAAAAAACGCATACGCCCTGTTTGGCCAAGGGCATCATTGTCGAAGTTTTGCCGCTTTTCATGTGCTTTAAAGGCGATTCGAATCTACCTCATGAAACCTGTTTCCTGCAATTCTGCCTTGCTTTCAAATCCTCTTCGTTGCCTTCCCTCAATATATCTGTGGATGAGAGTTATTATTTATAGCTCTGCGGGTTTGTGAATTGCAGTGTCCCTGAGCTCCATTTTTCAACTGGTTTTTTTGGGAGCTGGCCGCAAAAGCGCGGGATTGCCTCAGGCCCTATTCTGCTTCTGGGCGGCAGGCTGAGCCTGTGGTTAATTCTTCTTCCCGATGGGAAAATAGAGTGACCTGTGCCTTTCCCAACACCTAGATCTAGTCTCTCATTGGTTGCCCCTCTTCCCGTTCATCCTCAGGACAAATTGCAACCTGTAGGGAACAGGAGCTTAAAGGTGCTGATTCTCAAAGTACGGAGATTGCTAGTAAAGTAGCTGGAAAGGCGAACCCGAGCACAAGGAGATGAGAAATGAGTAGCGTATTAGAAACCTTTCAAAATCACACGGTGTACCATCTTCTGGGTTTTTCATGCATGTTTTCGATGTAGGAAGATTCCCTTGAACCTGGAGATTTGGACCCATGGGATGGGTACCAGGCAGTATTACTTTAAAGGGTCTGCGTTTGCTCACCCAACCTCACCCATCCTTTCAGCCCCAAGAGTGTCCACCCTTATGTCTCATCCAGCTGTGTGTCTAGATATGGTCAATCCAGGTTGCATCACAGCCTCTGAACGAATTTTGTAAGAATTTCTCTCTCTTTCACTGTCTTTGTTTTACGGGTTTTTAAAAGTAATTTATTTTTATAATGGGGTTTAGCTGCTTTTCACGGCTGTGTTTATGCGGCTTTACACCCACTTGACTCACTTCCAGACACATATCAATACATAGGTTTTAAGATTCTTACTAGTCACATATATTCTTGTGCGGTGAATAGGGGGTGTTGAGTCCAGTTCACTGAGCAAGGAGTAGGTCTTGTCTATTACATATTGGGTGTATGGAACGGTATCTGAGCGAATTTGAAACCCTTGTTTTATGCCTCACCCCTCCTCACCTTTCCCGTTAAGCAGCCATAGTGTGTTTTCTAAACGTGTGACTCTGTTCTGTTTTGTAATTCAGTTCAAGTGTAGCGGTTTTTACATTCCCTCTATAAGTGATATGTAATGATAAGTGTCTTTTTCTCTGTGACTTATTTCACTTAGAATCATCGTACCTAAATCCACTCATCTTGCTTCTACTAGCCTTATGACCTTGATTTCATGTCTGAGTGATATTCCATTGTACATAAGGACCACAACTTCTTTATCCATTTTTCTCTTTCCTGGGATATTTAAGGTGTCATGAAGTGGAGGTTCTTGTCAACAGAACAGCCCTAAACTTTGGGGTGCCTGTGTCTTGCTGATTTTTAGTTTTCCCAATTTATACGCCCATGAGTGGACGTGCCCTATGCTCCCTAAGCTGTGTTTTTTCGATGTTTCAGGACACACCGTACACTTCTCCAGAGTGGCTGTTGGCAATTTACATCCCGCCCATCAGCGTAGCAAGGCTGCCATTTCTCCATGGCCTGTCCTGCATTTCTGGTTTTGACACTTTTTGCAGCATGGCCCTTTTGACCGATGGGAAGCGAAACTTCTTTGTAGCGCTGATTAGCCTTTCCAGGTTGCTTGGTTGGCCAAACAGGGCGTATGCGTTTTTTCCTGAATATATTCAGGAAAAAACGCATACGCCCTGTTTGGCCAAGGGCATCATTGTCGACGTTTTGCCACTTTTCATGTGCTTTAAAGGCGATTCGAATCTACCTCCTGAAACCTGTTTCCTGCAATTCTGCCTTGCTTTCAAATCCTCTTCCTTGCCTTCCCTCAATATATCTGTGGATGAGAGTTATCATTTATAGCTCTGCGGGTTTGTGAATCACAGTGTCCCTGAGCTCCATTTTTCAACTGGCTTTTTTGGGAGCTGGCCGCAAAAGCGCGGGATTGCCTCAGGCCCTATTCTGCTTCTGGGCGGCAGGCTGAGCCTGTGGTTAATTCTTCTTCCCAATGGGAAAATAGAGTGACCTGTGCCTGTCCCAACACCTAGCTCTAGTCTCTCATTGGTTGCCCCTCTTCCCGTTCATCCTCAGGACAAATTGCAACCTGTAGGGAACAGGAGCTTAAAGGTGCTGATTCTCCAAGTAGGGAGATTGCTAGTAAAGTAGCTGGAAAGGCGAACCCTAGCACAAGGAGATGAGAAATCAGGTGCGTATTAGAAACCTTTCAAAATCACACGGTGTACCATCTTCTGGGTTTCTCATGCATGTTTTCGATGTAGGAAGATGCCCTTGAACCTGGAGATTTGGGACCCATGGGATGGGTACCAGGCAGTATTACTTTAAAGGGTCTGCGTTTGCTCACCCAACCTCACCCAACCTTTCAGCCCCAAGAGTGTCCACCCTTATGTCTCATCCAGCTGTGGGTCTAGATATGGTCAATCCAGGTTGCATCACAGCCTCTGAACGAATTTTGTAAGAATTTCTCTCTCTTTCACTGTCTTTGTTTTACGGGTTTTTAAAAGTTATTTATTTTTATAATGGGGTTTATCTGCTTTTCACGGCTGTGTTTATGCGGCTTTACACCCAGTTGACTCACTTCCAGACAGATATCTATACATAGGTTTTAAGATTCTTACTAGTCACATATATTCTTGTGCGGTGAATAGGGGGTGTTGAGTCCAGTTCACTGAGCAAGGAGTAGGTCTTGTCTATTACATATTGGGTGTATGGAACGGTATCTGAGCGAATTTGAAACCCTTGTTTTATGCCTCACCCCACCTCACCTTTCCCGTTAAGCAGCCATAGTGTGTTTTCTAAACGTGTGACTCTGTTCTGTTTTGTAATTCAGTTCAAGTGTAGCGGTTTTTACATTCCATCTATAAGTGATAGCTTATGATAAGTGTCTTTTTCTGTGTGACTTATTTCACTTAGAATCGTCGTACCTAAATCCACTCATCTTGCTTCTACTAGCCTTATGACATTGATTTCATGTCTGAGTGATATTCCATTGTACATAAGGACCACAACTTCTTTATCCATTTTTCTCTTTCCTGGGATATTTAAGGTGTCATGAAGTGGAGGTTCTTGTCAACAGAGCAGCCCTAAACTTTGGTGTGCTTGTGTCTTGCTGATTTTTAGTTTTCCCAATTTATACGCCCATGAGTGGACGTGCCCTATGCTCCCTAAGCTGTGTTTTTTCGATGTTTCAGGAAACACCGTACACTTCTCCAGAGTGGCTGTTGTCAATGTACATCCCGTCCATCAGCGTAGCAAGGCTGCCATTTCTCCATGGCCTGTCCTGCATTTCTGGTTTTGACACTTTTGGCAGCATGGCCCTTTTGACCGATGGGAAGCGAGACTTCTTTGTAGCGCTGATTAGCCTTTCAAGTTTGCTTGGTTGGCCAAACAGGGCGTATGCGTTTTTTCCTGAATATATTCAGGAAAAAACGCATACGCCCTGTTTGGCCAAGGGCATCATTGTCGACGTTTTGCCGCTTTTCATGTGCTTTAAAGGCGATTCGAATCTACCTCCTGAAACCTGTTTCCTGCAATTCTGCCTTGCTTTCAAATCCTCTTCGTTGCCTTCCCTGAATATATCTGTGGATGAGAGTTATCATTTATAGCTCTGCGGGTTTGTGAATTGCAGTGTCCCTGAGCTCCATTTTTCAACTGGCTTTTTTGGGAGCTGGCCGCAAAAGCGCGCGATTGCCTCAGGCCCTATTCTGCTTCTGGGCGGCAGGCTGAGCCTGTGGTTAATTCTTCTTCCCGATGGGAAAATAGAGTGACCTGTGCCTGTCCCAACACCTAGATCTAGTCTCTCATTGGTTGCCCCTCTTCCCGTTCATCCTCAGGACAAATTGCAACCTTTAGGGAACAGGAGGTTAAAGGTGCTGATTCTCCAAGTAGGCATATTGCTAGTAAAGTAGCTGGAAAGGCGAACCCGAGCACAAGGAGATGAGAAATGAGGTGCGTATTAGAAACCTTTCAAAATCACACGGTGTACCATCTTCTGGGTTTCTCATGCATGTTTTCGATGTAGGAAGATGCCCTTGAACCTGGAGATTTGGGACCCATGGGATGGGTACCAGGCAGTATTACTTTAAAGGGTCTGCGTCTGCTCACCCAACCTCACCCAGCCTTTCAGCCCCAAGAGTGTCCACCCTTATGTCTCATCCAGCTGTGGGTCTAGATATGGTCAATCCAGGTTGCATCACAGCCTCTGAACGAATTTTGTAAGAATTTCTCTCTCTTTCACTGTCTTTGTTTTACGGGTTTTTAAAAGTAATTTATTTTTATAATGGGGTTTAGCTGCTTTTCATGGCTGTGTTTATGCAGCTTTACACCCACTTGACTCACTTCCAGACAGATATCAATACATAGGTTTTAAGATTTTTACTAGTCACATATACTCTTGTGCGGTGAATAGGGGGTGTTGAGTCCAGTTCACTGAGCAAGGAGTAGGTCTTGTCTATTACATATTGGGTGTATGGAACGGTATCTGAGCAAATTTGAAACCCTTGTTTTATGCCTCACCCCACCTCACCTTTCCCGTTAAGCAGCCATAGTGTGTTTTCTAAACGTGTGACTCTGTTCTGTTTTGTAATTCAGTTCAAGTGTAGCGGTTTTTACATTCCCTCTATAAGTGATAGCTTATGATAAGTGTCTTTTTCTGTGTGACTTATTTCACTTAGAATCGTCGTACCTAAATCCACTCATCTTGCTTCTACTAGCCTTATGACATTGATTTCATGTCTGAGTGATATTCCATTGTACATAAGGACCACAACTTCTTTATCCATTTTTCTCTTTCCTGGGATATTTAAGTTGTCATGAAGTGGAGGTTCTTGTCAACAGAGCAGCCCTAAACTTTGGGGTGCCTGTGTCTTGCTGATTTTTAGTTTTCCCAATTTATACGCCCATGAGTGGACGTGCCCTATGCTCCCTAAGCTGTGTTTTTTCGATGTTTCAGGACACACCGTACACTTCTCCAGAGTGGCTGTTGGCAATTTACATCCCGCCCATCAGCGTAGCAAGGCTGCCATTTCTCCATGGCCTGTCCTGCATTTCTGGTTTTGACACTTTTTGCAGCATGGCCCTTTTGACCGATGGGAAGCGAGACATCTTTGTAGCGCTGATTAGCCTTTCCAGGTTGCTTGGTTGGCCAAACAGGGCGTATGCGTTTTTTCCTGAATATATTCAGGAAAAAACGCATACGCCCTGTTTGGCCAAGGGCATCATTGTCGACGTTTTGCCACTTTTCATGTGCTTTAAAGGCGATTCGAATCTACCTCCTGAAACCTGTTTCCTGCAATTCTGCCTTGCTTTCAAATCCTCTTCGTTGCCTTCCCTCAATATATCTGTGGATGAGAGTTATCATTTATAGCTCTGCGGGTTTGTGAATCGCAGTGTCCCTGAGCTCCATTTTTCAACTGGCTTTTTTGGGAGCTGGCCGCAAAAGCGCGGGATTGCCTCAGGCCCTATTCTGCTTCTGGGCGGCAGGCTGAGCCTGTGGTTAATTCTTCTTCCCGATGGGAAAATAGAGTGACCTGTGCCTGTCCCAACACCTAGATCTAGTCTCTCATTGGTTGCCCCTCTTCCCGTTCATCCTCAGGACAAATTGCAACCTGTAGGGAACAGGAGCTTAAAGGTGCTGATTCTCCAAGTAGGGAGATTGCTAGTAAAGTAGCTGGAAAGGCGAACCCGAGCACAAGGAGATGAGAAATCAGGTGCGTATTAGAAACCTTTCAAAATCACACGGTGTACCATCTTCTGGGTTCCTCATGCATGTTTTCGATGTAGGAAGATGCCATTGAACCTGGAGATTTGGGACCCATGGGATGGGTACCAGGCAGTATTACTTTAAAGGGTCTGCGTCTGCTCACCCAACCTCACCCAACCTTTCAGCCCCAAGAGTGTCCACCCTTATGTCTCATCCAGCTGTGGGTCTAGATATGGTCAATCCAGGTTGCATCACAGCCTCTGAACGAATTGTGTAAGAATTTCTCTCTCTTTCACTGTCTTTGTTTTACGGGTTTTTAAAAGTAATTTATTTTTATAATGGGGTCTAGCTGCTTTTCACGGCTGTGTTTATGCGGCTTTACACCCACTTGACTCACTTCCAGACACATATCAATACATAGGTTTTAAGATTCTTACTAGTCACATATATTCTTGTGCGGTGAATAGGGGGTGTTGAGTCCAGTTCACTTAGCAAGGAGTAGGTCTTGTCTATTACATATTGGGTGTATGGAACGGTATCTGAGCGAATTTGAAACCCTTGTTTTATGCCTCACCCCTCCTCACCTTTCCCGTTAAGCAGCCATAGTGTGTTTTCTAAACGTGTGACTCTGTTCTGTTTTGTAATTCAGTTCAAGTGTAGCGGTTTTTATATTCCCTCTATAAGTGATAGCTAATGATAAGTGTCTTTTTCTGTGTGACTTATTTCACTTAGAATCATCGTACCTAAATCCACTCATCTTGCTTCTACTAGCCTTATGGCCTTGATTTCATGTCTGAGTGATATTCCATTGTACATAAGGACCACAACTTCTTTATCCATTTTTCTCTTTCCTGGGATATTTAAGGTGTCATGAAGTGGAGGTTCTTCTCAACAGAGCAGCCCTAAACTTTGGAGTGCCTGTGTCTTGCTGATTTTTAGTTTTCCCAATTTATACGCCCATGAGTGGACGTGCCCTATGCTCCCTAAGCTGCGTTTTTTCGATGTTTCAGGACACACCGTACACTTCTCCAGAGTGGCTGTTGGCAATTTACATCACGCCCATCAGCGTAGCAAGGCTGCCATTTCTCCATGGCCTGTCCTGCATTTCTGGTTTTGACACTTTTTGCAGCATGGCCCTTTTGACCGATGGGAAGCGAGACTTCTTTGTAGCGCTGATTAACCTTTCCAGGTTGCTTGGTTGGCCAAACAGGGCGTATGCGTTTTTTCCTGAATATATTCAGGAAAAAACGCATACGCCCTGTTTGGCCAAGGGCATCATTGTCGAAGTTTTGCCGCTTTTCATGTGCTTTAAAGGCGATTCGAATCTACCTCATGAAACCTGTTTCCTGCAATTCTGCCTTGCTTTCAAATCCTCTTCGTTGCCTTCCCTCAATATATCTGTGGATGAGAGTTATTATTTATAGCTCTGCGGGTTTGTGAATTGCAGTGTCCCTGAGCTCCATTTTTCAACTGGCTTTTTTGGGAGCTGGCCGCAAAAGCGCGGGATTGCCTCAGGCCCTATTCTGCTTCTGGGCGGCAGGCTGAGCCTGTGGTTAATTCTTCTTCCCGATGGGAAAATAGAGTGACCTCTGCCTTTCCCAACACCTAGATCTAGTCTCTCATTGGTTGCCCCTCTTCCCGTTCATCCTCAGGACAAATTGCAACCTGTAGGGAACAGGAGCTTAAAGGTGCTGATTCTCAAAGTACGGAGATTGCTAGTAAAGTAGCTGGAAAGGCGAACCCGAGCACAAGGAGATGAGAAATGAGTAGCGTATTAGAAACCTTTCAAAATCACACGGTGTACCATCTTCTGGGTTTCTCATGCATGTTTTCGATGTAGGAAGATGTCCTTGAACCTGGAGATTTGGGACCCATGGGATGGGTACCAGGCAGTATTACTTTAAAGGGTCTGCGTTTGCTCACCCAACCTCACCCAACCTTTCAGCCCCAAGAGTGTCCACCCTTATGTCTCATCCATCTGTGGGTCTAGATATGGTCAATCCAGGTTGCATCACAGCCTCTGAACGAATTTTGTAAGAATTTCTCTCTCTTTCACTGTCTTTGTTTTACGGGTTTTTAAAAGTTATTTATTTTTATAATGGGGTTTATCTGCTTTTCACGGCTGTGTTTATGCGGCTTTACACCCAGTTGACTCACTTCCAGACAGATATCTATACATAGGTTTTAAGATTCTTACTAGTCACATATATTCTTGTGCGGTGAATAGGGGGTGTTGAGTCCAGTTCACTGAGCAAGGAGTAGGTCTTGTCTATTACATATTGGGTGTATGGAACGGTATCTGAGCGAATTTGAAACCCTTGTTTTATGCCTCACCCCACCTCACCTTTCCCGTTAAGCAGCCATAGTGTGTTTTCTAAACGTGTGACTCTGTTCTGTTTTGTAATTCAGTTCAAGTGTAGCGGTTTTTACATTCCCTCTATAAGTGATAGCTTATGATAAGTGTCTTTTTCTGTGTGACTTATTTCACTTAGAATCGTCGTACCTAAATCCACTCATCTTGCTTCTACTAGCCTTATGACATTGATTTCATGTCTGAGTGATATTCCATTGTACATAAGGACCACAACTTCTTTATCCATTTTTCTCTTTCCTGGGATATTTAAGGTGTCATGAAGTGGAGGTTCTTGTCAACAGAACAGCCCTAAACTTTGGGGTGCCTGTGTCTTCCTGATTTTTAGTTTTCCCAATTTATACGCCCATGAGTGGACGTGCCCTATGCTCCCTAAGCTGTGTTTTTTCGATGTTTCAGGACACACCGTACACTTCTCCAGAGTGGCTGTTGGCAATTTACATCCCGCCCATCAGCGTAGCAAGGCTGCCATTTCTCCATGGCCTGTCCTGCATTTCTGGTTTTGACACTTTTTGCAGCTTGGCCCTTTTGACCGATGGGAAGTGAGACTTCTTTGTAGCGCTGATTACCGTTTCCAGGTTGCTTGTTTGGCCAAACAGGGCGTATGCGTTTTTTCCTGAATATATTCAGGAAAAAACGCATACGCCCTGTTTGGCCAAGGGCATCATTGTCGACGTTTTGCCACTTTTCATGTGCTTTAAAGGCGATTCGAATCTACCTCCTGAAACCTGTTTCCTGCAATTCTGCCTTGCTTTCAAATCCTCTTCGTTGCCTTCCCTCAATATATCTGTGGATGAGAGTTATCATTTATAGCTCTGCGGGTTTGTGAATTGCAGTGTCCCTGAGCTCCATTTTTCAACTGGCTTTTTTGGGAGCTGGCCGCAAAAGCGCGGGATTGCCTCAGGCCCTATTCTGCTTCTGGGCGGCAGGCTGAGCCTGTGGTTAATTCTTCTTCCCGATGGGAAAATAGAGTGACCTGTGCCTGTCCCAACACCTAGATCTAGTCTCTCATTGGTTGCCCCTCTTCCCGTTCATCCTCAGGACAAATTGCAACCTGTAGGGAACAGTAGTTTAAAGGTGCTGATTCTCCAAGTAGGGAGATTGCTAGTAAAGTAGCTGGAAAGGCGAACCCTAGCACAAGGAGTTGAGAAATCAGGTGCGTATTAGAAACCTTTCAAAATCACACGGTGTACCATCTTCTGGGTTTCTCATGCATGTTTTCGGTGTAGGAAGATGCCCTTGAACCTGGAGATTTGGGACCCATGGAATGGGTACCAGGCAGTATTACTTTAAAGGGTCTGCGTCTGCTCACCCAACCTCACTCAACCTTTCAGCCCCAAGAGTGTCCACCCTTATGTCTCATCCAGCTGTGGGTCTAGATATGGTCAATCCAGGTTGCATCACAGCCTCTGAACGAATTGTGTAAGAATTTCTCTCTCTTCCACTGTCTTTGTTTTACGGGTTTTTAAAAGTAATTTATTTTTATAATGGGGTTTAGCTGCTTTTCACGGCTGTGTTTATGCGGCTTTACACCACTTGACTCACTTCCAGACAGATATCAATACATAGGTTTTAAGATTCTTACTAGTCACATATATTCTTGTGCGGTGAATAGGGGGTGTTGAGTCCAGTTCACTGAGCAAGGAGTAGGTCTTGTCTATTACATATTGGGTGTATGGAACGGTATCTGAGCGAATTTGAAACCCTTGTTTTATGCCTCACCCCACCTCACCTTTCCCGTTAAGCAGCCATAGTGTGTTTTCTAAACGTGTGACTCTGTTCTGTTTTGTAATTCAGTTCAAGTGTAGCGGTTTTTACATTCCCTCTATAAGTGATAGCTTATGATAAGTGTCTTTTTCTGTGTGACTTATTTCACTTAGAATCGTCGTACCTAAATCCACTCATCTTGCTTCTACTAGCCTTATGACATTGATTTCATGTCTGAGTGATATTCCATTGTACATAAGGACCACAACTTCTTTATCCATTTTTCTCTTTCCTGGGATATTTAAGGTGTCATGAAGTGGAGGTTCTTGTCAACAGAACAGCCCTAAACTTTGGGGTGCCTGTGTCTTGCTGATTTTTAGTTTTCCCAATTTATACGCCCATGAGTGGACGTGCCCTATGCTCCCTAAGCTGTGTTTTTTCGATGTTTCAGGACACACCGTACACTTCTCCAGAGTGGCTGTTGGCAATTTACATCCCGCCCATCAGCGTAGCAAGGCTGCCATTTCTCCATGGCCTGTCCTGCATTTCTGGTTTTGACACTTTCTGCAGCATGGCCCTTTTGACCGATGGGAAGCGAGACTTCTTTGTAGCGCTGATTAGCCTTTCCAGGTTGCTTGGTTGGCCAAACAGGGCGTATGCGTTTTTTCCTGAATATATTCAGGAAAAAACGCATACGCCCTGTTTGGCCAAGGGCATCATTGTCGATGTTTTGCCACTTTTCATGTGCTTTAAAGGCGATTCGAATCTACCTCCTGAAACCTGTTTCCTGCAATTCTGCCTTGCTTTCAAATCCTCTTCCTTGCCTTCCCTCAATATATCTGTGGATGAGAGTTATCATTTATAGCTCTGCGGGTTTGTGAATTGCAGTGTCCCTGAGTTCCATTTTTCAACTGGCTTTTTTGGGAGCTGGCCGCAAAAGCACGGGATTGCCTCAGGCCCTATTCTGCTTCTGGGCGGCAGGCTGAGCCTGTGGTTAATTCTTCTTCCCGATGGGAAAATAGAGTGACCTGTGCCTGTCCCAAAACCTAGATCTAGTCTCTCATTGGTTGCCCCTCTTCCCGTTCATCCTCAGGAAAAATTGCAACCTGTAGGGAACAGGAGGTTAAAGGTGCTGATTCTCCAAGTAGGGAGATTGCTAGTAAAGTAGCTGGAAAGGCGAACCCTAGCACAAGGAGATGAGAAATCAGGTGCGTATTAGAAACCTTTCAAAATCACACGGTGTACCATCTTCTGGGTTTCTCATGCATGTTTTCGATGTAGGAAGATGCCATTGAACCTGGAGATTTGGGACCCATGGAATGGGTACCAGGCAGTATTACTTTAAAGGGTCTGCGTCTGCTCACCCAACCTCACCCAACCTTTCAGCCCCAAGAGTGTCCACCCTTATGTCTCATCCAGCTGTGGGTCTAGATATGGTCAATCCAGGTTGCATCACAGCCTCTGAACGAATTTTGTAAGAATTTCTCTCTCTTTCACTGTCTTTGTTTTACGGGTTTTTAAAAGTAATTTATTTTTATAATGGAGTTTAGCTGCTTTTCACGGCTGTGTTTATGCGGCTTTACACCCACTTGACTCACTTCCAGACAGATATCAATACATAGGTTTTAAGATTCTTACTAGTCACATATATTCTTGTGCGGTGAATAGGGGGTGTTGAGTCCAGTTCACTGAGCAAGGAGTAGGTCTTGTCTATTACATATTGGGTGTATGGAACGGTATCTGAGCGAATTTGAAACCCTTGTTTTATGCCTCACCCCACCTCACCTTTCCCGTTAAGCAGCCATAGTGTGTTTTCTAAACGTGTGACTCTGTTCTGTTTTGTAATTCAGTTCAAGTGTAGCGGTTTTTACATTCCCTCTATAAGTGATAGCTTATGATAAGTGTCTTTTTCTGTGTGACTTATTTCACTTAGAATCGTCGTACCTAAGTCCACTCATCTTGCTTCTACTAGCCTTATGACCTTGATTTCATGTCTGAGTGATATTCCATTGTACATAAGGACCACAACTTCTTTATCCATTTTTCTCTTTCCTGGGATATTTAAGGTGTCATGAAGTGGAGGTTCTTGTCAACAGAGCAGCCCTAAACTTTGGGGTGCCTGTGTCTTGCTGATTTTTAGTTTTCCCAATTTATACGCCCATGAGTGGACGTGCCCTATGCTCCCTAAGCTGTGTTTTTTCGATGTTTCATGACACACCGTACACTTCTCCAGAGTGGCTGTTGGCAATTTACATCCCGCCCATCAGCGTAGCAAGGCTGCCATTTCTCCATGGCCTGTCCTGCATTTCTGGTTTAGACACTTTTTGCAGCATGACCCTTTTGACCGATGGGAAGCGAGACTACTTTGTAGCGCTGATTTGCCTTTCCAGGTTGCTTGGTTGGCCAAAAAGGGCGTTTGCGTTTTTTCCTGAATATATTCAGGAAAAAACGCATACGCCCTGTTTGGCCAAGGGCATCATTGTCGAAATTTTGCCGCTTTTCATGTGCTTTAAAGGCGATTCGAATCTACCTCCTGAAACCTGTTTCCTGCAATTCTGCCTTGCTTTCAAATCCTCTCCGTTGCCTTCCCTCAATATATCTGTGGATGAGAGTTATTATTTATAGCTCTGCGGGTTTGTGAATTGCAGTGTCCCTGAGCTCCATTTTTCAACTGGCTTTTTTGGGAGCTGGCCGCAAAAGCGCGGGTTTGCCTCAGGCCCTATTCCGCTTCTGGGCGGCAGGCTGAGCCTGTGGTTAATTCTTCCTCCCGATGGGAAAATAGAGTGACCTGTGCCTTTCCCAACACCTAGATCTAGTCTCTCATTGGTTGCCCCTCTTCCCGTTCATCCTCAGGACAAATTGCAACCTGTAGGGAACAGGAGCTTAAAGGTGCTGATTCTCCAAGTAGGGAGATTGCTAGTAAAGTAGCTGGAAAGGCGAACCCGAGCACAAGGAGATGAGAAATGAGTTGCGTATTAGAAACCTTTCAAAATCACACGGTGTACCATCTTCTGGGTTTTTCATGCATGTTTTCGATGTAGGAAGATTCCCTTGAACCTGGAGATTTGGGACCCATGGGATGGGTACCAGGCAGTATTACTTTAAAGGTTCTGCGTTTGCTCACCCAACCTCACCCAACCTTTCAGCCCCAAGAGTGTCCACCCTTATGTCTCATCCAGCTGTGGGTCTAGATATGGTCAATCCAGGTTGCATCACAGCCTCTGAACGAATTTTGTAAGAATTTCTCTCTCTTTCACTGTCTTTGTTTTACGGGTTTTTAAAAGTAATTTATTTTTATAATGGGGTTTATCTGCTTTTCACGGCTGTGTTTATGCGGCTTTACACCCAGTTGACTCACTTCCAGACAGATATCTATACATAGGTTTTAAGATTCTTACTAGTCACATATATTCTTGTGCGGTGAATAGGGGGTGTTGAGTCCAGTTCACTGAGCAAGGAGTAGGTCTTGTCTATTACATATTGGGTGTATGGAACGGTATCTGAGCGAATTTGAAACCCTTGTTTTATGCCTCACCCCACCTCACCTTTCCCGTTAAGCAGCCATAGTGTGTTTTCTAAACGTGTGACTCTGTTCTGTTTTGTAATTCAGTTCAAGTGTAGCGGTTTTTACATTCCCTCTATAAGTGATAGCTTATGATAAGTGTCTTTTTCTGTGTGACTTATTTCACTTAGAATCGTCGTACCTAAATCCACTCATCTTGCTTCTACTAGCCTTATGACATTGATTTCATGTCTGAGTGATATTCCATTGTACATAAGGACCACAACTTCTTTATCCATTTTTCTCTTTCCTGGGATATTTAAGGTGTCATGAAGTGGAGGTTCTTGTCAACAGAACAGCCCTAAACTTTGGGGTGCCTGTGTCTTGCTGATTTTTAGTTTTCCCAATTTATACGCCCATGAGTGGACGTGCCCTATGCTCCCTAAGCTGTGTTTTTTCGATGTTTCAGGACACACCGTACACTTCTCCAGAGTGGCTGTTGGCAATTTACATCCCGCCCATCAGCGTAGCAAGGCTGCCATTTCTCCATGGCCTGTCCTGCATTTCTGGTTTTGACACTTTTTGCAGCATGGCCCTTTTGACCGATGGGAAGCGAGACTTCTTTGTAGCGCTGATTAGCCTTTCCAGGTTGCTTGGTTGGCCAAAGAGGGCGTATGCGTTTTTTCCTGAATATATTCAGGAAAAAACGCATACGCCCTGTTTGGCCAAGGGCATCATTGTCGATGTTTTGCCACTTTTCATATGCTTTAAAGGCGATTCGAATCTACCTCCTGAAACCTGTTTCCTGCAATTCTGCCTTGCTTTCAAATCCTCTTCCTTGCCTTCCCTCAATATATCTGTGGATGAGAGTTATCATTTATAGCTCTGCGGGTTTGTGAATCACAGTGTCCCTGAGCTCCATTTTTCAACTGGCTTTTTTGGGAGCTGGCCGCAAAAGCGCGGGATTGCCTCAGGCCCTATTCTGCTTCTGGGCGGCAGGCTGAGCCTGTGGTTAATTCTTCTTCCCGATGGGAAAATAGAGTGACCTGTGCCTGTCCCAACACCTAGATCTAGTCTCTCATTGGTTGCCCCTCTTCCCGTTCATCCTCAGGACAAATTGCAACCTGTAGGGAACAGGAGCTTAAAGGTGCTGATTCTCCAAGTAGGGAGATTGCTAGTAAAGTAGCTGGAAAGGCGAACCCTAGCACAAGGAGATGAGAAATCAGGTGCGTATTAGAAACCTTTCAAAATCACACGGTGTACCATCTTCTGGGTTTCTCATGCATGTTTTCGATGTAGGAAGATGCCCTTGAACCTGGAGATTTGGGACCCATGGGATGGGTATCAGGCAGTATTACTTTAAAGGGTCTGCGTCTGCTCACCCAACCTCACCCAACCTTTCAGCCCCAAGAGTGTCCACCCTTATGTCTCATCCAGCTGTGGGTCTAGATATGGTCAATCCAGTTTGCATCACAGCCTTTGAACGAATTGTGTAAGAATTTCTCTCTCTTTCACTGTCTTTGTTTTACGGGTTTTTAAAAGTAATTTATTTTTATAATGGGGTTTAGCTGCTTTTCACGGCTGTGTTTATGCGGCTTTACACCACTTGACTCACTTCCAGACAGATATCAATACATAGGTTTTAAGATTCTTACTAGTCACATATATTCTTGTGCGGTGAATAGGGGGTGTTGAGTCCAGTTCACTGAGCAAGGAGTAGGTCTTGTCTATTACATATTGGGTGTATGGAACGGTATCTGAGCGAATTTGAAACCCTTGTTTTATGCCTCACCCCACCTCACTTTTCCCGTTAAGCAGCCATAGTGTGTTTTCTAAACGTGTGACTCTGTTCTGTTTTGTAATTCAGTTCAAGTGTAGCGGTTTTTACATTCCCTCTATAAGTGATAGCTTATGATAAGTGTCTTTTTCTGTGTGACTTATTTCACTTAGAATCGTCGTACCTAAATCCACTCATCTTGCTTCTACTAGCCTTATGACATTGATTTCATGTCTGAGTGATATTCCATTGTACATAAGGACCACAACTTCTTTATCCAATTTTCTCTTTCCTGGGATATTTAAGGTGTCATGAAGTGGAGGTTCTTGTCAACAGAACAGCCCTAAACTTTGGGGTGCCTGTGTCTTGCTGATTTTTAGTTTTCCCAATTTATACGCCCATGAGTGGACGTGCCCTATGCTCCCTAAGCTGTGTTTTTTCGATGTTTCAGGACACACCGTACACTTCTCCAGAGTGGCTGTTGGCAATTTACATCCCGCCCATCAGCGTAGCAAGGCTGCCATTTCTCCATGGCCTGTCCTGCATTTCTGGTTTTGACACTTTTTGCAGCATGGCCCTTTTGACCGATGGGAAGCGAGACTTCTTTGTAGCGCTGATTAGCCTTTCCAGGTTGCTTGGTTGGCCAAACAGGGCGTATGCGTTTTTTCCTGAATATATTCAGGAAAAAACGCATACGCCCTGTTTGGCCAAGGGCATCATTGTCGACGTTTTGCCACTTTTCATGTGCTTTAAAGGCGATTCGAATCTACCTCCTGAAACCTGTTTCCTGCAATTCTGCCTTGCTTTCAAATCCTCTTCCTTGCCTTCCCTCAATATATCTGTGGATGAGAGTTATCATTTATAGCTCTGCGGGTTTGTGAATCACAGTGTCCCTGAGCTCCATTTTTCAACTGGCTTTTTTGGGAGCTGGCCGCAAAAGCGCGGGATTGCCTCAGGCCCTATTCTGCTTCTGGGCGGCAGGCTGAGCCTGTGGTTAATTCTTCTTCCCGATGGGAAAATAGAGTGACCTGTGCCTGTCCCAAAACCTAGATCTAGTCTCTCATTGGTTGCCCCTCTTCCCGTTCATCCTCAGGACAAATTGCAACCTGTAGGGAACAGGAGCTTAAAGGTGCTGATTCTCCAAGTAGGGAGATTGCTAGTAAAGTAGCTGGAAAGGCGAACCCTAGCACAAGGAGATGAGAAATCAGGTGCGTATTAGAAACCTTTCAAAATCACACGGTGTACCATCTTCTGGGTTTCTCATGCATGTTTTCGATGTAGGAAGATGCCCTTGAACCTGGAGATTTGGGACCCATGGGATGGGTACCAGGCAGTATTACTTTAAAGGGTCTGCGTCTGCTCACCCAACCTCACCCAACCTTTCAGCCCCAAGAGTGTCCACCCTTATGTCTCATCCAGCTGTGGGTCTAGATATGGTCAATCCAGGTTGCATCACAGCCTCTGAACGAATTTTGTAAGAATTTCTCTCTCTTTCACTGTCTTTGTTTTACGGGTTTTTAAAAGAAATTTATTTTTATAATGGGGTTTAGCTGCTTTTCACGGCTGTGTTTATGCGGCTTTACACCCACTTGACTCACTTCCAGACAGATATCAATACATAGGTTTTAAGATTCTTACTAGTCACATATATTCTTGTGCGGTGAATAGGGGGTGTTGAGTCCAGTTCACTGAGGAAGGAGTAGGTCTTGTCTATTACATATTGGGTGTATGGAACGGTATCTGAGCGAATTTGAAACCCTTGTTTTATGCCTCACCCCACCTCACCTTTCCCGTTAAGCAGCCATAGTGTGTTTCCTAAACGTGTGACTCTGTTCTGTTTTGTAATTCAGTTCAAGTGTAGCGGTTTTTACATTCCCTCTATAAGTGATAGCTAATGATAAGTGTCTTTTTCTGTGTGACTTATTTCACTTAGAATCATCGTACCTAAATCCACTCATCTTGCTTCTACTAGCCTTATGGCCTTGATTTCAAGTCTGAGTGATATTCCATTGTACATACGGACCACAACTTCTTTATCCATTTTTCTCTTTCCTGGGATATTTAAGGTGTCATGAAGTGGAGGTTCTTCTCAACAGAGCAGCCCTAAACTTTGGAGTGCCTGTGTCTTGCTGATTTTTATTTTTCCCAATTTATACGCCCATGAGTGGACGTGCCCTATGCTCCCTAAGCTGTGTTTTTTCGATGTTTCAGGACACACCGTACACTTCTCCAGAGTGGCTGTTTGCAATTTACATCCCGCCCATCAGCGTAGCAAGGCTGCCATTTCTCCATGGCCTGTCCTGCATTTCTGGTTTTGAAACTTTTTGCAGCATTGCCCTTTTGACTGATGGGAAGCGAGACTTCTTTGTAGCGCTGATTAGCCTTTCCAGGTTGCTTGGTTGGCCAAACAGGGCGTATGCGTTTTTTCCTGAATATATTCAGGAAAAAACGCATACGCCCTGTTTGGCCAAGGGCATCATTGTCGACGTTTTGCCACTTTTCATGTGCTTTAAAGGCGATTCGAATCTACCTCCTGAAACCAGTTTCCTGCAATTCTGCCTTGCTTTCAAATCCTCTTCGTTGCCTTCCCTCAATATATCTGTGGATGAGAGTTATCATTTATAGATCTGCGGGTTTGTGAATTGCAGTGTCCCTGATCTCCATTTTTCAACTGGCTTTTTTGGGAGCTGGCCGCAAAAGGGCGGGATTGCCTCAGGCCCTATTCTGCTTCTGGGCGGCAGGCTGAGCCTGTGGTTAATTCTTCTTCCCAATGGGAAAATAGAGTGACCTGTGCCTGTCCCTACACCTAGATCTAGTCTCTCATTGGTTGCCCCTCTTCCCGTTCATCCTCAGGACAAATTGCAACCTGTAGGGAACAGGAGCTTAAAGGTGCTGATTGTCCATGTAGGGAGATTGCTAGTAAAGTAGCTGGAAAGGCGAACCCGATCACAAGGAGATGAGAAGTCAGGTGCGTATTAGAAACCTTTCAAAATCACACGGTGTACCATCTTCTGGGTTTCTCCTGCATGTTTTTGATGTAGGAAGATGCCCTTGAACCTGGAGATTTGGGACCCATGGGATGGGTACCAGGCAGTATTACTTTAAAGTGTCTGCGTTTGCTCACCCAACCTCACCCAACCTTTCAGCCCCAAGAGTGTCCACCCTTATGTCTCATCCAGCTGTGGGTCTAGATATGGTCAATCCAGGTTGAATCACAGCCTCTGAACGAATTTTGTAAGAATTTCTCTCTCTTTCACTGTCTTTGTTTTACGGGTTTTTAAAAGTAATTTATTTTTATAATGGGGTTTAGCTGCTTTTCACGGCTGTGTTTATGCGGCTTTACACCCACTTGACTCACCTCCAGACAGATATCAATACATAGGTTTTAAGATTCTTACATGTCACATATATTCTTGTGCGGTGAATAGGGGGTGTTGAGTCCAGTTCACTGAGCAAGGAGTAGGTCTTGTCTATTACATATTGGGTGTATGGAACGGTATCTGAGCGAATTTGAAACCCTTGTTTTATGCATCACCCCACCACACCTTTCCCGTTAAGCAGCCATAGTGTGTTTTCTAAACGTGTGACTCTGTTCTGTTTTGTAATTCAGTTCAAGTGTAGCGGTTTTTACATTCCCTCTATAAGTGATAGCTTATGATAAGTGTCTTTTTCTGTGTGACTTATTTCACTTAGAATCATCGTACCTAAATCCACTCATCTTGCTTCTACTAGCCTTAAGACATTGATTTCATGTCTGAGTGATATTCAATTGTACATAAGGACCACAACTTCTTTATCCATTTTTTTCTTTCCTGGGATATTTAAGGTGTCATGAAGTGGAGGTTCTTGTCAACAGAGCAGCCCTAAACTTTGGGGTGCCTGTGTCTTGCTGATTTTTAGTTATCCCAATTTATACGCCCATGAGTGGACGTGCCCTATGCTCCCTAAGCTGTGGTTTTTCGATGTTTCAGGACACACCGTACACTTCTCCAGAGTGGCTGTTGGCAATTTACATCCCGCCCATCAGTGTAGCAAGGCTGCCATTTCTCCATGGCCTGTCCTGCATTTCTGGTTTTGACACTTTTTGCAGAATGGCCCTTTTGACCGATGGGAAGCGAGACTTCTTTGTAGCGCTGATTAGCCTTTCCAGGTTGCTTTATTGGCCAAACAGGGCGTATGCGTTTTTTCCTGAATATATTCAGGAAAAAACGCATACGCCCTGTTTGGCCAAGGGCATCAATGTCGACATTTTGCCACTTTTCATGTGCTTTAAAGGCGATTCGAATCTACCTCCTGAAACCTGTTTCCTGCAATTCTGCCTTGCTTTCAAATTCTCTTCGTTGCCTTCCCTCAATATATCTGTGGATGAGAGTTATCATTTATAGCTCTGCGGGTTTGTGAATTGCAGTGTCCCTGAGCTCCATTTTTCAACTGGCTTTTTTGCGAGCTGGCCGCAAAAGCGCGGGATTGCCTCAGGCCCTATTCTGCTTCTGGGCGGCAGGCTGAGCCTGTGGTTAATTCTTCTTCCTGATGGGAAAATAGAGTGACCTGTGCCTGTCCCAACACCTAGATCTAGTCTCTCATTGGTTGCCCCTCTTCCCGTTCATCCTCAGGACAATTTGCAACCTGTAGGGAACAGAAGCTTAAAGGTGCTGATTCTCCAAGTAGGGAGATTGCTAGTAAAGTAGCTGGAAAGGCGAACCAGAGCACAAGGAGATGAGAAATGAGGTGCGTATTAGAAACCTTTCAAAATCACACGGTGTACCATCTTCTGGGTTTCTCATGCATGTTTTCGATGTAGGAAGATGCCCTTGAACCTGGAGATTTGGGACCCCTGGGATGGGTACCAGGCAGTAGTACTTTAAAGGGTCTGCGTTTGCTCACCCAACCTCACCCAACCTTTCAGCCCCAAGAGTGTCCACCCTTATGTCTCATCCAGCTGTGGGTCTAGATATGGTCAATCCAGGTTGCATCACAGCCTCTGAACGAATTTTGTAAGAATTTCTCTCTCTTTCACTGTCTTTGTTTTACGGGTTTTTAAAAGTAATTTATTTTTATAATGGGGTTTAGCTGCTTTTCACGGCTGTGTTTATGCGGCTTTACACCCACTTGACTCACTTCCAGACAGATATAAATACATAGGTTTTAAGATTCTTACTAGTCACATATATTCTTGTGCAGTGAATAGGGGGTGTTGAGTCCAGTTCACTGAGCAAGGAGTAGGTATTGTCTATTACATTTTGGGTGTATGGAACGGTATCTGAGCGAATTTGAAACCCTTGTTTTATGCATCACCCCACCTCAACTTTCCCGTTAAGCAGCCATAGTGTGTTTTCTAAACGTGTGACTCTGTTCTGTTTTGTAATTCAGTTCAAGTGTAGCGGTTTTTACATTCCCTCTATAAGTGATAGCTTATGATAAGTGTCTTTTTCTGTGTGACTTATTTCACTTAGAATCGTCGTACCTAAATCCACTCATCTTGCTAATACTAGCCTTATGACATTGATTTCATGTCTGAGTGATATTCCATTGTACATAAGGACCACAACTTCTTTATCCATTTTTCTCTTTCCTGGGATATTTAAGGTGTCATGAAGTGGAGGTTCTTGTCAACAGAGCAGCCCTAAACTTTGGGGTGCCTGTGTCTTGCTGATTTTTAGTTTTCCCAATTTATACGCCCATGAGTGGACGTGCCCTATGCTCCCTAAGCTGTGTTTTTTCGATGTTTCAGGACACACCATACACTTCTCCAGAGTGGCTGTTGGCAATTTACATCCTGCCCATCAGCGTAGCAAGGCTGCCATTTCTCCATGGCCTGTCCTGCATTTCTGGTTTTGACACTTTTTGCAGCATGGCCCTTTTGACCGATGGGAAGCGAGACTTCTTTGTAGCGCTGATTAGCCTTTCCAGGTTGCTTGGTTGGCCAAACAGGGCGTATGCGTTTTTTCCTGAATATATTCAGGAAAAAACGCATACGCCCTGTTTGGCCAAGGGCATCATTGTCGACGTTTTGCCACTTTTCATGTGCTTTAAAGGCGATTCGAATCTACCTCCTGAAACCTGTTTCCTGCAATTCTGCCTTGCTTTCAAATCCTCTTCGTTGCCTTCCCTCAATATATCTGTGGATGAGAGTTATCATTTATAACTCTGCGGGTTTGTGAATTGCAGTGTCCCTGAGCTCCATTTTTCAACTCGCTTTTTTGGGAGCTGGCCGCAAAAGGGCGGGATTGCCTCAGTCCCTATTCTGCTTCTGGGCGGCAGGCTGAGCCTGTGGTTAATTCTTCTTCCCGATGGGAAAATAGAGTGACCTGTGCCTGTCCCAACACCTAGATCTAGTCTCTCATTGGTTGCCCCTATTCCCGTTCATCCTCAGGACAAATTGCAACCTGTAGGGAACAGAAGCTTAAAGGTGCTGATTCTCCAAGTAGGGAGATTGCTAGTAAAGTAGCTGGAAAGGCGAACCCGAGCACAAGGAGATGAGAAATGTGGTGCATATTAGAAACCTTTCAGAATCACACGGTGTACCATCTTCTGGGTTTCTCATGCATGTTTTCGATGTAGGAAGATGCCCTTGAACCTGGAGATTTGGGACCCATTGGATGGGTACCAAGCAGTGTTACTTTAAAGGGTCTGCGTTTGCTCACCCAACATCACCCAACCTTTCAGCCCCAAGAGTGTCCACCCTTATGTCTCATCCAGCTGTGGGTCTAGATATGGTCAATCCAGGTTGCATCACAGCCTCTGAACGAATTTTGTAAGAATTTCTCTCTCTTTCACTGTCTTTGTTTTACAGGTTTTTAAAAGTAATTTATTTTTATAATGGGGTTTAGCTGTTTTTCACGGCTGTGTTTATGCGGCTTTACACCCAGTTGACTCACTTCCAGACAGATATCAATACATAGGTTTTAAGATTCTTACTAGTCACATATATTCTTGTGCGGTGAATAGGGGGTGTTGAGTCCAGTTCACTGAGCAAGGAGCAGGTGTTGTCTATTACATATTGGGTGTATGGAACGGTATCTGAGCGAATTTGAAACCTTTGTTTTATGCCTCACCCCACCTCACCTTTCCCGTTAAGCAGCCATAGTGTGTTTTCTAAACGTGTGACTCTGTTCTGTTTTGTAATTCAGTTCAAGTGTAGCGGTTTTTACATTCCCTCTATAAGTGATAGCTTATGATAAGTGTCTTTTTCTTTGTGACTTATTTCACTTAGAATCGTCGTACCTAAATCCACTCATATTGCTTCTACTAGCCTTATGACATTGATTTCATGTCTGAGTGATATTCCATTGTACATAAGGACCACAACTTCTTTATCCGTTTTTCTATTTCCTGGGATATTTAAGGTGTCATGAAGTGGAGGTTCTTGTCAACAGAGCAGCCCTAAACTTTGGGGTGCCTGTGTCTTGCTGATTTTTAGTTTTCCCAATTTATACGCCCATGAGTGGACGTGCCCTATGCTCCCTAAGCTGTGCTTTTTCCATGTTTCAGGACACACCTTACACTTCTCCAGAGTGGCTGATGGCAATTTACATCCCGCCCATCAGCGTAGCAAGGCTGCCATTTCTCCATGGCCTGTCCTGCATTTGTGGTTTTGACACTTTTTGCAGCATGACCCTTTTGACCGATGGGAAGCGAGACTTCTTTGTAGCGCTGATTTGCCTTTCCAGGTTGCTTCGTTGGCCAAAAAGGGCATTTGCGTTTTTTCCTGAATATATTCAGGAAAAAACGCATACGCCCTGTTTGGCCAAGGGCATCATTGTCGAAGTTTTGCCGCTTTTCATGTGCTTTAAAGGCGATTCGAATCTACCTCCTGAAAACTGTTTCCTGCAATTCTGCCTTGCTTTCAAATCCTCTTCGTTGCCTTCCCTCAATATATCTGTGGATGAGAGTTATTATTTATAGCTCTGCGGGTTTGTGAATTGCAGTGTCCCTGAGCTCCATTTTTCAACTGGCTTTTTTGGGAGCTGGCCGCAAAAGCACGGGATTGCCTCAGGCCCTATTCCGCTTCCGGGCGGCAGGCTGAGCCTGTGGTTAATTCTTCTTCCCGATGGGAAAATAGAGTGACCTGTGCCTGTCCCAACAGCTAGATCTAGTCTCTCATTGGTTGCCCCTCTTCCCGTTCATCCTCAGGACAAATTGCAACCTGTAGGGAACAGGAGCTTAAAGGTGCTGATTCTCCAAGTAGGGAGATTGCTAGTAAAGTAGCTGGAAAGGCGAACCCGAGCACAAGGAGATGAGAAATGAGTTGCGTATTTGAAACCTTTCAAAATCACACGGTGTACCATCTTCTGGGTTTCTCATGCATGTTTTCGATGTAGGAAGATGCCCTTGAACCTGGAGATTTGGGACCCATGGGATGGGTACCAGGCAGTATTACTTTAAAGGGTCTGCGTTTGCTCACCCAACCTCACCCAAACTTTCAGCCCCAAGAGTGTCCACCCTTATGTCTCATCCAGCTGTGGGTCTAGATATGGTCAATCCAGGTTGCATCACAGCCTCTGAACGAATTTTGTAAGAATTTCTCTCTCTTTCACTGTCTTTGTTTTACGGGTTTTTAAAAGTAATTTATTTTTATAATGGGGTTTATCTGCTTTTCACGGCTGTGTTTATGCGGCTTTACACCCAGTTGACTCACTTCCAGACAGATATCAATACATAGGTTTTAAGATTCTTACTAGTCACATATATTCTTGTGCGGTGAATAGGGGGTGTTGAGTCCAGTTCACTGAGCAAGGAGTAGGTCTTGTCTATTACATATTGGGTGTATGGAACGGTATCTGAGCGAATTTGAAACCCTTGTTTTATGCCTCACCCCACCTCACCTTTCCCGTTAAGCAGCCATAGTGTGTTTTCTAAACGTGTGACTCTGTTCTGTTTTGTAATTCAGTTCAAGTGTAGCGGTTTTTACATTCCCTCTATAAGTGATAGCTTATGATAAGTGTCTTTTTCTGTGTGACTTATTTCACTTAGAATCGTCGTACCTAAATCCACTCATCTTGCTTCTACTAGCCTTATGACATTGATTTCATGTCTGAGTGATATTCCATTGTACATAAGGACCACAACTTCTTTATCCATTTTTCTCTTTCCTGGGATATTTAAGGTGTCATGAAGTGGAGGTTCTTGTCAACAGAGCAGCCCTAAACTTTGGGGTGCCTGTGTCTTGCTGATTTTTAGTTTTCCCAATTTATACGCCCATGAGTGGACGTGCCATATGCTCCCTAAGCTGTGTTTTTTCGATGTTTCAGGACACACCGTACACTTCTCCAGAGTGGCTGTTGGCAATTTACATCCTGCCCATCAGCGTAGCAAGGCTGCCATTTCTCCATGGCCTGTCCTGCATTTGTGGTTTTGACACTTTTTGCAGCATGGCCCTTTTGACCGATGGGAAGCGAGACTTCTTTGTAGCGCTGATTAGCCTTTCCAGGTTGCTTGGTTGGCCAAACAGGGCGTATGCGTTTTTTCCTGAATATATTCAGGAAAAAACGCATACGCCCTGTTTGGCCAAGGGCATCATTGTCGACGTTTTGCCACTTTTCATGTGCTTTAAAGGCGATTCGAATCTACCTCCTGAAACCTGTTTCCTGCAAATCTGCCTTGCTTTCAAATCCTCTTCCTTGCCTTCCCTCAATATATCTGTGGATTAGAGTTATCATTTAGAGCTCTGCGGGTTTGTGAATCACAGTGTCCCTGAGCTCCATTTTTCAACTGGCTTTTTTGGGAGCTGGCCGCAAAAGCGCGGGATTGCCTCAGGCCCTATTCTGCTTCTGGGCGGCAGGCTGAGCCTGTGGTTAATTCTTCTTCCCGATGGGAAAATAGAGTGACCTGTGCCTGTCCCAACACCTAGATCTAGTCTCTCATTGGTTGCCCCTCCTCCCGTTCATCCTCAGGACAAATTGCAACCTGTAGGGAACAGGAGCTTAAAGGTGCTGATTCTTCAAGTAGGGAGATTGCTAGTAAAGTAGCTGGAAAGGCGAACCCTAGCACAAGGAGATGAGAAATCAGGTGCGTATTAGAAACCTTTCAAAATCACACGGTGTACCATCTTCTGGGTTTCTCATGCATGTTTTCGATGTAGGAAGATGCCCTTGAACCTGGAGATTTGGGACCCATGGGATGGGTACCAGGCAGTATTACTTTAAAGGGTCTGTGTCTGCTCACCCAACCTCACCCAACCTTTCAGCCCCAAGAGTGTCCACCCTTATGTCTCATCCAGCTGTGGGTCTAGATATGGTCAATCCAGGTTGCATCACAGCCTCTGAACGAATTTTGTAAGAATTTCTCTCTCTTTCACTGTCTTTGTTTTACGGGTTTTTAAAAGTAATTTATTTTTATAATGGGGTTTAGCTGCTTTTCACGGCTGTGTTTATGCGGCTTTACACCCAGTTGACTCACTTCCAGACAGATATCAATACATAGGTTTTAAGATTCTTACTAGTCACATATATTCTTGTGCGGTGAATAGGGGGTGTTGAGTCCAGTTCACTGAGCAAGGAGTAGGTCTTGTCTATTACATATTGGGTGTATGGAACGGTATCTGAGCGAATTTGAAACCCTTGTTTTATGCATCACCCCACCTCACCTTTCCCGTTAAGCAGCCATAGTGTGTTTTCTAAACGTGTGACTCTGTTCTGTTTTGTAATTCAGTTCAAGTGTAGCGGTTTTACATTCCCTCTATAAGTGATAGCTTATGATAAGTGTCTTTTTCTGTGTGACTTATTTCACTTAGAATCGTCGTACCTAAATCCACTCATCTTGCTTCTACTACCCTTATGACATTGATTTCATGTCTGAGTGATATTCCATTGTACATAAGGACCACAACTTCTTTATCCATTTTTCTCTTTCCTGGGATATTTAAGGTGTCATGAAGTGGAGGTTCTTGTCTACAGAGCAGCCCTAATCTTTGGGGTGCCTGTGTCTTGCTGATTTTTAGTTTTCCCAATTTATACGCCCATGAGTGGACGTGCCCTATGCTCCCTAAGCTGTGTTTTTTCGATGTTTCAGGACACACCGTACACTTCTCCAGAGTGGCTGTTGGCAATTTACATCCCGCCCATCAGCGTAGCAAGGCTGCCATTTCTCCATGGCCTGTCCTGCATTTCTGGTTTTGACACTTTTTGCAGCATGGCCCTTTTGACCGATGGGAAGCGAGACTTCTTTGTAGCGCTGATTAGCCTTTCCAGGTTGCTTGGTTGGCCAAACAGGGCGTATGCGTTTTTTCCTGAATATATTCAGGAAAAAACGCATACGCCCTGTTTGGCCAAGGGCATCATTTTCGACGTTTTGCCACTTTTCATGTGCTTTAATGGCGATTCGAATCTACCTCCTGAAACCTGTTTCCTGCAATTCTGCCTTGCTTTCAAATCCTCTTCCTTGCCTTCCCTCAATATATCTGTGGATGAGAGTTATCATTTATAGCTCTGCGGGTTTGTGAATCACAGTGTCCCTGAGCTCCATTTTTCAACTGGTTTTTTTGGGAGCTGGCCGCAATAGTGCGGGATTGCCTCAGGCCCTATTCTGCTTCTGGGCGGCAGGTTGAGCCTGTGGTTAATTCTTCTTCCCGATGGGAAAATAGAGTGACCTGTGCCTGTCCCAACACCTAGATCTAGTCTCTCATTGGTTGCCCCTCTTCCCGTTCATCCTCAGGACAAATTGCAACCTGTAGGGAACAGGAGCTTAAAGGTGCTGATTCTCCAAGTAGGGAGATTGCTAGTAAAGTAGCTGGAAAGGCGAACCCTAGCACAAGGAGATGAGAAATAAGGTGCGTATTAGAAACCTTTCAAAATCACACGGTGTACCATCTTCTGGGTTTCTCATGCATGTTTTCGATGTAGGAAGATGCCCTTGAACCTGGAGATTTGGGACCCATGTAATGGGTACCAGGCAGTATTACTTTAAAGGGTCTGCGTCTGCTCACCGAAACTTTCAGCCCCAAGAGTGTCCACCCTTATGTCTCATCCAGCTGTGGGTCTAGATATGGTCAATCCAGGTTGCATCACAGCCTCTGAACGAATTTTGTAAGAATTTCTCTCTCTTTCACTGTCTTTGTTTTACGGGATTTTAAAAGTAATTTATTTTTATAATGGGGTTTAGCTGCTCTTCACGACTGTGTTTATGCGGCTTTACACCCACTTGACTCACTTCCAGACAGATATCAATACATAGGTTTTAAGATTCTTACTAGTCACATATATTCTTGTGCGGTGAATAGGGGGTGTTGAGTCCAGTTCACTGAGCAAGGAGTAGGTCTTGTCTATTACATATTGGGTGTATGGAACGGTATCTGAGCGAATTTGAAACCCTTGTTTTATGCCTCACCCCTCCTCACCTTTCCCGTTAAGCAGCCATAGTGTGTTTTCTAAACGTGTGATTCTGTTCTGTTTTGTAATTCAGTTCAAGTGTAGCGGTTTTTACATTCCCTCTATAAGTGACAGCTAATGATAAGTGTCTTTTTCTGCGTGACTTATTTCACTTAGAATCATCGTACCTAAATCCACTCATCTTGCTTCTACTAGCCTTATGACCTTGATTTCATGTCTGAGTGATATTCCATTGTACATAAGGACCACAACTTCTTTATCCATTTTTCTCTTTCCTGGAATATTTAAGGTGTCATGAAGTGGAGGTTCTTGTCAACAGAGCAGCCCTAAACTTTGGGGTGCCTGTGTCTTGCTGATTTTTAGTTTTCCCAATTTATACGCCCATGAGTGGACGTGCCCTATGCTCCCTAAGCTGTGTTTTTTCGATGTTTCAGGACACACCGTACACTTCTCCAGAGTGGCTGTTGGCAATTTACATCCCGCCCATCAGCGTAGCAAGGCTGCCATTTCTCCATGGCCTGTCCTGCATTTCTGGTTTTGACACTTTTTGCAGCATGGCCCTTTTGACCGATGGGAAGCGAGACTTCTTTGTAGCGCTGATTTGCCTTTCCAGGTTGCTTGGTTGGCAAAAAAGGGCGTATGAGTTTTTTCCTGAATATATTCAGGAAAAAACGCATACGCCCTTTTTGGCCAAGGGCATCATTGACGAAGTTTTGCCACTTTTCATGTGCTTTAAAGGCGATTCGAATCTACCTCCTGAAACCTGTTTCCTGCAATTCTGCCTTGCTTTCAAATCCTCTTCGTTGCCTTCCCTCAATATATCTGTGGATGAGAGTTATCATTTATAGCTCTGCGGGTTTGTGAATTGCAGTGTCCCTGAGCTCCATTTTTCAACTCGCTTTTTTGGGAGCTGGCCGCAAAAACGCGGGATTGCCTCAGGCCCTATTCTGCTTCTGGGCGGCAGGCTGAGCCTGTGGTTAATTCTTCTTCCTGATGGGAAAATAGAGTGACCTGTGCCTGTCCCAACACCTAGATCTAGTCTCTCATTGGTTGCCCCTCTTCCCGTTCATCCTCAGGACAAATTGCAACCTGTAGGGAACAGGAGCTTAAAGGTGCTGATTCTCCAAGTAGGGAGATTGCTAGTAAAGTAGCTGGAAAGGCGAACCCGATCACAAGGAGATGAGAATTCAGGTGCGTATTAGAAACCTTTCAAAATCACACGGTGTACCATCTTCTGGGTTTCTCATGCATGTTTTTGATGTAGGAAGATGCCCTTGAACCTGGAGATTTGGGACCCATGGGATGGGTACCAGGCAGTATTACTTTAAAGGGTCTGCGTTTGCTCACCCAACCTCACCCAACCTTTCAGCCCCAAGAGTGTCCACCCTTATGTCTCATCCAGCTGTGGGTCTAGATATGGTCAATCCAGGTTGCATCACAGCCTCTGAACGAATTCTGTAAGAATTTCTCTCTCTTTCACTGTCTTTGTTTTACGGGTTTTTAAAAGAAATTTATTTTTATAATGGGGTTCAGCTGCTTTTCACGGCTGTGTTTATGCGGCTTTACACCCACTTGACTCACTTCCAGACAGATATCAATACATAGGTTTTAAGATTCTTACTAGTCACATATATTCTTGTGCAGTGAATAGGGGGTGTTGAGTCCAGTTCACTGAGCAAGGAGTAGGTCTTGTTTATTACATATTGGGTGTATGGAACGGTATCTGAGCGAATTTGAAACCCTTGTTTTATGCATCACCCCACCTCACCTTTCCCATTAAGCAGCCATAGTGTGTTTTCTAAACGTGTGACTCTGTTCTGTTTTGTAATTCAGTTCAAGTGTAGCGGTTTTTACGTTCCCTCTATAAGTGATAGCTTATGATAAGTGTCTTTTTCTGTGTGACTTATTTCACGTAGAATCATCGTACCTAAATCCACTCATCTTGCTTCTACTAGCCTTATGAAATTGATTTCATGTCTGAGTGATATTCCATTGTACATAAGGACCACAACTTCTTTATCCATTTTTCTCTTTCCTGGGATATTTAAGGTGTCATGAAGTGGAGGTTCTTGTCAACAGAGCAGCCCTAAACTTTGGGGTGCCTGTGTCTTGCTGATTTTTAGTTTTCCCAATTTATACGCCCATGAGTGGACGTGCCCTATGCTCCCTAAGCTGTGTTTTTTCGATGTTTTAGGACACACCGTACACTTCTCCAGAGTGGCTGTTGGCAATTTACATCCCGCCCATCAGCGTAGCAAGGCTGCCATTTCTCCATGGCCTGTCCTGCATTTCTGGTTTTGACACTTTTTGCAGCATGGCCCTTTTGACCGATGGGAAGCGAGACTTCTTTGTAGCGCTGATTAGCCTTTCCAGGTTGCTTGGTTGGCCAAACAGGGCGTATGCGTTTTTTCCTGAATATATTCAGGAAAAAACGCATACGCCCTGTTTGGCCAAGGGCATCATTGTCGATGTTTTGCCACTTTTCATGTGCTTTAAAGGCGATTCGAATCTACCTCCTGAAATATGTTTCCTGCAATTCTGCCTTGCTTTCAAATCCTCTTCGTTGCCTTCCCTCAATATATCTGTGGATGAGAGTTATCATTTATAGCTCTGCGGGTTTGTGAATTGCAGTGTCCCTGAGCTCCATTTTTCAACTGGCTTTTTTGGGAGCTGGCCGCAAAAGCGCGGGATTGCCTCAGGCCCTATTCTGCTTCTGGGCGGCAGGCTGAGCCTGTGGTTAATTCTTCTTCCCGATGGGAAAATAGAGTGACCTCTGCCTGTCCTAACACCTAGATCTAGTCTCTCATTGGTTGCCCCTCTTCCCGTTCATCCTCAGGACAAATTGCAACCTGTAGGGAACAGGAGCTTAAAGGTGCTGATTCTCCAAGTAGGGAGATTGCTAGTAAAATAGCTGGAAAGGCGAAACCGAGCAAAAGGAGATGAGAAATGAGGTGCGTATTAGAAACCTTTCAAAATCACACGGTGTACCATCTTCTGGGTTCCTCATGCATGTTTTCGATGTAGGAAGATGCCCTTGAACCTGGAGATTTGGGACCCATGGGGTGGGTACCAGGCAGTAGTACTTTAAAGGGTCTGTGCTTGCTCACCCAACCTCACCCAACCTTTCAGCCCCAAGAGTGTCCACCCTTATGTCTCATCCAGCTGTGGGTCTAGATAAGGTCAATCCAGGTTGCATCACAGCCTCTGAACGAATTTTGTAAGAATTTCTCTCTCTTTCACTGTCTTTGTTTTACGGGTTTTTAAAAGTAATTTATTTTTATAATGGGGTTTAGCTGCTCTTCACGACTGTGTTTATGCGGCTTTACACCCACTTGACTCACTTCCAGACAGATATCAATACATAGGTTTTAAGATTCTTACTAGTCACATATATTCTTGTGCGGTGAATAGGGGGTGTTGAGTCCAGTTCACTGAGCAAGGAGTAGGTTTTGTCTATTACATATTGGGTGTATGGAACGGTATCTGAGCGAATTTGAAACCCTTGTTTTATGCCTCACCCCACCTCACCTTTCCCGTTAAGCAGCCATAGTGTGTTTTCTAAACGTGTGACTCTGTTCTGTTTTGTAATTCAGTTCAAGTGTAGCGGTTTTTACATTCCCTCTATAAGTGATAGCTTATGATAAGTGTCTTTTTCTGTGTGACTTATTTCACTTAGAATCGTCGTACCTAAATCCACTCATCTTGCTTCTACTAGCCTTATGACATTGATTTCATGTCTGAGTGATATTGCATTGTACATAAGGACCACAACTTCTTTATCCATTTTTCTCTTTCCTGGGATATTTAAGGTGTCATGAAGTGGAGGTTCTTGTCAACAGAGCAGCCCTAAACTTTGGGGTGCCTGTGTCTTGCTGATTTTTAGTTTTCCCAATTTATACGCCCATGAGTGGACGTGCCCTATGCTCCCTAAGCTGTGTTTTTTCGATGTTTCAGGACACACCGTACACTTCTCCAGAGTGGCTGTTGGCAATTTACATCCTGCCCATCAGCGTAGCAAGGCTGCCATTTCTCCATGGCCTGTCCTGCATTTCTGGTTTTGACACTTTTTGCAGCATGGCCCTTTTGACCGATGGGAAGCGAGACTTCTTTGTAGCGCTGATTAGACTTTCCAGGTTGCTTGGTTGGCCAAACAGGGCGTATGCGTTTTTTCCTGAATATATTCAGGAAAAAACGCATACGCCCTGTTTGGCCAAGGGCATCATTGTCGACGTTTTGCCACTTTTCATGTGCTTTAAAGGCGATTCGAATCTACCTCCTGAAACCTGTTTCCTGCAAATCTGCCTTGCTTTCAAATCCTCTTCCTTGCCTTCCCTCAATATATCTGTGGATGAGAGTTATCATTTATAGCTCTGCGGGTTTGTGAATCACAGTGTCCCTGAGCTCCATTTTTCAACTGGCTTTTTTGGGAGCTGGCCGCAAAAGCGCGGGATTGCCTCAGGCCCTATTCTGCTTCTGGGCGGCAGGCTGAGCCTGTGGTTAATTCTTCTTCCCGATGGGAAAATAGAGTGACCTGTGCCTGTCCCAACACCTAGATCTAGTCTCTCATTGGTTGCCCCTCTTCCCGTTCATCCTCAGGACAAATTGCAACCTGTAGGGAACAGGAGCTTAAAGGTGCTGATTCTCCAAGTAGGGAGATTGCTAGTAAAGTAGCTGGAAAGGCGAACCCTAGCACAATGAGATGAGAAATAAGGTGCGTATTAGAAACCTTTCAAAATCACACGGTGTACCATCTTCTGGCTTTCTCATGCATGTTTTCGATGTAGGAATATGCCCTTGAACCTCGAGATTTGGGACCCATGGGATGGGTACCAGGCAGTATTACTTTAAAGGGTCTGTGTCTGCTCACCCAACCTCACCCAACCTTTCAGCCCCAAGAGTGTCCACCCTTATGTCTCATCCAGCTGTGGGTCTAGATATGGTCAATCCAGGTTGCATCACAGCCTCTGAACGAATTCTGTAAGAATTTCTCTCTCTTTCACTGTCTTTGTTTTACGGGTTTTAAAAAGTAATTTATTTTTATAATGGGGTTTAGCTGCTTTTCACGGCTGTGTTTATGCGGCTTTACACCCACTTGACTCACTGCCAGACAGATATCAATACATAGGTTTTAAGATTCTTACTAGTCACATATATTCTTGTGCAGTGAATAGGGGGTGTTGAGTCCAGTTCACTGAGCAAGGAGCAGGTGTTGTCGATTACATATTGGGTGTATGGAACGGTATCTGAGCGAATTTGAAACCCTTGTTTTATGCCTCACCCCACCTCACCTTTCCCGTTAAGCAGCCATAGTGTGTTTTCTAAACGTGTGACTCTGTTCTGTTTTGTAATTCAGTTCAAGTGTAGCGGTTTTTATATTCCCTCTATAAGTGATAGCTTATGATAAGTGTCTTTTTCTGTGTGACTTATTTCACTTAGAATCATCGTACCTAAATCCACTCATCTTGCTTCTACTAGCCTTAAGACATTTATTTCATGTCTGAGTGATATTTCATTGTACATAAGGACCACAACTTCTTTATCCATTTTTTTCTTTCCTGGGATATTTAAGGTGTCATGAAGTGGAGGTTCTTGTCAACAGAGCAGCCCTAAACTTTGGGGTGCCTGTGTCTTGCTGATTTTTAGTTTTCCCAATTTATACGCCCATGAGTGGACGTGCCCTATGCTCCCTAAGCTGTGGTTTTTCGATGTTTCAGGACCCACCGTACACTTTTCCAGAGTGGCTGTTGGCAATTTACATCCCGCCCATCAGTGTAGCAAGGCTGCCATTTCTCCATGGCCTGTCCTGCATTTCTGGTTTTGACACTTTTTGCAGCATGGCCCTTTTGACCGATGGGAAGCGAGACTTCTTTGTAGCGCTGATTAGCCTTTCCAGGTTGCTTGGTTGGCCAAACAGGGCGTATGCGTTTTTTCCTGAATATATTCAGGAAAAAACGCATACGCCCTGTTTGGCCAAGGGCATCATTGTCGACATTTTGCCACTTTTCATGTGCTTTAAAGGCGATTCGAATCTACCTCCTGAAACCTGTTTCCTGCAATTCTGCCTTGCTTTCAAATTCTCTTCGTTGCCTTCCCTCAATATATCTGTGGATGAGAGTTATCATTTATAGCTCTGCAGGTTTGTGAATTGCAGTGTCCCTGAGCTCCATTTTTCAACTGGCTTTTTTGCGATCTGGCCGCAAAAGCGCGGGATTGCCTCAGGCCCTATTCTGCTTCTGGGCGGCAGGCTGAGCCTGTGGTTAATTCTTCTTCCCGATGGGAAAATAGAGTGACCTCTGCCGGTCCTAACACCTAGATCTAGTCTCTCATTGGTTGCCCCTCTTCCCGTTCATCCTCAGGACAAATTGCAACCTGTAGGGAACAGGAGCTTAAAGGTGCTGATTCTCCAAGTAGGGAGATTGCTAGTAAAGTAGCTGGAAAGGCGAACCCGAGCACAAGGAGATGAGAAATGAGGTGCGTATTAGAAACCTTTCAAAATCACACGGTGTACCATCTTCTGGGTTCCTCATGCATGTTTTCGATGTAGGAAGATGCCCTTGAACCTGGAGATTTGGGACCCATGGGGTGGGTACCAGGCAGTAGTACTTTAAAGGGTCTGTGCTTGCTCACCCAACCTCACCCAACCTTTCAGCCCCAAGAGTGTCCACCCTTATGTCTCATCCAGCTGTGGGTCTAGATAAGGTCAATCCAGGTTGCATCACAGCCTCTGAACGAATTTTGTAAGAATTTCTCTCTCTTTCACTGTCTTTGTTTTACGGGTTTTTAAAAGTAATTTATTTTTATAATGGGGTTTAGCTGCTCTTCACGACTGTGTTTATGCGGCTTTACACCCACTTGACTCACTTCCAGACAGATATCAATACATAGGTTTTAAGATTCTTACTAGTCACATATATTCTTGTGCGGTGAATAGGGGGTGTTGAGTCCAGTTCACTGAGCAAGGAGCAGGTGTTGTCTATTACATATTGGGTGTATGGAACGGTATCTGAGCGAATTTGAAACCCTTGTTTTATGCCTCACCCCACCTCACCTTTCCCGTTAAGCAGCCATAGTGTGTTTTCTAAACGTGTGACTCTGTTCTGTTTTGTAATTCAGTTCAAGTGTAGCGGTTTTTACGTTCCCTCTATAAGTGATAGCTTATGATAAGTGTCTTTTTCTGTGTGACTTATTTCACGTAGAATCATCGTACCTAAATCCACTCATCTTGCTTCTACTAGCCTTATGAAATTGATTTCATGTCTGAGTGATATTCCATTGTACATAAGGACCACAACTTCTTTATCCATTTTTCTCTTTCCTGGGATATTTAAGGTGTCATGAAGTGGAGGTTCTTGTCAACAGAGCAGCCCTAAACTTTGGGGTGCCTGTGTCTTGCTGATTTTTAGTTTTCCCAATTTATACGCCCATGAGTGGACGTGCCCTATGCTCCCTAAGCTGTGTTTTTTCGATGTTTTAGGACACACCGTACACTTCTCCAGAGTGGCTGTTGGCAATTTACATCCCGCCCATCAGCGTAGCAAGGCTGCCATTTCTCCATGGCCTGTCCTGCATTTCTGGTTTTGACACTTTTTGCAGCATGGCCCTTTTGACCGATGGGAAGCGAGACTTCTTTGTAGCGCTGATTAGCCTTTCCAGGTTGCTTGGTTGGCCAAACAGGGCGTATGCGTTTTTTCCTGAATATATTCAGGAAAAAACGCATACGCCCTGTTTGGCCAAGGGCATCATTGTCGATGTTTTGCCACTTTTCATGTGCTTTAAAGGCGATTCGAATCTACCTCCTGAAATATGTTTCCTGCAATTCTGCCTTGCTTTCAAATCCTCTTCGTTGCCTTCCCTCAATATATCTGTGGATGAGAGTTATCATTTATAGCTCTGCGGGTTTGTGAATTGCAGTGTCCCTGAGCTCCATTTTTCAACTGGCTTTTTTGGGAGCTGGCCGCAAAAGCGCGGGATTGCCTCAGGCCCTATTCTGCTTCTGGGCGGCAGGCTGAGCCTGTGGTTAATTCTTCTTCCCGATGGGAAAATAGAGTGACCTCTGCCTGTCCTAACACCTAGATCTAGTCTCTCATTGGTTGCCCCTCTTCCCGTTCATCCTCAGGACAAATTGCAACCTGTAGGGAACAGGAGCTTAAAGGTGCTGATTCTCCAAGTAGGGAGATTGCTAGTAAAATAGCTGGAAAGGCGAAACCGAGCAAAAGGAGATGAGAAATGAGGTGCGTATTAGAAACCTTTCAAAATCACACGGTGTACCATCTTCTGGGTTCCTCATGCATGTTTTCGATGTAGGAAGATGCCCTTGAACCTGGAGATTTGGGACCCATGGGGTGGGTACCAGGCAGTAGTACTTTAAAGGGTCTGTGCTTGCTCACCCAACCTCACCCAACCTTTCAGCCCCAAGAGTGTCCACCCTTATGTCTCATCCAGCTGTGGGTCTAGATAAGGTCAATCCAGGTTGCATCACAGCCTCTGAACGAATTTTGTAAGAATTTCTCTCTCTTTCACTGTCTTTGTTTTACGGGTTTTTAAAAGTAATTTATTTTTATAATGGGGTTTAGCTGCTCTTCACGACTGTGTTTATGCGGCTTTACACCCACTTGACTCACTTCCAGACAGATATCAATACATAGGTTTTAAGATTCTTACTAGTCACATATATTCTTGTGCGGTGAATAGGGGGTGTTGAGTCCAGTTCACTGAGCAAGGAGTAGGTCTTGTCTATTACATATTGGGTGTATGGAACGGTATCTGAGCGAATTTGAAACCCTTGTTTTATGCCTCACCCCACCTCACCTTTCCCGTTAAGCAGCCATAGTGTGTTTTCTAAACGTGTGACTCTGTTCTGTTTTGTAATTCAGTTCAAGTGTAGCGGTTTTTACATTCCCTCTATAAGTGATAGCTTATGATAAGTGTCTTTTTCTGTGTGACTTATTTCACTTAGAATCGTCGTACCTAAATCCACTCATCTTGCTTCTACTAGCCTTATGACATTGATTTCATGTCTGAGTGATATTGCATTGTACATAAGGACCACAACTTCTTTATCCATTTTTCTCTTTCCTGGGATATTTAAGGTGTCATGAAGTGGAGGTTCTTGTCAACAGAGCAGCCCTAAACTTTGGGGTGCCTGTGTCTTGCTGATTTTTAGTTTTCCCAATTTATACGCCCATGAGTGGACGTGCCCTATGCTCCCTAAGCTGTGTTTTTTCGATGTTTCAGGACACACCGTACACTTCTCCAGAGTGGCTGTTGGCAATTTACATCCTGCCCATCAGCGTAGCAAGGCTGCCATTTCTCCATGGCCTGTCCTGCATTTCTGGTTTTGACACTTTTTGCAGCATGGCCCTTTTGACCGATGGGAAGCGAGACTTCTTTGTAGCGCTGATTAGACTTTCCAGGTTGCTTGGTTGGCCAAACAGGGCGTATGCGTTTTTTCCTGAATATATTCAGGAAAAAACGCATACGCCCTGTTTGGCCAAGGGCATCATTGTCGACGTTTTGCCACTTTTCATGTGCTTTAAAGGCGATTCGAATCTACCTCCTGAAACCTGTTTCCTGCAAATCTGCCTTGCTTTCAAATCCTCTTCCTTGCCTTCCCTCAATATATCTGTGGATGAGAGTTATCATTTATAGCTCTGCGGGTTTGTGAATCACAGTGTCCCTGAGCTCCATTTTTCAACTGGCTTTTTTGGGAGCTGGCCGCAAAAGCGCGGGATTGCCTCAGGCCCTATTCTGCTTCTGGGCGGCAGGCTGAGCCTGTGGTTAATTCTTCTTCCCGATGGGAAAATAGAGTGACCTGTGCCTGTCCCAACACCTAGATCTAGTCTCTCATTGGTTGACCCTCTTCCCGTTCATCCTCAGGACAAATTGCAACCTGTAGGGAACAGGAGCTTAAAGGTGCTGATTCTCCAAGTAGGGAGATTGCTAGTAAAGTAGCTGGAAAGGCGAACCCTAGCACAATGAGATGAGAAATAAGGTGCGTATTAGAAACCTTTCAAAATCACACGGTGTACCATCTTCTGGGTTTCTCATGCATGTTTTCGATGTAGGAATATGCCCTTGAACCTCGAGATTTGGGACCCATGGGATGGGTACCAGGCAGTATTACTTTAAAGGGTCTGTGTCTGCTCACCCAACCTCACCCAACCTTTCAGCCCCAAGAGTGTCCACCCTTATGTCTCATCCAGCTGTGGGTCTAGATATGGTCAATCCAGGTTGCATCACAGCCTCTGAACGAATTCTGTAAGAATTTCTCTCTCTTTCACTGTCTTTGTTTTACGGGTTTTAAAAAGTAATTTATTTTTATAATGGGGTTTAGCTGCTTTTCACGGCTGTGTTTATGCGGCTTTACACCCACTTGACTCACTGCCAGACAGATATCAATACATAGGTTTTAAGATTCTTACTAGTCACATATATTCTTGTGCAGTGAATAGGGGGTGTTGAGTCCAGTTCACTGAGCAAGGAGCAGGTGTTGTCGATTACATATTGGGTGTATGGAACGGTATCTGAGCGAATTTGAAACCCTTGTTTTATGCCTCACCCCACCTCACCTTTCCCGTTAAGCAGCCATAGTGTGTTTTCTAAACGTGTGACTCTGTTCTGTTTTGTAATTCAGTTCAAGTGTAGCGGTTTTTATATTCCCTCTATAAGTGATAGCTTATGATAAGTGTCTTTTTCTGTGTGACTTATTTCACTTAGAATCATCGTACCTAAATCCACTCATCTTGCTTCTACTAGCCTTAAGACATTTATTTCATGTCTGAGTGATATTTCATTGTACATAAGGACCACAACTTCTTTATCCATTTTTTTCTTTCCTGGGATATTTAAGGTGTCATGAAGTGGAGGTTCTTGTCAACAGAGCAGCCCTAAACTTTGGGGTGCCTGTGTCTTGCTGATTTTTAGTTTTCCCAATTTATACGCCCATGAGTGGACGTGCCCTATGCTCCCTAAGCTGTGGTTTTTCGATGTTTCAGGACCCACCGTACACTTTTCCAGAGTGGCTGTTGGCAATTTACATCCCGCCCATCAGTGTAGCAAGGCTGCCATTTCTCCATGGCCTGTCCTGCATTTCTGGTTTTGACACTTTTTGCAGCATGGCCCTTTTGACCGATGGGAAGCGAGACTTCTTTGTAGCGCTGATTAGCCTTTCCAGGTTGCTTGGTTGGCCAAACAGGGCGTATGCGTTTTTTCCTGAATATATTCAGGAAAAAACGCATACGCCCTGTTTGGCCAAGGGCATCATTGTCGACATTTTGCCACTTTTCATGTGCTTTAAAGGCGATTCGAATCTACCTCCTGAAACCTGTTTCCTGCAATTCTGCCTTGCTTTCAAATTCTCTTCGTTGCCTTCCCTCAATATATCTGTGGATGAGAGTTATCATTTATAGCTCTGCAGGTTTGTGAATTGCAGTGTCCCTGAGCTCCATTTTTCAACTGGCTTTTTTGCGATCTGGCCGCAAAAGCGCGGGATTGCCTCAGGCCCTATTCTGCTTCTGGGCGGCAGGCTGAGCCTGTGGTTAATTCTTCTTCCCGATGGGAAAATAGAGTGACCTCTGCCTGTCCTAACACCTAGATCTAGTCTCTCATTGGTTGCCCCTCTTCCCGTTCATCCTCAGGACAAATTGCAACCTGTAGCGAACAGGAGCTTAAAGGTGCTGATTCTCCAAGTAGGGAGATTGCTAGTAAAGTAGCTGGAAAGGCGAACCCGAGCACAAGGAGATGAGAAATGAGGTGCGTATTAGAAACCTTTCAAAATCACACGGTGTACCATCTTCTGGGTTCCTCATGCATGTTTTCGATGTAGGAAGATGCCCTTGAACCTGGAGATTTGGGACCCATGGGGTGGGTACCAGGCAGTAGTACTTTAAAGGGTCTGTGCTTGCTCACCCAACCTCACCCAACCTTTCAGCCCCAAGAGTGTCCACCCTTATGTCTCATCCAGCTGTGGGTCTAGATAAGGTCAATCCAGGTTGCATCACAGCCTCTGAACGAATTTTGTAAGAATTTCTCTCTCTTTCACTGTCTTTGTTTTACGGGTTTTTAAAAGTAATTTATTTTTATAATGGGGTTTAGCTGCTCTTCACGACTGTGTTTATGCGGCTTTACACCCACTTGACTCACTTCCAGACAGATATCAATACATAGGTTTTAAGATTCTTACTAGTCACATATATTCTTGTGCGGTGAATAGGGGGTGTTGAGTCCAGTTCACTGAGCAAGGAGCAGGTGTTGTCTATTACATATTGGGTGTATGGAACGGTATCTGAGCGAATTTGAAACCCTTGTTTTATGCCTCACCCCACCTCACCTTTCCCGTTAAGCAGCCATAGTGTGTTTTCTAAACGTGTGACTCTGTTCTGTTTTGTAATTCAGTTCAAGTGTAGCGGTTTTTACATTCCCTCTATAAGTGATAGCTAATGATAAGTGTCTTTTTCTGTGTGACTTATTTCACATAGAATCATCGTACCTAAATCCACTCATCTTGCTTATACTAGCCTTATGACGTTGATTTCATGTCTGAGTGATATTCCATTGTACATAAGGACCACAACTTCTTTATCCATTTTTTTCTTTCCTGGGATATTTAAGGTGTCATGAAGTGGAGGTTCTTGTCAACAGAGCAGCCCTAAACTTTGGGGTGCCTGTGTCTTGCTGATTTTTAGTTTTCCCAATTTATACGACCATGAGTGGACGTGCCCTATGCTCCCTAAGCTGTGGTTTTTCGATGTTTCAGGACACACCGTACACTTCTCCAGAGTGGCTGTTGGCAATTTACATCCCGCCCATCAGTGTAGCAAGGCTGCCATTTCTCCATGGCCTGTCCTGCATTTCTGGTTTTGACACTTTTTGCAGCATGGCCCTTTTGACCGATGGGAAGCGAGACTTCTTTGTAGCGCTGATTAGCCTTTCCAGGTTGCTTGGTTGGCTAAACAGGGCGTATGCGTTTTTTCCTGAATATATTCAGGAAAAAACGCATACGCCCTGTTTGGCCAAGGGCATCATTGTCGACATTTTGCCACTTTTCATGTGCTTTAAAGGCGATTCGAATCTACCTCCTGAAACCTGTTTCCTGCAATTCTGCCTTGCTTTCAAATTCTCTTCGTTGCCTTCCCTCAATATATCTGTGGATGAGAGTTATCATTTATAGCTCTGCAGGTTTGTGAATTGCAGTGTCCCTGAGCTCCATTTTTCAACTGGCTTTTTTGCGAGCTGGCCGCAAAAGCGCGGGATTGCCTCAGGCCCTATTCTGCTTCTGGGCGGCAGGCTGAGCCTGTGGTTAATTCTTCTTCCTGATGGGAAAATAGAGTGACCTGTGCCTGTCCCAACACCTAGATCTAGTCTCTCATTGGTTGCCCCTCTTCCCGTTCATCCTCAGGACAAATTGCAACCTGTAGGGAACAGGAGGTTAAAGGTGCTGATTCTCCAAGTAGGGAGATTGCTAGTAAAGTAGCTGGAAAGGCGAACCCGAGCACAAGGAGATGAGAAATGAGGTGCGTATTAGAAACCTTTCAAAATCACACGGTGTACCATCTTCTGGGTTCCTCATGCATGTTTTCGATGTAGGAAGATGCCCTTGAACCTGGAGATTTGGGACCCATGGGGTCGGTACCAGGCAGTAGTACTTTAAAGGGTCTGTGCTTGCTCACCCAACCTCACCCAACCTTTCAGCCCCAAGAGTGTCCACCCTTATGTCTCATCCAGCTGTGGGTCTAGATAAGGTCAATCCAGGTTGCATCACAGCCTCTGAACGAATTTTGTAAGAATTTCTCTCTCTTTCACTGTCTTTGTTTTACGGGTTTTTAAAAGTAATTTATTTTTATAATGGGGTTTAGCTGCTTTTCACGGCTGTGTTTATGCGGCTTTACACCCACTTGACTCACTGCCAGACAGATATCAATACATAGGTTTAAGATTCTTACTAGTCACATATATTCTTGTGCGGTGAATAGGGGGTGTTGAGTCCAGTTCACTGAGCAAGGAGCAGGTGTTGTCGATTACATATTGGGTGTATGGAACGGTATCTGAGCGAATTTGAAACCCTTGTTTTATGCCTCACCCCACCTCACCTTTCCCGTTAAGCAGCCATAGTGTGTTTTCTAAACGTGTGACTCTGTTCTGTTTTGTAATTCAGTTCAAGTGTAGCGGTTTTTATATTCCCTCTATAAGTGATAGCTTATGATAAGTGTCTTTTTCTGTGTGACTTATTTCACTTAGAATCATCGTACCTAAATCCACTCATCTTGCTTCTACTAGCCTTAAGACATTGATTTCATGTCTGAGTGATATTTCATTGTACATAAGGACCACAACTTCTTTATCCATTTTTTTCTTTCCTGGGATATTTAAGGTGTCATGAAGTGGAGGTTCTTGTCAACAGAGCAGCCCTAAACTTTGGGGTGCCTGTGTCTTGCTGATTTTTAGTTTTCCCAATTTATACGCCCATGAGTGGACGTGCCCTATGCTCCCTAAGCTGTGGTTTTTCGATGTTTCAGGACCCACCGTACACTTTTCCAGAGTGGCTGTTGGCAATTTACATCCCGCCCATCAGTGTAGCAAGGCTGCCATTTCTCCATGGCCTGTCCTGCATTTCTGGTTTTGACACTTTTTGCAGCATGGCCCTTTTGACCGATGGGAAGCGAGACTTCTTTGTAGCGCTGATTAGCCTTTCCAGGTTGCTTGGTTGGCCAAACAGGGCGTATGCGTTTTTTCCTGAATATATTCAGGAAAAAACGCATATGCCCTGTTTGGCCAAGGGCATCATTGTCGACATTTTGCCACTTTTCATGTGCTTTAAAGGCGATTCGAATCTACCTCCTGAAACCTGTTTCCTGCAATTCTGCCTTGCTTTCAAATTCTCTTCGTTGCCTTCCCTCAATATATCTGTGGATGAGAGTTATCATTTATAGCTCTGCAGGTTTGTGAATTGCAGTGTCCCTGAGCTCCATTTTTCAACTGGCTTTTTTGCGAGCTGGCCGCAAAAGCGCGGGATTGCCTCAGGCCCTATTCTGCTTCTGGGCGGCAGGCTGAGCCTGTGGTTAATTCTTCTTCCCGATGGGAAAATAGAGTGACCTCTGCCTGTCCTGACACCTAGATCTAGTCTCTCATTGGTTGCCCCTCTTCCCGTTCATCCTCAGGACAAATTGCAACCTGTAGGGAACAGGAGCTTAAAGGTGCTGATTCTCCAAGTAGGGAGATTGCTAGTAAAGTAGCTGGAAAGGCGAACCCGAGCACAAGGAGATGAGAAATGAGGTGCGTATTAGAAACCTTTCAAAATCACACGGTGTACCATCTTCTGGGTTCCTCATGCATGTTTTCGATGTAGGAAGATGCCCTTGAACCTGGAGATTTGGGACCCATGGGGTGGGTACCAGGCAGTAGTACTTTAAAGGGTCTGTGCTTGCTCACCCAACCTCACCCAACCTTTCAGCCCCAAGAGTGTCCACCCTTATGTCTCATCCAGCTGTGGGTCTAGATAAGGTCAATCCAGGTTGCATCACAGCCTCTGAACGAATTTTGTAAGAATTTCTCTCTCTTTCACTGTCTTTGTTTTACGGGTTTTTAAAAGTAATTTATTTTTATAATGGGGTTTAGCTGCTCTTCACGACTGTGTTTATGCGGCTTTACACCCACTTGACTCACTTCCAGACAGATATCAATACATAGGTTTTAAGATTCTTACTAGTCACATATATTCTTGTGCGGTGAATAGGGGGTGTTGAGTCCAGTTCACTGAGCAAGGAGCAGGTGTTGTCTATTACATATTGGGTGTATGGAACGGTATCTGAGCGAATTTGAAACCCTTGTTTTATGCCTCACCCCACCTCACCTTTCCCGTTAAGCAGCCATAGTGTGTTTTCTAAACGTGTGACTCTGTTCTGTTTTGTAATTCAGTTCAAGTGTAGCGGTTTTTACATTCCCTCTATAAGTGATAGCTAATGATAAGTGTCTTTTTCTGTGTGACTTATTTCACATAGAATCATCGTACCTAAATCCACTCATCTTGCTTCTACTAGCCTTATGACCTTGATTTCATGTCTGAGTGATATTCCATTGTACATAAGGACCACAACTTCTTTATCCATTTTTTTCTTTCCTGGGATATTTAAGGTGTCATGAAGTGGAGGTTCTTGTCAACAGAGCAGCCCTAAACTTTGGGGTGCCTGTGTCTTGCTGATTTTTAGTTTTCCCAATTTATACGACCATGAGTGGACGTGCCCTATGCTCCCTAAGCTGTGGTTTTTTGATGTTTCAGGACACACCGTACACTTCTCCAGAGTGGCTGTTGGCAATTTACATCCCGCCCATCAGTGTAGCAAGGCTGCCATTTCTCCATGGCCTGTCCTGCATTTCTGGTTTTGACACTTTTTGCAGCATGGCCCTTTTGACCGATGGGAAGCGAGACTTCTTTGTAGCGCTGATTAGCCTTTCCAGGTTGCTTGGTTGGCTAAACAGGGCGTATGCGTTTTTTCCTGAATATATTCAGGAAAAAACGCATACGCCCTGTTTGGCCAAGGGCATCATTGTCGACATTTTGCCACTTTTCATGTGCTTTAAAGGCGATTCGAATCTACCTCCTGAAACTTGTTTCCTGCAATTCTGCCTTGCTTTCAAATTCTCTTCGTTGCCTTCCCTCAATATATCTGTGGATGAGAGTTATCATTTATAGCTCTGCAGGTTTGTGAATTGCAGTGTCCCTGAGCTCCATTTTTCAACTGGCTTTTTTGGGAGCTGGCCGCAAAAGCGCGGGATTGCCTCAGGCCCTATTCTGCTTCTGGGCGGCAGGCTGAGCCTGTGGTTAATTCTTCTTCCTGATGGGAAAATAGAGTGACCTGTGCCTGTCCCAACACCTAGATCTAGTCTCTCATTGGTTGCCCCTCTTCCCGTTCATCCTCAGGACAAATTGCAACCTGTAGGGAACAGGAGCTTAAAGGTGCTGATTCTCCAAGTAGGGAGATTGCTAGTAAAGTAGCTGGAAAGGCGAACCCGAGCACAAGGAGATGAGAAATGAGGTGCGTATTAGAAACCTTTCAAAATCACACGGTGTACCATCTTCTGGGTTCCTCATGCATGTTTTCGATGTAGGAAGATGCCCTTGAACCTGGAGATTTGGGACCCATGGGGTCGGTACCAGGCAGTAGTACTTTAAAGGGTCTGTGCTTGCTCACCCAACCTCACCCAACCTTTCAGCCCCAAGAGTGTCCACCCTTATGTCTCATCCAGCTGTGGGTCTAGATAAGGTCAATCCAGGTTGCATCACAGCCTCTGAACGAATTTTGTAAGAATTTCTCTCTCTTTCACTGTCTTTGTTTTACGGGTTTTTAAAAGTAATTTATTTTTATAATGGGGTTTAGCTGCTTTTCACGGCTGTGTTTATGCGGCTTTACACCCACTTGACTCACTGCCAGACAGATATCAATACATAGGTTTAAGATTCTTACTAGTCACATATATTCTTGTGCGGTGAATAGGGGGTGTTGAGTCCAGTTCACTGAGCAAGGAGCAGGTGTTGTCGATTACATATTGGGTGTATGGAACGGTATCTGAGCGAATTTGAAACCCTTGTTTTATGCCTCACCCCACCTCACCTTTCCCGTTAAGCAGCCATAGTGTGTTTTCTAAACGTGTGACTCTGTTCTGTTTTGTAATTCAGTTCAAGTGTAGCGGTTTTTATATTCCCTCTATAAGTGATAGCTTATGATAAGTGTCTTTTTCTGTGTGACTTATTTCACTTAGAATCATCGTACCTAAATCCACTCATCTTGCTTCTACTAGCCTTAAGACATTGATTTCATGTCTGAGTGATATTTCATTGTACATAAGGACCACAACTTCTTTATCCATTTTTTTCTTTCCTGGGATATTTAAGGTGTCATGAAGTGGAGGTTCTTGTCAACAGAGCAGCCCTAAACTTTGGGGTGCCTGTGTCTTGCTGATTTTTAGTTTTCCCAATTTATACGCCCATGAGTGGACGTGCCCTATGCTCCCTAAGCTGTGGTTTTTCGATGTTTCAGGACACACCGTACACTTCTCCAGAGTGGCTGTTGGCAATTTACATCCCGCCCATCAGTGTAGCAAGGCTGCCATTTCTCCATGGCCTGTCCTGCATTTCTGGTTTTGACACTTTTTGCAGCATGGCCCTTTTGACCGATGGGAAGCGAGACTTCTTTGTAGCGCTGATTAGCCTTTCCAGGTTGCTTGGTTGGCCAAACAGGGCGTATGCGTTTTTTCCTGAATATATTCAGGAAAAAACGCATACGCCCTGTTTGGCCAAGGGCATCATTGTCGACATTTTGCCACTTTTCATGTGCTTTAAAGGCGATTCGAATCTACCTCCTGAAACCTGTTTCCTGCAATTCTGCCTTGCTTTCAAATTCTCTTCGTTGCCTTCCCTCAATATATCTGTGGATGAGAGTTATCATTTATAGCTCTGCGGGTTTGTGAATTGCAGTGTCCCTGAGCTCCATTTTTCAACTGGCTTTTTTGCGAGCTGGCCGCAAAAGCGCGGGATTGCCTCAGGCCCTATTCTGCTTCTGGGCGGCAGGCTGAGCCTGTGGTTAATTCTTCTTCCTGATGGGAAAATAGAGTGACCTGTGCCTGTCCCAACACCTAGATCTAGTCTCTCATTGGTTGCCCCTCTTCCCGTTCATCCTCAGGACAATTTGCAACCTGTAGGGAACAGAAGCTTAAAGGTGCTGATTCTCCAAGTAGGGAGATTGCTAGTAAAGTAGCTGGAAAGGCGAACCCGAGCACAAGCACATGAGAAATGAGGTGCGTATTAGAAACCTTTCAAAATCACACGGTGTACCATCTTCTGGGTTTCTCATGCATGTTTTCGATGTAGGAAGATGCCCTTGAACCTGGAGATTTGGGACCCATGGGATGGGTACCAAGCAGTGTTACTTTAAAGGGTCTGCGTTTCCTCACCCAACCTCACCCAACCTTTCAGCCCCAAGAGTGTCCACCCTTATGTCTCATCCAGCTGTGGGTCTAGATATGGTCAATCCAGGTTGCATCACAGCCTCTGAACGAATTTTGTAAGAATTTCTCTCTCTTTCACTGTCTTTGTTTTACGGGTTTTTAAAAGTAATTTATTTTTATAATGGGGTTTAGCTGCTCTTCACGACTGTGTTTATGCGGCTTTACACCCACTTGACTCACTTCCAGACAGATATCAATACATAGGTTTTAAGATTCTTACTAGTCACATATATTCTTGTGCGGTGAATAGGGGGTGTTGAGTCCAGTTCACTGAGCAAGGAGCAGGTGTTGTCTATTACATATTGGGTGTATGGAACGGTATCTGAGCGAATTTGAAACCCTTGTTTTATGCCTCACCCCACCTCACCTTTCCCGTTAAGCAGCCATAGTGTGTTTTCTAAACGTGTGACTCTGTTCTGTTTTGTATTTCAGTTCAAGTGTAGCGGTTTTTACATTCCCTCTATAAGTGATAGCTAATGATAAGTGTCTTTTTCTGTGTGACTTATTTCACTTAGAATCATCGTACCTAAATCCACTCATCTTGCTTCTACTAGCCTTATGACCTTGATTTCATGTCTGAGTGATATTCCATTGTACATAAGGACCACAACTTCTTTATCCATTTTTCTCTTTCCTGGGATATTTAAGGTGTCATGAAGTGGAGGTTCTTGTCAACAGAGCAGCCCTAAACTTTGGGGTGCCTGTGTCTTGCTGATTTTTAGTTTTCCCAATTTATACGCCCATGAGTGGACGTGCCCTATGCTCCCTAAGCTGTGTTTTTTCGATGTTTCAGGACACACCGTACACTTCTCCAGAGTGGCTGTTGGCAATTTACATCCCGCCCATCAGCGTAGCAAGGCTGCCATTTCTCCATGGCCTGTCCTGCATTTCTGGTTTTGACACTTTTTGCAGCATGGCCCTTTTGACCAATGGGAAGCGCGACTTCTTTGTAGCGCTGATTTGCCTTTCCAGGTTGCTTGGTTGGCAAAAAAGGGCGTATGCGTTTTTTCCTGAATATATTCAGGAAATAACGCATACGCCCTTTTTGGCCAAGGGCATCATTGTCGAAGTTTTGCCACTTTTCATGTGCTTTAAAGGCGATTCGAATCTACCTCCTGAAACCTGTTTCCTGCAATTCTGCCTTGCTTTCAAATCCTCTTCGTTGCCTTCCCTCAATATATCTGTGGATGAGAGTTATCATTTATAGCTCTGCGGGTTTGTGAATTGCAGTGTCCCTGAGCTCCATTTTTCAACTCGCTTTTTTGGGAGCTGGCCGCAAAAACGCGGGATTGCCTCAGGCCCTATTCTACTTCTGGGCGGCAGGCTGAGCCTGTGGTTAATTCTTCTTCCTGATGGGAAAATAGAGTGACCTGTGCCTGTCCCAACACCTAGATCTAGTCTCTCATTGGTTGCCCCTCTTCCCGTTCATCCTCAGGACAAATTGCAACCTGTAGGGAACAGGAGCTTAAAGGTGCTGATTCTCCAAGTAGGGAGATTGCTAGTAAAGTAGCTGGAAAGGCGAACCCGATCACAAGGAGATGAGAAATCAGGTGCGTATTAGAAACCTTTCAAAATCACACGGTGTACCATCTTCTGGGTTTCTCATGCATGTTTTTGATGTAGGAAGATGCCCTTGAACCTGGAGATTTGGGACCCATGGGATGGGTACCAGGCAGTATTACTTTAAAGGGTCTGCGTTTGCTCACCCAACCTCACCCAACCTTTCAGCCCCAAGAGTGTCCACCCTTATGTCTCATCCAGCTGTGGGTCTAGATATGGTCAATCCAGGTTGCATCACAGCCTCTGAACGAATTTTGTAAGAATTTCTCTCTCTTTCACTGTCTTTGTTTTACGGGTTTTTAAAAGTAATTTATTTTTATAATGGGGTTTAGCTGCTTTTCACGGCTGTGTTTATGCGGCTTTACACCCACTTGACTTACTGCCAGACAGATATCAATACATAGGTTTAAGATTCTTACTAGTCACATATATTCTTGTGCAGTGAATAGGGGGTGTTGAGTCCAGTTCACTGAGCAAGGAGCAGGTGTTGTCGATTACATATTGGGTGTATGGAACGGTATCTGAGCGAATTTGAAACCCTTGTTTTATGCCTCACCCCACCTCACCTTTCCCGTTAAGCAGCCATAGTGTGTTTTCTAAACGTGTGACTCTGTTCTGTTTTGTAATTCAGTTCAAGTGTAGCGGTTTTTATATTCCCTCTATAAGTGATAGCTTATGATAAGTGTCTTTTTCTGTGTGACTTATTTCACTTAGAATCATCGTACCTAAATCCACTCATCTTGCTTCTACTAGCCTTAAGACATTGATTTCATGTCTGAGTGATATTTCATTGTACATAAGGACCACAACTTCTTTATCCATTTTTTTCTTTCCTGGGATATTTAAGGTGTCATGAAGTGGAGGTTCTTGTCAACAGAGCAGCCCTAAACTTTGGGGTGCCTGTGTCTTGCTGATTTTTAGTTTTCCCAATTTATACGCCCATGAGTGGACGTGCCCTATGCTCCCTAAGCTGTGGTTTTTCGATGTTTCAGGACACACCGTACACTTCTCCAGAGTGGCTGTTGGCAATTTACATCCCGCCCATCAGTGTAGCAAGGCTGCCATTTCTCCATGGCCTGTCCTGCATTTCTGGTTTTGACACTTTTTGCAGCATGGCCCTTTTGACCGATGGGAAGCGAGACTTCTTTGTAGCGCTGATTAGCCTTTCCAGGTTGCTTGGTTGGCCAAACAGGGCGTATGCGTTTTTTCCTGAATATATTCAGGAAAAAACGCATACGCCCTGTTTGGCCAAGGGCATCATTGTCGACATTTTGCCACTTTTCATGTGCTTTAAAGGCGATTCGAATCTACCTCCTGAAACCTGTTTCCTGCAATTCTGCCTTGCTTTCAAATTCTCTTCGTTGCCTTCCCTCAATATATCTGTGGATGAGAGTTATCATTTATAGCTCTGCGGGTTTGTGAATTGCAGTGTCCCTGAGCTCCATTTTTCAACTGGCTTTTTTGCGAGCTGGCCGCAAAAGCACGGGATTGCCTCAGGCCCTATTCTGCTTCTGGGCGGCAGGCTGAGCCTGTGGTTAATTCTTCTTCCTGATGGGAAAATAGAGTGACCTGTGCCTGTCCCAACACCTAGATCTAGTCTCTCATTGGTTGCCCCTCTTCCCGTTCATCCTCAGGACAAATTGCAACCTGTAGGGAACAGAAGCTTAAAGGTGCTGATTCTCCAAGTAGGGAGATTGCTAGTAAAGTAGCTGGAAAGGCGAACCCGAGCACAAGGAGATGAGAAATGAGGTGCGTATTAGAAACCTTTCAAAATCACACGGTGTACCATCTTCTGGGTTTCTCATGCATGTTTTCGATGTAGGAAGATGCCCTTGAACCTGGAGATTTGGGACCCATGGGATGGGTACCAAGCAGTGTTACTTTAAAGGGTCTGCGTTTGCTCACCCAACCTCACCCAACCTTTCAGCCCCAAGAGTGTCCACCCTTATGTCTCATCCAGCTGTGGGTCTAGATATGGTCAATCCAGGTTGCATCACAGCCTCTGAACGAATTTTGTAAGAATTTCTCTCTCTTTCACTGTCTTTGTTTTACGGGTTTTTAAAAGTAATTTATTTTTATAATGGGGTTTAGCTGCTTTTCACGGCTGTGTTTATGCGGCTTTACACCCACTTGACTCACTTCCAGACAGATATCAATACATAGGTTTTAAGATTCTTACTAGTCACATATATTCTTGTGCGGTGAATAGGGGGTGTTGAGTCCAGTTCACTGAGCAAGGAGCAGGTGTTGTCTATTACATATTGGGTGTATGGAACGGTATCTGAGCGAATTTGAAACCCTTGTTTTATGCCTCACCCCACCTCACCTTTCCCGTTAAGCAGCCATAGTGTGTTTTCTAAACGTGTGACTCTGTTCTGTTTTGTAATTCAGTTCAAGTGTAGCGGTTTTTACATTCCCTCTATAAGTGATAGCTAATGATAAGTGTCTTTTTCTGTGTGACTTATTTCACTTAGAATCATCGTACCTAAATCCACTCATCTTGCTTCTACTAGCCTTATGACCTTGATTTCATGTCTGAGTGATATTCCATTGTACATAAGGACCACAACTTCTTTATCCATTTTTCTCTTTCCTGGGATATTTAAGGTGGCATGAAGTGGAGGTTCTTGTCAACAGAGCAGCCCTAAACTTTGGGGTGCCTGTGTCTTGCTGATTTTTAGTTTTCCCAATTTATACGCCCATGAGTGGACGTGCCCTATGCTCCCTAAGCTGTGGTTTTTCGATGTTTCAGGACACACCGTACACTTCTCCAGAGTGGCTGTTGGCAATTTACATCCCGCCCATCAGCGTAGCAAGGCTGCCATTTCTCCATGGCCTGTCCTGCATTTCTGGTTTTGACACTTTTTGCAGCATGGCCCTTTTGACCGATGGGAAGCGAGACTTCTTTGTAGCGCTGATTTGCCTTTCCAGGTTGCTTGGTTGGCAAAAAAGGGCGTATGCGTTTTTTCCTGAATATATTCAGGAAAAAACGCATACTCCCTTTTTGGCCAAGGGCATCATTGTCGAAGTTTTGCCACTTTTCATGTGCTTTAAAGGCGATTCGAATCTACCTCCTGAAACCTGTTTCCTGCAATTCTGCCTTGCTGTCAAATCCTCTTCGTTGCCTTCCCTCAATATATCTGTGGATGAGAGTTATCATTTATAGCTCTGCGGGTTTGTGAATTGCAGTGTCCCTGAGCTCCATTTTTCAACTCGCTTTTTTGGGAGCTGGCCGCAAAAACGCGGGATTGCCTCAGGCCCTATTCTGCTTCTGGGCGGCAGGCTGAGCCTGTGGTTAATTCTTCTTCCTGATGGGAAAATAGAGTGACCTGTGCCTGTCCCAACACCTTGATCTAGTCTCTCATTGGTTGCCCCTTTTCCCGTTCATCCTCAGGACAAATTGCAACCTGTAGGGAACAGGAGCTTAAAGGTGCTGATTCTCCAAGTAGGGAGATTGCTAGTAAAGTAGCTGGAAAGGCGAACCCGATCACAAGGAGATGAGAAATCAGGTGCGTATTAGAAACCTTTCAAAATCACACGGTGTACCATCTTCTGGGTTTCTCATGCATGTTTTTGATGTAGGAAGATGCCCTTGAACCTGGAGATTTGGGACCCATGGGATGGGTACCAGGCAGTATTACTTTAAAGGGTCTGCGTTTGCTCACCCAACCTCACCCAAACTTTCAGCCCCAAGAGTGTCCACCCTTATGTCTCATCCAGCTGTGGGTCTAGATATGGTCAATCCAGGTTGCATCACAGCCTCTGAACGAATTCTGTAAGAATTTCTCTCTCTTTCACTGTCTTTGTTTTACGGGTTTTTAAAAGTAATTTATTTTTATAATGGGGTTCAGCTGCTTTTCACGGCTGTGTTTATGCGGCTTTACACCCAGTTGACTCACTTCCAGACAGATATCAATACATAGGTTTTAAGATTCTTACTAGTCACATATATTCTTGTGCGGTGAATAGGGGGTGTTGAGTCCAGTTCACTGAGCAAGGAGCAGGTGTTGTCTATTACATATTGGGTGTATGGAACGGTATCTGAGCGAATTTGAAACCCTTGTTTTATGCCTCACCCCACCTCACCTTTCCCGTTAAGCAGCCATAGTGTGTTTTCTAAACGTGTGACTCTGTTCTGTTTTGTAATTCAGTTCAAGTGTAGCGGTTTTTATATTCCCTCTATAAGTGATAGCTTATGATAAGTGTCTTTTTCTGTGTGACTTATTTCACTTAGAATCATCGTACCTAAATCCACTCATCTTGCTTCTACTAGCCTTAAGACATTGATTTCATGTCTGAGTGATATTCCATTGTACATAAGGACCACAACTTCTTTATCCATTTTTTTCTTTCCTGGGATATTTAAGGTGTCATGAAGTGGAGGTTCTTGTCAACAGAGCAGCCCTAAACTTTGGGGTGCCTGTGTCTTGCTGATTTTTAGTTTTCCAAATTTATACGCCCATGAGTGGACGTGCCCTATGCTCCCTAAGCTGTGGTTTTTCGATGTTTCAGGACACACCGTACACTTCTCCAGAGAGGCTGTTGGCAATTTACATCCCGCCCATCAGTGTAGCAAGGCTGCCATTTCTCCATGGCCTGTCCTGCATTTCTGGTTTTGACACTTTTTGCAGCATGGCCCTTTTGACCGATGGGAAGCGAGACTTCTTTGTAGCGCTGATTAGCCTTTCCAGGTTGCTTGGTTGGCCAAACAGGGCGTATGCGTTTTTTCCTGAATATATTCAGGAAAAAACGCATACGCCCTGTTTGGCCAAGGGCATCATTGTCGACATTTTGCCACTTTTCATGTGCTTTAAAGGCGATTCGAATCTACCTCCTGAAACCTGTTTCCTGCAATTCTGCCTTGCTTTCAAATTCTCTTCGTTGCCTTCCCTCAATATATCTGTGGATGAGAGTTATAATTTATAGCTCGGCGGGTTTGTGAATTGCAGTGTCCCTGAGCTCCATTTTTCAACCGGCTTTTTTGGGAGCTGGCCGCAAAAGCGCGGGATTGCCTCAGGCCCTATTCTGCTTCTGGGCGGCAGGCTGAGCCTGTGGTTAATTCTTCTTCCTGATGGGAAAATAGAGTGACCTGTGCCTGTCCCAACACCTAGATCTAGTCTCTCATTGGTTGCCCCTCTTCCCGTTCATCCTCAGGACAATTTGCAACCTGTAGGGAACAGAAGCTTAAAGGTGCTGATTCTCCAAGTAGGGAGATTGCTAGTAAAGTAGCTGGAAAGGCGAACCCGAGCACAAGGAGATGAGAAATGAGGTGCGTATTAGAAACCTTTCAAAATCACACGGTGTACCATCTTCTGGGTTTCTCATGCATGTTTTCGATGTAGGAAGATGCCCTTGAACCTGGAGATTTGGGACCCATGGGATGGGTACCAAGCAGTGTTACTTTAAAGGGTCTGCGTTTGCTCACCCAACCTCACCCAACCTTTCAGCCCCAAGAGTGTCCACCCTTATGTCTCATCCAGCTGTGGGTCTAGATATGGTCAATCCAGGTTGCATCACAGCCTCTGAACGAATTTTGTAAGAATTTCTCTCTCTTTCACTGTCTTTGTTTTACGGGTTTTTAAAAGTAATTTATTTTTATAATGGGGTTTAGCTGCTTTTCACGACTGTGTTTATGCGGCTTTACACCCACTTGACTCACTGCCAGACAGATATCAATACATAGGTTTTAAGATTCTTACTAGTCACATATATTCTTGTGCGGTGAATAAGGGGTGTTGAGTCCAGTTCACTGAGCAAGGAGCAGGTGTTGTCTATTACATATTGGGTGTATGGAACGGTATCTGAGCGAATTTGAAACCCTTGTTTTATGCCTCACCCCACCTCACCTTTCCCGTTAAGCAGCCATAGTGTGTTTTCTAAACGTGTGACTCTGTTCTGTTTTGTAATTCAGTTCAAGTGTAGCGGTTTTTACATTCCCTCTATAAGTGATAGCTAATGATAAGTGTCTTTTTCTGTGTGACTTATTTCACTTAGAATCATCGTACCTAAATCCACTCATCTTGCTTCTACTAGCCTTATGACCTTGATTTCATGTCTGAGTGATATTCCATTGTACATAAGGACCACAACTTCTTTATCCATTTTTCTCTTTCCTGGGATATTTAAGGTGTCATGAAGTGGAGGTTCTTGTCAACAGAGCAGCCCTAAACTTTGGGGTGCCTGTGTCTTGCTGATTTTTAGTTTTCCCAATTTATACGCCCATGAGTGGACGTGCCCTATGCTCCCTAAGCTGTGGTTTTTCGATGTTTCAGGACACACCGTACACTTCTCCAGAGTGGCTGTTGGCAATTTACATCCCGCCCATCAGCGTAGCAAGGCTGCCATTTCTCCATGGCCTGTCCTGCATTTCTGGTTTTGACACTTTTTGCAGCATGGCCCTTTTGACCGATGGGAAGCGAGACTTCTTTGTAGCGCTGATTTGCCTTTCCAGGTTGCTTGGTTGGCAAAAAAGGGCGTATGCGTTTTTTCCTGAATATATTCAGGAAAAAACGCATACGCCCTTTTTGGCCAAGGGCATCATTGTCGAAGTTTTGCCACTTTTCATGTGCTTTAAAGGCGATTCGAATCTACCTCCTGAAACCTGTTTCCTGCAATTCTGCCTTGCTTTCAAATCCTCTTCGTTGCCTTCCCTCAATATATCTGTGGATGAGAGTTATCATTTATAGCTCTGCGGGTTTGTGAATTGCAGTGTCCCTGAGCTCCATTTTTCAACTCGCTTTTTTGGGAGCTGGCCGCAAAAACGCGGGATTGCCTCAGGCCCTATTCTGCTTCTGGGCGGCAGGCTGAGCCTGTGGTTAATTCTTCTTCCTGATGGGAAAATAGAGTGACCTGTGCCTGTCCCAACACCTTGATCTAGTCTCTCATTGGTTGCCCCTTTTCCCGTTCATCCTCAGGACAAATTGCAACCTGTAGGGAACAGGAGCTTAAAGGTGCTGATTCTCCAAGTAGGGAGATTGCTAGTAAAGTAGCTGGAAAAGCGAACCCGATCACAAGGAGATGAGAAATCAGGTGCATATTAGAAACCTTTCAAAATCACACGGTGTACCATCTTCTGGGTTTCTCATGCATGTTTTTGATGTAGGAAGATGCCCTTGAACCTGGAGATTTGGGACCCATGGGATGGGTACCAGGCAGTATTACTTTAAAGGGTCTGCGTTTGCTCACCCAACCTCACCCAAACTTTCAGCCCCAAGAGTGTCCACCCTTATGTCTCATCCAGCTGTGGGTCTAGATATGGTCAATCCAGGTTGCATCACAGCCTCTGAACGAATTCTGTAAGAATTTCTCTCTCTTTCACTGTCTTTGTTTTACGGGTTTTTAAAAGTAATTTATTTTTATAATGGGGTTCAGCTGCTTTTCACGGCTGTGTTTATGCGGCTTTACACCCACTTGACTCACTTCCAGACAGATATCAATACATAGGTTTTAAGATTCTTACTAGTCACATATATTCTTGTGCAGTGAATAGGGGGTGTTGAGTCCAGTTCACTGAGCAAGGAGTAGGTCTTGTCTATTACATATTGGGTGTATGGAACGGTATCTGAGCGAATTTGAAACCCTTGTTTTATGCATCACCCCACCTCACCTTTCCCATTAAGCAGCCATAGTGTGTTTTCTAAACGTGTGACTCTGTTCTGTTTTGTAATTCAGTTCAAGTGTAGCGGTTTTTACATTCCCTCTATAAGTGATAGCTTATGATAAGTGTCTTTTTCTGTGTGACTTATTTCACGTAGAATCATCGTACCTAAATCCACTCATCTTGCTTCTACTAGCCTTATGAAATTGATTTCATGTCTGAGTGATATTCCATTGTACATAAGGACCACAACTTCTTTATCCATTTTTCTCTTTCCTATGATATTTAAGGTGTCATGAAGTGGAGGTTCTTGTCAACAGAGCAGCCCTAAACTTTGGGGTGCCTGTGTCTTGCTGATTTTTAGTTTTCCCAATTTATACGCCCATGAGTGGACGTGCCCTATGCTCCCTAAGCTGTGTTTTTTCGATGTTTTAGGACACACCGTACACTTCTCCAGAGTGGCTGTTGGCAATTTACATCCCGCCCATCAGCGTAGCAAGGCTGCCATTTCTCCATGGCCTGTCCTGCATTTCTGGTTTTGACACTTTTTGCAGCATGGCCCTTTTGACCGATGGGAAGCGAGACTTCTTTGTAGCGCTGATTAGCCTTTCCAGGTTGCTTGGTTGGCCAAACAGGGCGTATGCGTTTTTTCCTGAATATATTCAGGAAAAAACGCATACGCCCTGTTTGGCCAAGGGCATCATTGTCGATGTTTTGCCACTTTTCATGTGCTTTAAAGGCGATTCGAATCTGCCTCCTGAAACCTGTTTCCTGCAATTCTGCCTTGCTTTCAAATCCTCTTCGTTGCCTTCCCTCAATATATCTGTGGATGAGAGTTATCATTTATAGCTCTGCGGGTTTGTGAATTGCAGTGTCCCTGAGCTCCATTTTTCAACTGGCTCTTTTGGGAGCTGGCCGTAAAAGCGCGAGATTGCCTCAGGCCCTATTCTGCTTCTGGGCGGCAGGCTGAGCCTGTGGTTAATTCTTCTTCCCGATGGGAAAATAGAGTGACCTCTGCCTGTCCCAACACCTAGATCTAGTCTCTCCTTGGTTGCCCCTCTTTCCGTTCATCCTCAGGACAAATTGCAACCTGTAGGGAACAGGAGCTTAAAGGTGCTGATTCTCCAAGTAGGAAGATTGCTAGTAAAGTAGCTGGAAAGGCGAACCCGAGCACAAGGAGATGAGAAATGAGGTGCGTATTAGAAACCTTTCAAAATCACACGGTGTACCATCTTCTGGTTTCCTCATGCATGTTTTCGATGTAGGAAGATGCCCTTGAACCTGGAGATTTGGGACCCATGGGGTGGGTATCAGGCAGTAGTACTTTAAAGGGTCTGTGCTTGCTCACCCAACCTCACCCAACCTTTCAGCCCCAAGAGTGTCCACCCTTATGTCTCATCCAGCTGTGGGTCTAGATAAGGTCAATCCAGGTTGCATCACAGCCTCTGAACGAATTTTGTAAGAATTTCTCTCTATTTCACTGTCTTTGTTTTACGGGTTTTTAAAAGTAATTTATTTTTATAATGGGGTTTAGCTGCTTTTCACGGCTGTGTTTATGCGGCTTTACACCCAGTTGACTCACTTCCAGACAGATATCAATACATAGGTTTTAAGATTCTTACTAGTCACATATATTCTTGTGCGGTGAATAGGGGGTGTTGAGTCCAGTTCACTGAGCAAGGAGCAGGTGTTGTCTATTACATATTGGGTGTATGGAACGGTATCTGAGCGAATTTGAAACCCTTGTTTTATGCCTCACCCCACCTCACCTTTCCCGTTAAGCAGCCATAGTGTGTTTTCTAAACGTGTGACTCTGTTCTGTTTTGTAATTCAGTTCAAGTGTAGCGGTTTTTATATTCCCTCTATAAGTGATAGCTTATGATAAGTGTCTTTTTCTGTGTGACTTATTTCACTTAGAATCATCGTACCTAAATCCACTCATCTTGCTTCTACTAGCCTTAAGACATTGATTTCATGTCTGAGTGATATTCCATTGTACATAAGGACCACAACTTCTTTATCCATTTTTTTCTTTCCTGGGATATTTAAGGTGTCATGAAGTGGAGGTTCTTGTCAACAGAGCAGCCCTAAACTTTGGGGTGCCTGTGTCTTGCTGATTTTTAGTTTTCCAAATTTATACGCCCATGAGTGGACGTGCCCTATGCTCCCTAAGCTGTGGTTTTTCGATGTTTCAGGACACACCGTACACTTCTCCAGAGAGGCTGTTGGCAATTTACATCCCGCCCATCAGTGTAGCAAGGCTGCCATTTCTCCATGGCCTGTCCTGCATTTCTGGTTTTGACACTTTTTGCAGCATGGCCCTTTTGACCGATGGGAAGCGAGACTTCTTTGTAGCGCTGATTAGCCTTTCCAGGTTGCTTGGTTGGCCAAACAGGGCGTATGCGTTTTTTCCTGAATATATTCAGGAAAAAACGCATACGCCCTGTTTGGCCAAGGGCATCATTGTCGACATTTTGCCACTTTTCATGTGCTTTAAAGGCGATTCGAATCTACCTCCTGAAACCTGTTTCCTGCAATTCTGCCTTGCTTTCAAATTCTCTTCGTTGCCTTCCCTCAATATATCTGTGGATGAGAGTTATCATTTATAGCTCGGCGGGTTTGTGAATTGCAGTGTCCCTGAGCTCCATTTTTCAACCGGCTTTTTTGGGAGCTGGCCGCAAAAGCGCGGGATTGCCTCAGGCCCTATTCTGCTTCTGGGCGGCAGGCTGAGCCTGTGGTTAATTCTTCTTCCTGATGGGAAAATAGAGTGACCTGTGCCTGTCCCAACACCTTGATCTAGTCTCTCATTGGTTGCCCCTTTTCCCGTTCATCCTCAGGACAAATTGCAACCTGTAGGGAACAGGAGCTTAAAGGTGCTGATTCTCCAAGTAGGGAGATTGCTAGTAAAGTAGCTGGAAAAGCGAACCCGATCACAAGGAGATGAGAAATCAGGTGCATATTAGAAACCTTTCAAAATCACACGGTGTACCATCTTCTGGGTTTCTCATGCATGTTTTTGATGTAGGAAGATGCCCTTGAACCTGGAGATTTGGGACCCATGGGATGGGTACCAGGCAGTATTACTTTAAAGGGTCTGCGTTTGCTCACCCAACCTCACCCAACCTTTCAGCCCCAAGAGTGTCCACCCTTATGTCTCATCCAGCTGTGGGTCTAGATATGGTCAATCCAGGTTGCATCACAGCCTCTGAACGAATTCTGTAAGAATTTCTCTCTCTTTCACTGTCTTTGTTTTACGGGTTTTAAAAAGTAATTTATTTTTATAATGGGGTTCAGCTGCTTTTCACGGCTGTGTTTATGCGGCTTTACACCCACTTGACTCACTTCCAGACAGATATCAATACATAGGTTTTAAGATTCTTACTAGTCACATATATTCTTGTGCGGTGAATAGGGGGTGTTGAGTCCAGTTCACTGAGCAAGGAGCAGGTGTTGTCTATTACATATTGGGTGTATGGAACGGTATCTGAGCGAATTTGAAACCCTTGTTTTATGCCTCACCCCACCTCACCTTTCCCGTTAAGCAGCCATAGTGTGTTTTCTAAACGTGTGACTCTGTTCTGTTTTGTAATTCAGTTCAAGTGTAGCGGTTTTTATATTCCCTCTATAAGTGATAGCTTATGATAAGTGTCTTTTTCTGTGTGACTTATTTCACTTAGAATCATCGTACCTAAATCCACTCATCTTGCTTCTACTAGCCTTAAGACATTGATTTCATGTCTGAGTGATATTCCATTGTACATAAGGACCACAACTTCTTTATCCATTTTTTTCTTTCCTGGGATATTTAAGGTGTCATGAAGTGGAGGTTCTTGTCAACAGAGCAGCCCTAAACTTTGGGGTGCCTGTGTCTTGCTGATTTTTAGTTTTCCCAATTTATACGCCCATGAGTGGACGTGCCCTATGCTCCCTAAGCTGTGTTTTTTCGATGTTTTAGGACACACCGTACACTTCTCCAGAGTGGCTGTTGGCAATTTACATCCCGCCCATAAGCGTAGCAAGGCTGCCATTTCTCCATGGCCTGTCCTGCATTTCTGGTTTTGACACTTTTTGCAGCATGGCCCTTTTGACCGATGGGAAGCGAGACTTCTTTGTAGCGCTGATTAGCCTTTCCAGGTTGCTTGGTTGGCCAAACAGGGTGTATGCGTTTTTTCCTGAATATATTCAGGAAAAAACGCATACGCCCTTTTTGGCCAAGGGCATCATTGTCGATGTTTTGCCACTTTTCATGTGCTTTAAAGGCGATTCGAATCTACCTCCTGAAACATGTTTCCTGCAATTCTGCCTTGCTTTCAAATCCTCTTCGTTGCCTTCCCTCAATATATCTGTGGATGAGAGTTATCATTTATAGCTCTGCGGGTTTGTGAATTGCAGTGTCCCTGAGCTCCATTTTTCAACTGGCTTTTTTGGGAGCTGGCCGCAAATGCGCGGGATTGCCTCAGGCCCTATTCTGCTTCTGGGCGGCAGGCTGAGCCTGTGGTTAATTCTTCTTCCCGATGGGAAAATAGAGTGACCTCTGCCTGTCCCAACACCTAGATCTAGTCTCTCATTGGTTGCCCCTCTTCCCGTTCATCCTCAGGACAATTTGCAACCTGTAGGGAACAGGAGCTTAAAGGTGCTGATTCTCCAAGTAGGGAGATTGCTAGTAAAGTAGCTGGAAAGGCGAACCCGAGCACAAGGAGATGAGAAATGAGGTGCATATTAGAAACCTTTCAAAATCACACGGTGTACCATCTTCTGGGTTCCTCATGCATGTTTTCGATGTAGGAATATGCCCTTGAACCTGGAGATTTGGGACCCATGGGGTGGGTACCAGGCAGTAGTAATTTAAAGGGTCTGTGCTTTCTCACCCAACCTCACCCAACCTTTCAGCCCCAAGAGTGTCCACCCTTATGTCTCATCCAGCTGTGGGTCTAGATAAGGTCAATCCAGGTTGCATCACAGCCTCTGAACGAATTTTGTAAGAATTTCTCTCTCTTTCACTGTCTTTGTTTTACGGGTTTTTAAAAGTAATTTATTTTTATAATGGGGTTTAGCTGCTTTTCACGGCTGTGTTTATGCGGCTTTACACCCACTTGACTCACTTCCAGACAGATATCAATACATAGGTTTTAAGATTCTTACTAGTCACATATATTCTTGTGCGGTGAATAGGGGGTGTTGAGTCCAGTTCACTGAGCAAGGAGCAGGTGTTGTCTATTACATATTGGGTGTATGGAACGGTATCTGAGCGAATTTGAAACCCTTGTTTTATGCCTCACCCCACCTCACCTTTCCCGTTAAGCAGCCATAGTGTGTTTTCTAAACGTGTGACTCTGTTCTGTTTTGTAATTCAGTTCAAGTGTAGCGGTTTTTACATTCCCTCTATAAGTGATAGCTAATGATAAGTGTCTTTTTCTGTGTGACTTATTTCACTTAGAATCATCGTACCTAAATCCACTCATTTTGCTTCTACTAGCCTTATGACCTTGATTTCATGTCTGAGTGATATTCCATTGTACATAAGGACCACAACTTCTTTATCCATTTTTCTCTTTCCTGGGATATTTAAGGTGTCATGAAGTGGAGGTTCTTGTCAACAGAGCAGCCCTAAACTTTGGGGTGCCTGTGTCTTGCTGATTTTTAGTTTTCCCAATTTATACGCCCATGAGTGGACGTGCCCTATGCTCCCTAAGCTGTGTTTTTTCGCTGTTTCAGGACACACCGTACACTTCTCCAGAGTGGCTGTTGGCAATTTACATCCCGCCCATCAGCGTAGCAAGGCTGCCATTTCTCCATGGCCTGTCCTGCATTTCTGGTTTTGACACTTTTTGCAGCATGGCCCTTTTGACCGATGGGAAGCGAGACTTCTTTGTAGCGCTGATTTGCCTTTCCAGGTTGCTTGGTTGGCAAAAAAGGGCGTATGCGTTTTTTCCTGAATATATTCAGGAAAAAAGGCATACGCCCTTTTTGGCCAAGGGCATCATTGTCGAAGTTTTGCCACTTTTCATGTGCTTTAAAGGCGATTCGAATCTACCTCGTGAAACCTGTTTCCTGCAATTCTGCCTTGCTTTCAAATCCTCTTCGTTGCCTTCCCTCAATATATCTGTGGATGAGAGTTATCATTTATAGCTCTGCGGGTTTGTGAATTGCAGTGTCCCTTAGCTCCATTTTTCAACTCGCTTTTTTGGGAGCTGGCCGCAAAAACGCGGGATTGCCTCAGGCCCTATTCTACTTCTGGGCGGCAGGCTGAGCCTGTGGTTAATTCTTCTTCCTGATGGGAAAATAGAGTGACCTGTGCCTGTCCCAACACCTAGATCTAGTCTCTCATTGGTTGCCCCTCTTCCCGTTCATCCTCAGGACAAATTGCAACCTGTAGGGAACAGGAGCTTAAAGGTGCTGATTCTCCAAGTAGGGAGATTGCTAGTAAAGTAGCTGGAAAGGCGAACCCGATCACAAGGAGATGAGAAATCAGGTGCGTATTAGAAACCTTTCAAAATCACACGGTGTACCATCTTCTGGGTTTCTCATGCATGTTTTTGATGTAGGAAGATGCCCTTGAACCTGGAGATTTGGGACCCATGGGATGGGTACCAGGCAGTATTACTTTAAAGGGTCTGCGTTTGCTCACCCAACCTCACCCAACCTTTCAGCCCCAAGAGTGTCCACCCTTATGTCTCATCCAGCTGTGGGTCTAGATATGGTCAATCCAGGTTGCATCACAGCCTCTGAACGAATTCTGTAAGAATTTCTCTCTCTTTCACTGTCTTTGTTTTATGGGTTTTTAAAAGTAATTTATTTTTATAATGGGGTTCAGCTGCTTTTCACGGCTGTGTTTATGCGGCTTTACACCCACTTGACTCACTTCCAGACAGATATCAATACATAGGTTTTAAGATTCTTACTAGTCACATATATTCTTGTGCAGTGAATAGGGGGTGTTGAGTCCAGTTCACTGAGCAAGGAGTAGGTCTTGTCTATTACATATTGGGTGTATGGAACGGTATCTGAGCCAATTTGAAACCCTTTTTTTATGCATCACCCCACCTCACCTTTCCCATTAAGCAGCCATAGTGTGTTTTCTAAACGTGTGACTCTGTTCTGTTTTGTAATTCAGTTCAAGTGTAGCGGTTTTTACATTCCCTCTATAAGTGATAGCTTATGATAAGTGTCTTTTTCTGTGTGACTTATTTCACTTAGAATCATCGTACCTAAATCCACTCATCTTGCTTCTACTAGCCTTATGAAATTGATTTCATGTCTGAGTGATATTCCATTGTACATAAGGACCACAACTTCTTTATCCATTTTTCTCTTTCCTGGGATATTTAAGGTGTCATGAAGTGGAGGTTCTTGTCAACAGAGCAGCCCTAAACTTTGGGGTGCCTGTGTCTTGCTGATTTTTAGTTTTCCCAATTTATACGCCCATGAGTGGACGTGCCCTATGCTCCCTAAGCTGTGTTTTTTCGATGTTTCAGGACACACCGTACACTTCTCCAGAGTGGCTGTTGGCAATTTACATCCCGCCCATCAGCGTAGCAAGGCTGCCATTTCTCCATGGCCTGTCCTGCATTTCTGGTTTTGACACTTTTTGCAGCATGGCCCTTTTGACCGATGGGAAGCGAGACTTCTTTGTAGCGCTGATTAGCCTTTCCAGGTTGCTTGTTTGGCCAAACAGGGCTTATGCGTTTTTTCCTGAATATATTCAGGAAAAAACGCATACGCCCTGTTTGGCCAAGGGCATCATTGTCGACATTTTGCCACTTTTCATGTGCTTTAAAGGCGATTCGAATCTACCTCCTGAAACCTGTTTCCTGCAATTCTGCCTTGCTTTCAAATTCTCTTCGTTGCCTTCCCTCAATATATCTGTGGATGAGAGTTATCATTTATAGCTCTGCGGGTTTGTGAATTGCAGTGTCCCTGAGCTCCATTTTTCAACCGGCTTTTTTGGGAGCTGGCCGCAAAAGCGCGGGATTGCCTCAGGCCCTATTCTGCTTCTGGGCGGCAGGCTGAGCCTGTGGTTAATTCTTCTTCCTGATGGGAAAATAGAGTGACCTGTGCCTGTCCCAACACCTAGATCTAGTCTCTCATTGGTTGCCCCTCTTCCCGTTCATCCTCAGGACAATTTGCAACCTGTAGGGAACAGAAGCTTAAAGGTGCTGATTCTCCAAGTAGGGAGATTGCTAGTAAAGTAGCTGGAAAGGCGAACCCGAGCACAAGGAGATGAGAAATGAGGTGCGTATTAGAAACCTTTCAAAATCACACGGTGTACCATCTTCTGGGTTTCTCATGCATGTTTTCGATGTAGGAAGATGCCCTTGAACCTGGAGATTTGGGACCCATGGGATGGGTACCAAGCAGTGTTACTTTAAAGGGTCTGCGTTTGCTCACCCAACCTCACCCAACCTTTCAGCCCCAAGAGTGTCCACCCTTATGTCTCATCCAGCTGTGGGTCTAGATATGGTCAATCCAGGTTGCATCACAGCCTCTGAACGAATTTTGTAAGAATTTCTCTCTCTTTCACTGTCTTTGTTTTACGGGTTTTTAAAAGTAATTTATTTTTATAATGGGGTTTAGCTGCTTTTCACGACTGTGTTTATGCGGCTTTACACCCACTTGACTCACTGCCAGACAGATATCAATACATAGGTTTTAAGATTCTTACTAGTCACATATATTCTTGTGCGGTGAATAGGGGGTGTTGAGTCCAGTTCACTGAGCAAGGAGCAGGTGTTGTCTATTACATATTGGGTGTATGGAACGGTATCTGAGCGAATTTGAAACCCTTGTTTTATGCCTCACCCCACCTCACCTTTCCCGTTAAGCAGCCATAGTGTGTTTTCTAAACGTGAGACTCTGTTCTGTTTTGTAATTCAGTTCAAGTGTAGCGGTTTTTACATTCCCTCTATAAGTGATAGCTAATGATAAGTGTCTTTTTCTGTGTGACTTATTTCACTTAGAATCATCGTACCTAAATCCACTCATCTTGCTTCTACTAGCCTTATGACCTTGATTTCATGTCTGAGTGATATTCCATTGTACATAAGGACCACAACTTCTTTATCCATTTTTCTCTTTCCTGGGATATTTAAGGTGTCATGAAGTGGAGGTTCTTGTCAACAGAGCAGCCCTAAACTTTGGGGTGCCTGTGTCTTGCTGATTTTTAGTTTTCCCAATTTATACGCCCATGAGTGGACGTGCCCTATGCTCCCTAAGCTGTGTTTTTTCGATGTTTCAGGACACACCGTACACTTCTCCAGAGTGGCTGTTGGCAATTTACATCCCGCCCATCAGCGTAGCAAGGCTGCCATTTCTCCATGGCCTGTCCTGCATTTCTGGTTTTGACACTTTTTGCAGCATGGCCCTTTTGACCGATGGGAAGCGAGACTTCTTTGTAGCGCTGATTTGCCTTTCCAGGTTGCTTGGTTGGCAAAAAAGGGCGTATGCCTTTTTTCCTGAATATATTCAGGAAAAAAGGCATACGCCCTTTTTGGCCAAGGGCATCATTGTCGAAGTTTTGCCACTTTTCATGTGCTTTAAAGGCGATTCGAATCTACCTCGTGAAACCTGTTTCCTGCAATTCTGCCTTGCTTTCAAATCCTCTTCGTTGCCTTCCCTCAATATATCTGTGGATGAGAGTTATCATTTATAGCTCTGCGGGTTTGTGAATTGCAGTGTCCCTGAGCTCCATTTTTCAACTCGCTTTTTTGGGAGCTGGCCGCAAAAACGCGGGATTGCCTCAGGCCCTATTCTACTTCTGGGCGGCAGGCTGAGCCTGTGGTTAATTCTTCTTCCTGATGGGAAAATAGAGTGACCTGTGCCTGTCCCAACACCTAGATCTAGTCTCTCATTTGTTGCCCCTCTTCCCGTTCATCCTCAGGACAAATTGCAACCTGTAGGGAACAGGAGCGTAAAGGTGCTGATTCTCCAAGTAGGGAGATTGCTAGTAAAGTAGCTGGAAAGGCGAACCCGATCACAAGGAGATGAGAAATCAGGTGCGTATTAGAAACCTTTCAAAATCACACGGTGTACCATCTTCTGGGTTTCTCATGCATGTTTTTGATGTAGGAAGATGCCCTTGAACCTGGAGATTTGGGACCCATGGGATGGGTACCAGGCAGTATTACTTTAAAGGGTCTGCGTTTGCTCACCCAACCTCACCCAACCTTTCAGCCCCAAGAGTGTCCACCCTTATGTCTCATCCAGCTGTGGGTCTAGATATGGTCAATCCAGGTTGCATCACAGCCTCTGAACGAATTTTGTAAGAATTTCTCTCTCTTTCACTGTCTTTGTTTTATGGGTTTTTAAAAGTAATTTATTTTTATAATGGGGTTCAGCTGCTTTTCACGGCTGTGTTTATGCGGCTTTACACCCACTTGACTCACTTCCAGACAGATATCAATACATAGGTTTTAAGATTCTTACTAGTCACATATATTCTTGTGCAGTGAATAGGGGGTGTTGAGTCCAGTTCACTGAGCAAGGAGTAGGTCTTGTCTATTACATATTGGGTGTATGGAACGGTATCTGAGCCAATTTGAAACCCTTTTTTTATGCATCACCCCACCTCACCTTTCCCATTAAGCAGCCATAGTGTGTTTTCTAAACGTGTGACTCTGTTCTGTTTTGTAATTCAGTTCAAGTGTAGCGGTTTTTACATTCCCTCTATAAGTGATAGCTTATGATAAGTGTCTTTTTCTGTGTGACTTATTTCACTTAGAATCATCGTACCTAAATCCACTCATCTTGCTTCTACTAGCCTTATGAAATTGATTTCATGTCTGAGTGATATTCCATTGTACATAAGGACCACAACTTCTTTATCCATTTTTCTCTTTCCTGGGATATTTAAGGTGTCATGAAGTGGAGGTTCTTGTCAACAGAGCAGCCCTAAACTTTGGGGTGCCTGTGTCTTGCTGATTTTTAGTTTTCCCAATTTATACGCCCATGAGTGGACGTGCCCTATGCTCCCTAAGCTGTGTTTTTTCGATGTTTCAGGACACACCGTACACTTCTCCAGAGTGGCTGTTGGCAATTTACATCCCGCCCATCAGCGTAGCAAGGCTGCCATTTCTCCATGGCCTGTCCTGCATTTCTGGTTTTGACACTTTTTGCAGCATGGCCCTTTTGACCGATGGGAAGCGAGACTTCTTTGTAGCGCTGATTAGCCTTTCCAGGTTGCTTGGTTGGCCAAACAGGGCGTATGCGTTTTTTCCTGAATATATTCAGGAAAAAACGCATACGCCCTGTTTGGCCAAGGGCATCATTATCGACATTTTGCCACTTTTCATGTGCTTTAAAGGCGATTCGAATCTACCTCCTGAAACCTGTTTCCTGCAATTCTGCCTTGCTTTCAAATTCTCTTCGTTGCCTTCCCTCAATATATCTGTGGATGAGAGTTATCATTTATAGCTCTGCGGGTTTGTGAATTGCAGTGTCCCTGAGCTCCATTTTTCAACCGGCTTTTTTGGGAGCTGGCCGCAAAAGCGCGGGATTGCCTCAGGCCCTATTCTGCTTCTGGGCGGCAGGCTGAGCCTGTGGTTAATTCTTCTTCCTGATGGGAAAATAGAGTGACCTGTGCCTGTCCCAACACCTAGATCTAGTCTCTCATTGGTTGCCCCTCTTCCCGTTCATCCTCAGGACAATTTGCAACCTGTAGGGAACAGAAGCTTAAAGGTGCTGATTCTCCAAGTAGGGAGATTGCTAGTAAAGTAGCTGGAAAGGCGAACCCGAGCACAAGGAGATGAGAAATGAGGTGCGTATTAGAAACCTTTCAAAATCACACGGTGTACCATCTTCTGGGTTTCTCATGCATGTTTTCGATGTAGGAAGATGCCCTTGAACCTGGAGTTTTGGGACCCATGGGATGGGTACCAAGCAGTGTTACTTTAAAGGGTCTGCGTTTGCTCACCCAACCTCACCCAACCTTTCAGCCCCAAGAGTGTCCACCCTTATGTCTCATCAAGCTGTGGGTCTAGATATGGTCAATCCAGGTTGCATCACAGCCTCTGAACGAATTTTGTAAGAATTTCTCTCTCTTTCACTGTCTTTGTTTTACGGGTTTTTAAAAGTAATTTATTTTTATAATGGGGTTTAGCTGCTTTTCACGACTGTGTTTATGCGGCTTTACACCCACTTGACTCACTGCCAGACAGATATCAATACATAGGTTTTAAGATTCTTACTAGTCACATATATTCTTGTGCGGTGAATAGGGGGTGTTGAGTCCAGTTCACTGAGCAAGGAGCAGGTGTTGTCTATTACATATTGGGTGTATGGAACGGTATCTGAGCGAATTTGAAACCCTTGTTTTATGCCTCACCCCACCTCACCTTTCCCGTTAAGCAGCCATAGTGTGTTTTCTAAACGTGTGACTCTGTTCTGTTTTGTAATTCAGTTCAAGTGTAGCGGTTTTTACATTCCCTCTATAAGTGATAGCTAATGATAAGTGTCTTTTTCTGTGTGACTTATTTCACTTAGAATCATCGTACCTAAATCCACTCATCTTGCTTCTACTAGCCTTATGACCTTGATTTCATGTCTGAGTGATATTCCATTGTACATAAGGACCACAACTTCTTTATCCATTTTTCTCTTTCCTGGGATATTTAAGGTGTCATGAAGTGGAGGTTCTTGTCAACAGAGCAGCCCTAAACTTTGGGGTGCCTGTGTCTTGCTGATTTTTAGTTTTCCCAATTTATACGCCCATGAGTGGACGTGCCCTATGCTCCCTAAGCTGTGTTTTTTCGATGTTTCAGGACACACCGTACACTTCTCCAGAGTGGCTGTTGGCAATTTACATCCCGCCCATCAGCGTAGCAAGGCTGCCATTTCTCCATGGCCTGTCCTGCATTTCTGGTTTTGACACTTTTTGCAGCATGGCCCTTTTGACCGATGGGAAGCGAGACTTCTTTGTAGCGCTGATTTGCCTTTCCAGGTTGCTTGGTTGGCAAAAAAGGGCGTATGCGTTTTTTCCTGAATATATTCAGGAAAAAACGCATACGCCCTTTTTGGCCAAGGGCATCATTGTCGAAGTTTTGCCACTTTTCATGTGCTTTAAAGGCGATTCGAATCTACCTCCTGAAACCTGTTTCCTGCAATTCTGCCTTGCTTTCAAATCCTCTTCGTTGCCTTCCCTCAATATATCTGTGGATGAGAGTTATCATTTATAGCTCTGCGGGTTTGTGAATTGCAGTGTCCCTGAGCTCCATTTTTCAACTCGCTTTTTTGGGAGCTGGCCGCAAAAGCGCGGGATTGCCTCAGGCCCTATTCTGCTTCTGGGCGGCAGGCTGAGCCTGTGGTTAATTCTTCTTCCTGATGGGAAAATAGAGTGACCTGTGCCTGTCCCAACACCTTGATCTAGTCTCTCATTGGTTGCCCCTTTTCCCGTTCATCCTCAGGACAAATTGCAACCTGTAGGGAACAGGAGCTTAAAGGTGCTGATTCTCCAAGTAGGGAGATTGCTAGTAAAGTAGCTGGAAAAGCGAACCCGATCACAAGGAGATGAGAAATCAGGTGCATATTAGAAACCTTTCAAAATCACACGGTGTACCATCTTCTGGGTTTCTCATGCATGTTTTTGATGTAGGAAGATGCCCTTGAACCTGGAGATTTGGGACCCATGGGATGGGTACCAGGCAGTATTACTTTAAAGGGTCTGCGTTTGCTCACCCAACCTCACCCAACCTTTCAGCCCCAAGAGTGTCCACCCTTATGTCTCATCCAGCTGTGGGTCTAGATATGGTCAATCCAGGTTGCATCACAGCCTCTGAACGAATTCTGTAAGAATTTCTCTCTCTTTCACTGTCTTTGTTTTACGGGTTTTAAAAAGTAATTTATTTTTATAATGGGGTTCAGCTGCTTTTCACGGCTGTGTTTATGCGGCTTTACACCCACTTGACTCACTTCCAGACAGATATCAATACATAGGTTTTAAGATTCTTACTAGTCACATATATTCTTGTGCGGTGAATAGGGGTTGTTGAGTCCAGTTCACTGAGCAAGGAGCAGGTGTTGTCTATTACATATTGGGTGTATGGAACGGTATCTGAGCGAATTTGAAACCCTTGTTTTATGCCTCACCCCACCTCACCTTTCCCGTTAAGCAGCCATAGTGTGTTTTCTAAACGTGTGACTCTGTTCTGTTTTGTAATTCAGTTCAAGTGTAGCGGTTTTTATATTCCCTCTATAAGTGATAGCTTATGATAAGTGTCTTTTTCTGTGTGACTTATTTCACTTAGAATCATCGTACCTAAATCCACTCATCTTGCTTCTACTAGCCTTATGACCTTGATTTCATGTCTGAGTGATATTCCATTGTACATAAGGACCACAACTTCTTTATCCATTTTTTTCTTTCCTGGGATATTTAAGGTGTCATGAAGTGGAGGTTCTTGTCAACAGAGCAGCCCTAAACTTTGGGGTGCCTGTGTCTTGCTGATTTTTAGTTTTCCCAATTTATACGCCCATGAGTGGACGTGCCCTATGCTCCCTAAGCTGTGGTTTTTCGATGTTTCAGGACACACCGTACACTTCTCCAGAGTGGCTGTTGGCAATTTACATCCCGCCCATCAGTGTAGCAAGGCTGCCATTTCTCCATGGCCTGTCCTGCATTTCTGGTTTTGACACTTTTTGCAGCATGGCCCTTTTGACCGATGGGAAGCGAGACTTCTTTGTAGCGCTGATTAGCCTTTCCAGGTTGCTTGGTTGGCCAAACAGGGCGTATGCGTTTTTTCCTGAATATATTCAGGAAAAAACGCATACGCCCTGTTTGGCCAAGGGCATCATTGTCGACGTTTTGCCACTTTTCATGTGCTTTAAAGGCGATTCGAATCTACCTCCTGAAACCTGTTTCCTGCAATTCTGCCTTGCTTTCAAATTCTCTTCGTTGCCTTCCCTCAATATATCTGTGGATGAGAGTTATCATTTATAGCTCTGCGGGTTTGTGAATTGCAGTGTCCCTGAGCTCCATTTTTCAACTGGCTTTTTTGGGAGCTGGCCGCAAAAGCGCGGGATTGCCTCAGGCCCTATTCTGCTTCTGGGCGGCAGGCTGAACCTGTGGTTAATTCTTCTTCCTGATGGGAAAATAGAGTGACCTGTGCCTGTCCCAACACCTAGATCTAGTCTCTCATTGTTTGCCCCTCTTCCCGTTCATCCTCAGGACAATTTGCAACCTGTAGGGAACAGAAGCTTAAAGGTGCTGATTCTCCAAGTATGGAGATTGCTAGTAAAGTAGCTGGAAAGGCGAACCCGAGCACAAGGAGATGAGAAATGAGGTGCGTATTAGAAACCTTTCAAAATCACACGGTGTACCATCTTCTGGGTTTCTCATGCATGTTTTCGATGTAGGAAGATGCCCTTGAACCTGGAGATTTGGGACCCATGGGATGGGTACCAAGCAGTGTTACTTTAAAGGGTCTGCGTTTGCTCACCCAACCTCACCCAACCTCTCAGCCCCAAGAGTGTCCACCCTTATGTCTCATCCAGCTGTGCGTCTAGATATGGTCAATCCAGGTTGCATCACAGCCTCTGAACGAATTATGTAAGAATTTCTCTCTCTTTCACTGTCTTTGTTTTACTGGTTTTTAAAAGTAATTTATTTTTATAATGGGGTTTAGCTGCTTTTCACGGCTGTGTTTATGCGGATTTACACGCACTTGACTCACTTCCAGACAGATATCAATACATAGGTTTTAAGATTCTTACTAGTCACTTATATTTTTGTGCAGTGAATAGGGGGTGTTGAGTCAAGTTCACTGAGCAAGGAGTAGGTCTTGTGTATTACATATTGGGTGTATGGAACGGTATCTGAGCGAATTTGAAACCCTTGTTTTATGCATCACCCCACCTCACCTTTCCCGTTAAGCAGCCATAGTGTGTTTTCTAAACGTGTGACTCTGTTCTGTTTTGTAATTCAGTTCAAGTGTAGCGGTTTTTACATTCCCTCTATAAGTGATAGCTTATGATAAGTGTCTTTTTCTGTGTGACTTATTTCACGTAGAATCATCGTACCTAAATCCACTCATCTTGCTTCTACTAGCCTTATGAAATTGATTTCATGTCTGAGTGATATTCCATTGTACATAAGGACCACAACTTCTTTATCCATTTTTCTCTTTCCTGGGATATTTAAGGTGTCATGAAGTGGAGGTTCTTGTCAACAGAGCAGCCCTAAACTTTGGGGTGCCTGTGTCTTGCTGATTTTTAGTTTTCCCAATTTATACGCCCATGAGTGGACGTGCCCTATGCTCCCTAAGCTGTGTTTTTTCGATGTTTTAGGACACACCGTACACTTCTCCAGAGTGGCTGTTGGCAATTTACATCCCGCCCATCAGCGTAGCAAGGCTGCCATTTCTCCATGGCCTGTCCTGCATTTCTGGTTTTGACACTTTTTGCAGCATGGCCCTTTTGACCGATGGGAAGCGAGACTTCTTTGTAGCGCTGATTAGCCTTTCCAGGTTGCTTGGTTGGCCAAACAGGGCGTATGCGTTTTTTCCTGAATATATTCAGGAAAAAACGCATACGCCCTGTTTGGCCAAGGGCATCATTGTCGATGTTTTGCCACTTTTCATGTGCTTTAAAGGCGATTCGAATCTACCTCCTGAAACATGTTTCCTGCAATTCTGCCTTGCTTTCAAATCCTCTTCGTTGCCTTCCCTCAATATATCTGTGGATGAGAGTTATCATTTATAGCTCTGCGGGTTTGTGAATTGCAGTGTCCCTGAGCTCCATTTTTCAACTGGCTTTTTTGGGAGCTGGCCGCAAATGCGCGGGATTGCCTCAGGCCCTATTCTGCTTCTGGGCGGCAGGCTGAGCCTGTGGTTAATTCTTCTTCCCGATGGGAAAATAGAGTGACCTGTGCCTGTCCCAACACCTAGATCTAGTCTCTCATTGGTTGCCCCTCTTCCCGTTCATCCTCAGGACAAATTGCAACCTGTAGGGAACAGGAGCTTAAAGGTGCTGATTCTCCAAGTATGGAGATTGCTAGTAAAGTAGCTGGAAAGGCGAACCCGAGCACAAGGAGATGAGAAATGAGGTGCGTATTAGAAACCTTTCAAAATCACACGGTGTACCATCTTCTGGGTTCCTCATGCATGTTTTCGATGTAGGAAGATGCCCTTGAACATGGAGATTTGGGACCCATGGGGTGGGTACCAGGCAGTAGTACTTTAAAGGGTCTGTGCTTGCTCACCCAATCTCACCCAACCTTTCAGCCCCAAGAGTGTCCACCCTTATGTCTCATCCAGCTGTGGGTCTAGATAAGGTCAATCCAGGTTGCATCACAGCCTCTGAACGAATTTTGTAAGAATTTCTCTCTCTTTCACTGTCTTTGTTTTACGGGTTTTTAAAAGTAATTTATTTTTATAATGGGGTTTAGCTGCTTTTCACGGCTGTGTTTATGCGGCTTTACACCCACTTGACTCACTTTCAGACAGATATCAATACATAGGTTTTAAGATTCTTACTAGTCACATATATTCTTGTGCGGTGAATAGGGGGTGTTGAGTCCAGTTCACTGAGCAAGGAGCAGGTGTTGTCTATTACATATTGGGTGTATGGAACGGTATCTGAGCGAATTTGAAACCCTTGTTTTATGCCTCACCCCACCTCACCTTTCCCGTTAAGCAGCCATAGTGTGTTTTCTAAACGTGTGACTCTGTTCTGTTTTGTAATTCAGTTCAAGTGTAGCGGTTTTTACATTCCCTCTATAAGTGATAGCTAATGATAAGTGTCTTTTTCTGTGTGACTTATTTCACTTAGAATCATCGTACCTAAATCCACTCATCTTGCTTCTACTAGCCTTATGACCTTGATTTCATGTCTGAGTGATATTCCATTGTACATAAGGACCACAACTTCTTTATCCATTTTTCTCTTTCCTGGGATATTTAAGGTGTCATGAAGTGGAGGTTCTTGTCAACAGAGCAGCCCTAAACTTTGGGGTGCCTGTGTCTTGCTGATTTTTAGTTTTCCCAATTTATACGCCCATGAGTGGACGTGCCCTATGCTCCCTAAGCTGTGTTTTTTCGATGTTTCAGGACACACCGTACACTTCTCCAGAGTGGCTGTTGGCAATTTACATCCCGCCCATCAGCGTAGCAAGGCTGCCATTTCTCCATGGCCTGTCCTGCATTTCTGGTTTTGACACTTTTTGCAGCATGGCCCTTTTGACCGATGGGAAGCGAGACTTCTTTGTAGCGCTGATTTGCCTTTCCAGGTTGCTTGGTTGGCAAAAAAGGGCGTATGCGTTTTTTCCTGAATATATTCAGGAAAAAACGCATACGCCCTTTTTGGCCAAGGGCATCATTGTCGAAGTTTTGCCACTTTTCATGTGCTTTAAAGGCGATTCGAATCTACCTCCTGAAACCTGTTTCCTGCAATTCTGCCTTGCTTTCAAATCCTCTTCGTTGCCTTCCCTCAATATATCTGTGGATGAGAGTTATCATTTATAGCTCTGCGGGTTTGTGAATTGCAGTGTCCCTGAGCTCCATTTTTCAACTCGCTTTTTTGGGAGCTGGCCGCAAAAACGCGGGATTGCCTCAGGCCCTATTCTACTTCTGGGCGGCCGGCTGAGCCTGTGGTTAATTCTTCTTCCTGATGGGAAAATAGAGTGACCTGTGCCTGTCCCAACACCTAGATCTAGTCTCTCATTGGTTGCCCCTCTTCCCGTTCATCCTCAGGACAAATTGCAACCTGTAGGGAACAGGAGCTTAAAGGTGCTGATTCTCCAAGTAGGGAGATTGCTAGTAAAGTAGCTGGAAAGGCGAACCCGATCACAAGGAGATGAGAAATCAGGTGCATATTAGAAACCTTTCAAAATCACACGGTGTACCATCTTCTGGGTTTCTCATGCATGTTTTTGATGTAGGAAGATGCCCTTGAACCTGGAGATTTGGGACCCATGGGATGGGTACCAGGCAGTATTACTTTAAAGGGTCTGCGTTTGCTCACCCAACCTCACCCAACCTTTCAGCCCCAAGAGTGTCCACCCTTATGTCTCATCCAGCTGTGGGTCTAGATATGGTCAATCCAGGTTGCATCACAGCCTCTGAACGAATTCTGTAAGAATTTCTCTCTCTTTCACTGTCTTTGTTTTACGGGTTTTAAAAAGTAATTTATTTTTATAATGGGGTTCAGCTGCTTTTCACGGCTGTGTTTATGCGGCTTTACACCCACTTGACTCACTTCCAGACAGATATCAATACATAGGTTTTAAGATTCTTACTAGTCACATATATTCTTGTGCGGTGAATAGGGGGTGTTGAGTCCAGTTCACTGAGCAAGGAGCAGGTGTTGTCTATTACATATTGGGTGTATGGAACGGTATCTGAGCGAATTTGAAACCCTTGTTTTATGCCTCACCCCAACTCACCTTTCCCGTTAAGCAGCCATAGTGTGTTTTCTAAACGTGTGACTCTGTTCTGTTTTGTAATTCAGTTCAAGTGTAGCGGTTTTTATATTCCCTCTATAAGTGATAGCTTATGATAAGTGTCTTTTTCTGTGTGACTTATTTCACTTAGAATCATCGTACCTAAATCCACTCATCTTGCTTCTACTAGCCTTATGACCTTGATTTCATGTCTGAGTGATATTCCATTGTACATAAGGACCACAACTTCTTTATCCATTTTTTTCTTTCCTGGGATATTTAAGGTGTCATGAAGTGGAGGTTCTTGTCAACAGAGCAGCCCTAAACTTTGGGGTGCCTGTGTCTGGCTGATTTTTAGTTTTCCCAATTTATACGCCCATGAGTGGACGTGCCCTATGCTCCCTAAGCTGTGGTTTTTCGATGTTTCAGGACACACCGTACACTTCTCCAGAGTGGCTGTTGGCAATTTACATCCCGCCCATCAGTGTAGCAAGGCTGCCATTTCTCCATGGCCTGTCCTGCATTTCTGGTTTTGACACTTTTTGCAGCATGGCCCTTTTGACCGATGGGAAGCGAGACTTCTTTGTAGCGCTGATTAGCCTTTCCAGGTTGCTTGGTTGGCCAAACAGGGCGTATGCGTTTTTTCCTGAATATATTCAGGAAAAAACGCATACGCCCTGTTTGGCCAAGGGCATCATTGTCGACGTTTTGCCACTTTTCATGTGCTTTAAAGGCGATTCGAATCTACCTCCTGAAACCTGTTTCCTGCAATTCTGCCTTGCTTTCAAATTCTCTTCGTTGCCTTCCCTCAATATATCTGTGGATGAGAGTTATCATTTATAGCTCTGAGGGTTTGTGAATTGCAGTGTCCCTGAGCTCCATTTTTCAACTGGCTTTTTTGGGAGCTGGCCGCAAAAGCGCGGGATTGCCTCAGGCCCTATTCTGCTTCTGGGCGGCAGGCTGAACCTGTGGTTAATTCTTCTTCCTGATGGGAAAATAGAGTGACCTGTGCCTGTCCCAACACCTAGATCTAGTCTCTCATTGGTTGCCCCTCTTCCCGTTCATCCTCAGGACAATTTGCAACCTGTAGGGAACAGAAGCTTAAAGGTGCTGATTCTCCAAGTATGGAGATTGCTAGTAAAGTAGCTGGAAAGGCGAACCCGAGCACAAGGAGATGAGAAATGAGGTGCGTATTAGAAACCTTTCAAAATCACACGGTGTACCATCTTCTGGGTTTCTCATGCATGTTTTCGATGTAGGAAGATGCCCTTGAACCTGGAGATTTGGGACCCATGGGATGGGTACCAAGCAGTGTTACTTTAAAGGGTCTGCGTTTGCTCACCCAACCTCACCCAACCTCTCAGCCCCAAGAGTGTCCACCCTTATGTCTCATCCAGCTGTGCGTCTAGATATGGTCAATCCAGGTTGCATCACAGCCTCTGAACGAATTATGTAAGAATTTCTCTCTCTTTCACTGTCTTTGTTTTACGGGTTTTTAAAAGTAATTTATTTTTATAATGGGGTTTAGCTGCTTTTCACGGCTGTGTTTATGCGGATTTACACGCACTTGACTCACTTCCAGACAGATATCAATACATAGGTTTTAAGATTCTTACTAGTCACTTATATTTTTGTGCAGTGAATAGGGGGTGTTGAGTCAAGTTCACTGAGCAAGGAGTAGGTCTTGTGTATTACATATTGGGTGTATGGAACGGTATCTGAGCGAATTTGAAACCCTTGTTTTATGCCTCACCCCACCTCACCTTTCCCGTTAAGCAGCCATAGTGTGTTTTCTAAACGTGTGACTCTGTTCTGTTTTGTAATTCAGTTCAAGTGTAGCGGTTTTTACATTCCCTCTATAAGTGATAGCTAATGATAAGTGTCTTTTTCTGTGTGACTTATTTCACTTAGAATCATCGTACCTAAATCCACTCATCTTGCTTCTACTAGCCTTATGACCTTGATTTCATGTCTGAGTGATATTCCATTGTACATAAGGACCACAACTTCTTTATCCATTTTTCTCTTTCCTGGGATATTTAAGGTGTCATGAAGTGGAGGTTCTTGTCAACAGAGCAGCCCTAAACTTTGGGGTGCCTGTGTCTTGCTGATTTTTAGTTTTCCCAATTTATACGCCCATGAGTGGACGTGCCCTATGCTCCCTAAGCTGTGTTTTTTCGATGTTTCAGGACACACCGTACACTTCTCCAGAGTGGCTGTTGGCAATTTACATCCCGCCCATCAGCGTAGCAAGGCTGCCATTTCTCCATGGCCTGTCCTGCATTTCTGGTTTTGACAGTTTTTGCAGCATGGCCCTTTTGACCGATGGGAAGCGAGACTTCTTTGTAGCGCTGATTTGCCTTTCCAGGTTGCTTGGTTGGCAAAAAAGGGCGTATGCGTTTTTTCCTGAATATATTCAGGAAAAAACGCATACGCCCTTTTTGGGCAAGGGCATCATTGTCGAAGTTTTGCCACTTTTCATGTGCTTTAAAGGCGATTCGAATCTACCTCCTGAAACCTGTTTCCTGCAATTCTGCCTTGCTTTCAAATCCTCTTCGTTGCCTTCCCTCAATATATCTGTCGATGAGAGTTATCATTTATAGCTCTGCGGGTTTGTGAATTGCAGTGTCCCTGAGCTCCATTTTTCAACTCGCTTTTTTGGGAGCTGGCCGCAAAAACGCGGGATTGCCTCAGGCCCTATTCTACTTCTGGGCGGCAGGCTGAGCCTGTGGTTAATTCTTCTTCCTGATGGGAAAATAGAGTGACCTGTGCCTGTCCCAACACCTAGATCTAGTCTCTCATTGTTTGCCCCTCTTCCCGTTCATCCTCAGGACAAATTGCAACCTGTAGGGAACAGGAGCTTAAAGGTGCTGATTCTCCAAGTAGGGAGATTGCTAGTAAAGTAGCTGGAAAGGCGAACCCGATCACAAGGAGATGAGAAATCAGGTGCATATTAGAAACCTTTCAAAATCACACGGTGTACCATCTTCTGGGTTTCTCATGCATGTTTTTGATGTAGGAAGATGCCCTTGAACCTGGAGATTTGGGACCCATGGGATGGGTACCAGGCAGTATTACTTTAAAGGGTCTGCGTTTGCTCACCCAACCTCACCCAACCTTTCAGCCCCAAGAGTGTCCACCCTTATGTCTCATCCAGCTGTGGGTCTAGATATGGTCAATCCAGGTTGCATCACAGCCTCTGAACGAATTCTGTAAGAATTTCTCTCTCTTTCACTGTCTTTGTTTTACGGGTTTTAAAAAGTAATTTATTTTTATAATGGGGTTCAGCTGCTTTTCACGGCTGTGTTTATGCGGCTTTACACCCACTTGACTCACTTCCAGACAGATATCAATACATAGGTTTTAAGATTCTTACTAGTCACATATATTCTTGTGCGGTGAATAGGGGGTGTTGAGTCCAGTTCACTGAGCAAGGAGCAGGTGTTGTCTATTACATATTGGGTGTATGGAACGGTATCTGAGCGAATTTGAAACCCTTGTTTTATGCCTCACCCCAACTCACCTTTCCCGTTAAGCAGCCATAGTGTGTTTTCTAAACGTGTGACTCTGTTCTGTTTTGTAATTCAGTTCAAGTGTAGCGGTTTTTATATTCCCTCTATAAGTGACAGCTTATGATAAGTGTCTTTTTCTGTGTGACTTATTTCACTTAGAATCATCGTACCTAAATCCACTCATCTTGCTTCTACTAGCCTTATGACCTTGATTTCATGTCTGAGTGATATTCCATTGTACATAAGGACCACAACTTCTTTATCCATTTTTTTCTTTCCTGGGATATTTAAGGTGTCATGAAGTGGAGGTTCTTGTCAACAGAGCAGCCCTAAACTTTGGGGTGCCTGTGTCTTGCTGATTTTTAGTTTTCCCAATTTATACGCCCATGAGTGGACGTGCCCTATGCTCCCTAAGCTGTGGTTTTTCGATGTTTCAGGACACACCGTACACTTCTCCAGAGTGGCTGTTGGCAATTTACATCCCGCCCATCAGTGTAGCAAGGCTGCCATTTCTCCATGGCCTGTCCTGCATTTCTGGTTTTGACACTTTTTGCAGCATGGCCCTTTTGACCGATGGGAAGCGAGACTTCTTTGTAGCGCTGATTAGCCTTTCCAGGTTGCTTGGTTGGCCAAACAGGGCGTATGCGTTTTTTCCTGAATATATTCAGGAAAAAACGCATACGCCCTGTTTGGCCAAGGGCATCATTGTCGACGTTTTGCCACTTTTCATGTGCTTTAAAGGCGATTCGAATCTACCTCCTGAAACCTGTTTCCTGCAATTCTGCCTTGCTTTCAAATTCTCTTCGTTGCCTTCCCTCAATATATCTGTGGATGAGAGTTATCATTTATAGCTCTGCGGGTTTGTGAATTGCAGTGTCCCTGAGCTCCATTTTTCAACTGGCTTTTTTGGGAGCTGGCCGCAAAAGCTCGGGATTGCCTCAGGCCCTATTCTGCTTCTGGGCGGCAGGCTGAACCTGTGGTTAATTCTTCTTCCTGATGGGAAAATAGAGTGACCTGTGCCTGTCCCAACACCTAGATCTAGTCTCTCATTGGTTGCCCCTCTTCCCGTTCATCCTCAGGACAATTTGCAACCTGTAGGGAACAGAAGCTTAAAGGTGCTGATTCTCCAAGTATGGAGATTGCTAGTAAAGTAGCTGGAAAGGCGAACCCGAGCACAAGGAGATGAGAAATGAGGTGCGTATTAGAAACCTTTCAAAATCACACGGTGTACCATCTTCTGGGTTTCTCATGCATGTTTTCGATGTAGGAAGATGCCCTTGAACCTGGAGATTTGGGACCCATGGGATGGGTACCAAGCAGTGTTACTTTAAAGGGTCTGCGTTTGCTCACCCAACCTCACCCAACCTCTCAGCCCCAAGAGTGTCCACCCTTATGTCTCATCCAGCTGTGCGTCTAGATATGGTCAATCCAGGTTGCATCACAGCCTCTGAACGAATTATGTAAGAATTTCTCTCTCTTTCACTGTCTTTGTTTTACGGGTTTTTAAAAGTAATTTATTTTTATAATGGGGTTTAGCTGCTTTTCACGGCTGTGTTTATGCGGATTTACACGCACTTGACTCACTTCCAGACAGATATCAATACATAGGTTTTAAGATTCTTACTAGTCACTTATATTTTTGTGCAGTGAATAGGGGGTGTTGAGTCAAGTTCACTGAGCAAGGAGTAGGTCTTGTGTATTACATATTGGGTGTATGGAACGGTATCTGAGCGAATTTGAAACCCTTGTTTTATGCCTCACCCCACCTCACCTTTCCCGTTAAGCAGCCATAGTGTGTTTTCTAAACTTGTGACTCTGTTCTGTTTTGTAATTCAGTTCAAGTGTAGCGGTTTTTACATTCCCTCTATAAGTGATAGCTAATGATAAGTGTCTTTTTCTGTGTGACTTATTTCACTTAGAATCATCGTACCTAAATCCACTCATCTTGCTTCTACTAGCCTTATGACCTTGATTTCATGTCTGAGTGATATTCCATTGTACATAAGGACCACAACTTCTTTATCCATTTTTCTCTTTCCTGGGATATTTAAGGTGTCATGAAGTGGAGGTTCTTGTCAACAGAGCAGCCCTAAACTTTGGGGTGCCTGTGTCTTGCTGATTTTTAGTTTTCCCAATTTATACGCCCATGAGTGGACGTGCCCTATGCTCCCTAAGCTGTGTTTTTTCGATGTTTCAGGACACACCGTACACTTCTCCAGAGTGGCTGTTGGCAATTTACATCCCGCCCATCAGCGTAGCAAGGCTGCCATTTCTCCATGGCCTGTCCTGCATTTCTGGTTTTGACACTTTTTGCAGCATGGCCCTTTTGACCGATGGGAAGCGAGACTTCTTTGTAGCGCTGATTTGCCTTTCCAGGTTGCTTGGTTGGCAAAAAAGGGCGTATGCGTTTTTTCCTGAATATATTCAGGAAAAAACGCATACGCCCTTTTTGGGCAAGGGCATCATTGTCGAAGTTTTGCCACTTTTCATGTGCTTTAAAGGCGATTCGAATCTACCTCCTGAAACCTGTTTCCTGCAATTCTGCCTTGCTTTCAAATCCTCTTCGTTGCCTTCCCTCAATATATCTGTGGATGAGAGTTATCATTTATAGCTCTGCGGGTTTGTGAATTGCAGTGTCCCTGAGCTCCATTTTTCAACTCGCTTTTTTGGGAGCTGGCCGCAAAAACGCGGGATTGCCTCAGGCCCTATTCTACTTCTGGGCGGCCGGCTGAGCCTGTGGTTAATTCTTCTTCCTGATGGGAAAATAGAGTGACCTGTGCCTGTCCCAACACCTAGATCTAGTCTCTCATTGGTTGCCCCTCTTCCCGTTCATCCTCAGGACAAATTGCAACCTGTAGGGAACAGGAGCTTAAAGGTGCTGATTCTCCAAGTAGGGAGATTGCTAGTAAAGTAGCTGGAAAGGCGAACCCGATCACAAGGAGATGAGAAATCAGGTGCATATTAGAAACCTTTCAAAATCACACGGTGTACCATCTTCTGGGTTTCTCATGCATGTTTTTGATGTAGGAAGATGCCCTTGAACCTGGAGATTTGGGACCCATGGGATGGGTACCAGGCAGTATTACTTTAAAGGGTCTGCGTTTGCTCACCCAACCTCACCCAACCTTTCAGCCCCAAGAGTGTCCACCCTTATGTCTCATCCAGCTGTGGGTCTAGATATGGTCAATCCAGGTTGCATCACAGCCTCTGAACGAATTCTGTAAGAATTTCTCTCTCTTTCACTGTCTTTGTTTTACGGGTTTTAAAAAGTAATTTATTTTTATAATGGGGTTCAGCTGCATTTCACGGCTGTGTTTATGCGGCTTTACACCCACTTGACTCACTTCCAGACAGATATCAATACATAGGTTTTAAGATTCTTACTAGTCACATATATTCTTGTGCGGTGAATAGGGGGTGTTGAGTCCAGTTCACTGAGCAAGGAGCAGGTGTTGTCTATTACATATTGGGTGTATGGAACGGTATCTGAGCGAATTTGAAACCCTTGTTTTATGCCTCACCCCAACTCACCTTTCCCGTTAAGCAGCCATAGTGTGTTTTCTAAACGTGTGACTCTGTTCTGTTTTGTAATTCAGTTCAAGTGTAGCGGTTTTTATATTCCCTCTATAAGTGACAGCTTATGATAAGTGTCTTTTTCTGTGTGACTTATTTCACTTAGAATCATCGTACCTAAATCCACTCATCTTGCTTCTACTAGCCTTATGACCTTGATTTCATGTCTGAGTGATATTCCATTGTACATAAGGACCACAACTTCTTTATCCATTTTTTTCTTTCCTGGGATATTTAAGGTGTCATGAAGTGGAGGTTCTTGTCAACAGAGCAGCCCTAAATTTTGGGGTGCCTGTGTCTTGCTGATTTTTAGTTTTCCCAATTTATACGCCCATGAGTGGACGTGCCCTATGCTCCCTAAGCTGTGGTTTTTCGATGTTTCAGGACACACCGTACACTTCTCCAGAGTGGCTGTTGGCAATTTACATCCCGCCCATCAGTGTAGCAAGGCTGCCATTTCTCCATGGCCTGTCCTGCATTTCTGGTTTTGACACTTTTTGCAGCATGGCCCTTTTGACCGATGGGAAGCGAGACTTCTTTGTAGCGCTGATTAGCCTTTCCAGGTTGCTTGGTTGGCCAAACAGGGCGTATGCGTTTTTTCCTGAATATATTCAGGAAAAAACGCATACGCCCTGTTTGGCCAAGGGCATCATTGTCGACGTTTTGCCACTTTTCATGTGCTTTAAAGGCGATTCGAATCTACCTCCTGAAACCTGTTTCCTGCAATTCTGCCTTGCTTTCAAATTCTCTTCGTTGCCTTCCCTCAATATATCTGTGGATGAGAGTTATCATTTATAGCTCTGCGGGTTTGTGAATTGCAGTGTCCCTGAGCTCCATTTTTCAACTGGCTTTTTTGGGAGCTGGCCGCAAAAGCGCGGGATTGCCTCAGGCCCTATTCTGCTTCTGGGCGGCAGGCTGAACCTGTGGTTAATTCTTCTTCCTGATGGGAAAATAGAGTGACCTGTGCCTGTCCCAACACCTAGATCTAGTCTCTCATTGGTTGCCCCTCTTCCCGTTCATCCTCAGGACAATTTGCAACCTGTAGGGAACAGAAGCTTAAAGGTGCTGATTCTCCAAGTATGGAGATTGCTAGTAAAGTAGCTGGAAAGGCGAACCCGAGCACAAGGAGATGAGAAATGAGGTGCGTATTAGAAACCTTTCAAAATCACACGGTGTACCATCTTCTGGGTTTCTCATGCATGTTTTCGATGTAGGAAGATGCCCTTGAACCTGGAGATTTGGGACCCATGGGATGGGTACCAAGCAGTGTTACTTTAAAGGGTCTGCGTTTGCTCACCCAACCTCACCCAACCTCTCAGCCCCAAGAGTGTCCACCCTTATGTCTCATCCAGCTGTGCGTCTAGATATGGTCAATCCAGGTTGCATCACAGCCTCTGAACGAATTATGTAAGAATTTCTCTCTCTTTCACTGTCTTTGTTTTACGGGTTTTTAAAAGTAATTTATTTTTATAATGGGGTTTAGCTGCTTTTCACGGCTGTGTTTATGCGGATTTACACGCACTTGACTCACTTCCAGACAGATATCAATACATAGGTTTTAAGATTCTTACTAGTCACTTATATTTTTGTGCAGTGAATAGGGGGTGTTGAGTCAAGTTCACTGAGCAAGGAGTAGGTCTTGTTTATTACATATTGGGTGTATGGAACGGTATCTGAGCGAATTTGAAACCCTTGTTTTATGCATCACCCCACCTCACCTTTCCCGTTAAGCAGCCATAGTGTGTTTTCTAAACGTGTGACTCTGTTCTGTTTTGTAATTCAGTTCAAGTGTAGCGGTTTTTACATTCCCTCTATAAGTGATAGCTTATGATAAGTGTCTTTTTCTGTGTGACTTATTTCACGTAGAATCATCGTACCTAAATCCACTCATCTTGCTTCTACTAGCCTTATGAAATTGATTTCATGTCTGAGTGATATTCCATTGTACATAAGGACCACAACTTCTTTATCCATTTTTCTCTTTCCTGGGATATTTAAGGTGTCATGAAGTGGAGGTTCTTGTCAACAGAGCAGCCCTAAACTTTGGGGTGCCTGTGTCTTGCTGATTTTTAGTTTTCCCAATTTATACGCCCATGAGTGGACGTGCCCTATGCTCCCTAAGCTGTGTTTTTTCGATGTTTTAGGACACACCGTACACTTCTCCAGAGTGGCTGTTGGCAATTTACATCCCGCCCATCAGCGTAGCAAGGCTGCCATTTCTCCATGGCCTGTCCTGCATTTCTGGTTTTGACACTTTTTGCAGCATGGCCCTTTTGACCGATGGGAAGCGAGACTTCTTTGTAGCGCTGATTAGCCTTTCCAGGTTGCTTGGTTGGCCAAACAGGGCGTATGCGTTTTTTCCTGAATATATTCAGGAAAAAACGCATACGCCCTGTTTGGCCAAGGGCATCATTGTCGATGTTTTGCCACTTTTCATGTGCTTTAAAGGCGATTCGAATCTACCTCCTGAAACATGTTTCCTGCAATTCTGCCTTGCTTTCAAATCCTCTTCGTTGCCTTCCCTCAATATATCTGTGGATGAGAGTTATCATTTATAGCTCTGCGGGTTTGTGAATTGCAGTGTCCCTGAGCTCCATTTTTCAACTGGCTTTTTTGGGAGCTGGCCGCAAAAGCGCGGGATTGCCTCAGGCCCTATTCTGCTTCTGGGCGGCAGGCTGAACCTGTGGTTAATTCTTCTTCCTGATGGGAAAATAGAGTGACCTGTGCCTGTCCCAACACCTAGATCTATTCTCTCATTGGTTGCCCCTCTTCCCGTTCATCCTCAGGACAATTTGCAACCTGTAGGGAACAGAAGCTTAAAGGTGCTGATTCTCCAAGTATGGAGATTGCTAGTAAAGTAGCTGGAAAGGCGAACCCGAGCACAAGGAGATGAGAAATGAGGTGCGTATTAGAAACCTTTCAAAATCACACGGTGTACCATCTTCTGGGTTTCTCATGCATGTTTTCGATGTAGGAAGATGCCCTTGAACCTGGAGATTTGGGACCCATGGGATGGGTACCAAGCAGTGTTACTTTAAAGGGTCTGCGTTTGCTCACCCAACCTCACCCAACCTCTCAGCCCCAAGAGTGTCCACCCTTATGTCTCATCCAGCTGTGCGTCTAGATATGGTCAATCCAGGTTGCATCACAGCCTCTGAACGAATTATGTAAGAATTTCTCTCTCTTTCACTGTCTTTGTTTTACGGGTTTTTAAAAGAAATTTATTTTTATAATGGGGTTTAGCTGCTTTTCACGGCTGTGTTTATGCGGATTTACACGCACTTGACTCACTTCCAGACAGATATCAATACATAGGTTTTAAGATTCTTACTAGTCACTTATATTTTTGTGCAGTGAATAGGGGGTGTTGAGTCAAGTTCACTGAGCAAGGAGTAGGTCTTGTGTATTACATATTGGGTGTATGGAACGGTATCTGAGCGAATTTGAAACCCTTGTTTTATGCATCACCCCACCTCACCTTTCCCGTTAAGCAGCCATAGTGTGTTTTCTAAACGTGTGACTCTGTTCTGTTTTGTAATTCAGTTCAAGTGTAGCGGTTTTTACATTCCCTCTATAAGTGATAGCTTATGATAAGTGTCTTTTTCTGTGTGACTTATTTCACGTAGAATCATCGTACCTAAATCCACTCATCTTGCTTCTACTAGCCTTATGAAATTGATTTCATGTCTGAGTGATATTCCATTGTACATAAGGACCACAACTTCTTTATCCATTTTTCTCTTTCCTGGGATATTTAAGGTGTCATGAAGTGGAGGTTCTTGTCAACAGAGCAGCCCTAAACTTTGGGGTGCCTGTGTCTTGCTGATTTTTAGTTTTCCCAATTTATACGCCCATGAGTGGACGTGCCCTATGCTCCCTAAGCTGTGTTTTTTCGATGTTTTAGGACACACCGTACACTTCTCCAGAGTGGCTGTTGGCAATTTACATCCCGCCCATCAGCGTAGCAAGGCTGCCATTTCTCCATGGCCTGTCCTGCATTTCTGGTTTTGACACTTTTTGCAGCATGGCCCTTTTGACCGATGGGAAGCGAGACTTCTTTGTAGCGCTGATTAGCCTTTCCAGGTTGCTTGGTTGGCCAAACAGGGCGTATGCGTTTTTTCCTGAATATATTCAGGAAAAAACGCATACGCCCTGTTTGGCCAAGGGCATCATTGTCGATGTTTTGCCACTTTTCATGTGCTTTAAAGGCGATTCGAATCTACCTCCTGAAACATGTTTCCTGCAATTCTGCCTTGCTTTCAAATCCTCTTCGTTGCCTTCCCTCAATATATCTGTGGATGAGAGTTATCATTTATAGCTCTGCGGGTTTGTGAATTGCAGTGTCCCTGAGCTCCATTTTTCAACTGGCTTTTTTGGGAGCTGGCCGCAAATGCGCGGGATTGCCTCAGGCCCTATTCTGCTTCTGGGCGGCAGGCTGAGCCTGTGGTTAATTCTTCTTCCCGATGGGAAAATAGAGTGACCTGTGCCTGTCCCAACACCTAGATCTAGTCTCTCATTGGTTGCCCCTCTTCCCGTTCATCCTCAGGACAAATTGCAACCTGTAGGGAACAGGAGCTTAAAGGTGCTGATTCTCCAAGTAGGGAGATTGCTAGTAAAGTAGCTGGAAAGGCGAACCCGAGCACAAGGAGATGAGAAATGAGGTGCGTATTAGAAACCTTTCAAAATCACACGGTGTACCATCTTCTGGGTTCCTCATGCATGTTTTCGATGTAGGAAGATGCCCTTGAACCTGGAGATTTGGGACCCATGGGGTGGGTACCAGGCAGTAGTACTTTAAAGGGTCTGTGCTTGCTCACCCAACCTCACCCAACCTTTCAGCCCCAAGAGTGTCCACCCTTATGTCTCATCCAGCTGTGGGTCTAGATAAGGTCAATCCAGGTTGCATCACAGCCTCTGAACGAATTTTGTAAGAATTTCTCTCTCTTTCACTGTCTTTGTTTTACGGGTTTTTAAAAGTAATTTATTTTTATAATGGGGTTTAGCTGCTTTTCACGGCTGTGTTTATGCGGCTTTACACCCACTTGACTCACTTCCAGACAGATATCAATACATAGGTTTTAAGATTCTTACTAGTCACATATATTCTTGTGCGGTGAATAGGGGGTGTTGAGTCCAGTTCACTGAGCAAGGAGCAGGTGTTGTCTATTACATATTGGGTGTATGGAACGGTATCTGAGCGAATTTGAAACCCTTGTTTTATGCCTCACCCCACCTCACCTTTCCCGTTAAGCAGCCATAGTGTGTTTTCTAAACGTGTGACTCTGTTCTGTTTTGTAATTCAGTTCAAGTGTAGCGGTTTTTACATTCCCTCTATAAGTGATAGCTAATGATAAGTGTCTTTTTCTGTGTGACTTATTTCACTTAGAATCATCGTACCTAAATCCACTCATCTTGCTTCTACTAGCCTTATGACCTTGATTTCATGTCTGAGTGATATTCCATTGTACATAAGGACCACAACTTCTTTATCCATTTTTCTCTTTCCTGGGATATTTAAGGTGTCATGAAGTGGAGGTTCTTGTCAACAGAGCAGCCCTAAACTTTGGGGTGCCTGTGTCTTGCTGATTTTTAGTTTTCCCAATTTATACGCCCATGAGTGGACGTGCCCTATGCTCCCTAAGCTGTGTTTTTTCGATGTTTCAGGACACACCGTACACTTCTCCAGAGTGGCTGTTGGCAATTTACATCCCGCCCATCAGCGTAGCAAGGCTGCCATTTCTCCATGGCCTGTCCTGCATTTCTGGTTTTGACACTTTTTGCAGCATGGCCCTTTTGACCGATGGGAAGCGAGACTTCTTTGTAGCGCTGATTTGCCTTTCCAGGTTGCTTGGTTGGCAAAAAAGGGCGTATGCGTTTTTTCCTGAATATATTCAGGAAAAAACGCATACGCCCTTTTTGGCCAAGGGCATCATTGTCGAAGTTTTGCCACTTTTCATGTGCTTTAAAGGCGATTCGAATCTACCTCCTGAAACCTGTTTCCTGCAATTCTGCCTTGCTTTCAAATCCTCTTCGTTGCCTTCCCTCAATATATCTGTGGATGAGAGTTATCATTTATAGCTCTGCGGGTTTGTGAATTGCAGTGTCCCTGAGCTCCATTTTTCAACTCGCTTTTTTGGGAGCTGGCCGCAAAAGCGCGGGATTGCCTCAGGCCCTATTCTGCTTCTGGGCGGCAGGCTGAGCCTGTGGTTAATTCTTCTTCCTGATGGGAAAATAGAGTGACCTGTGCCTGTCCCAACACCTTGATCTAGTCTCTCATTGGTTGCCCCTTTTCCCGTTCATCCTCAGGACAAATTGCAACCTGTAGGGAACAGGAGCTTAAAGGTGCTGATTCTCCAAGTAGGGAGATTGCTAGTAAAGTAGCTGGAAAAGCGAACCCGATCACAAGGAGATGAGAAATCAGGTGCATATTAGAAACCTTTCAAAATCACACGGTGTACCATCTTCTGGGTTTCTCATGCATGTTTTTGATGTAGGAAGATGCCCTTGAACCTGGAGATTTGGGACCCATGGGATGGGTACCAGGCAGTATTACTTTAAAGGGTCTGCGTTTGCTCACCCAACCTCACCCAACCTTTCAGCCCCAAGAGTGTCCACCCTTATGTCTCATCCAGCTGTGGGTCTAGATATGGTCAATCCAGGTTGCATCACAGCCTCTGAACGAATTCTGTAAGAATTTCTCTCTCTTTCACTGTCTTTGTTTTACGGGTTTTAAAAAGTAATTTATTTTTATAATGGGGTTCAGCTGCTTTTCACGGCTGTGTTTATGCGGCTTTACACCCACTTGACTCACTTCCAGACAGATATCAATACATAGGTTTTAAGATTCTTACTAGTCACATATATTCTTGTGCGGTGAATAGGGGTTGTTGAGTCCAGTTCACTGAGCAAGGAGCAGGTGTTGTCTATTACATATTGGGTGTATGGAACGGTATCTGAGCGAATTTGAAACCCTTGTTTTATGCCTCACCCCACCTCACCTTTCCCGTTAAGCAGCCATAGTGTGTTTTCTAAACGTGTGACTCTGTTCTGTTTTGTAATTCAGTTCAAGTGTAGCGGTTTTTATATTCCCTCTATAAGTGATAGCTTATGATAAGTGTCTTTTTCTGTGTGACTTATTTCACTTAGAATCATCGTACCTAAATCCACTCATCTTGCTTCTACTAGCCTTATGACCTTGATTTCATGTCTGAGTGATATTCCATTGTACATAAGGACCACAACTTCTTTATCCATTTTTTTCTTTCCTGGGATATTTAAGGTGTCATGAAGTGGAGGTTCTTGTCAACAGAGCAGCCCTAAACTTTGGGGTGCCTGTGTCTTGCTGATTTTTAGTTTTCCCAATTTATACGCCCATGAGTGGACGTGCCCTATGCTCCCTAAGCTGTGGTTTTTCGATGTTTCAGGACACACCGTACACTTCTCCAGAGTGGCTGTTGGCAATTTACATCCCGCCCATCAGTGTAGCAAGGCTGCCATTTCTCCATGGCCTGTCCTGCATTTCTGGTTTTGACACTTTTTGCAGCATGGCCCTTTTGACCGATGGGAAGCGAGACTTCTTTGTAGCGCTGATTAGCCTTTCCAGGTTGCTTGGTTGGCCAAACAGGGCGTATGCGTTTTTTCCTGAATATATTCAGGAAAAAACGCATACGCCCTGTTTGGCCAAGGGCATCATTGTCGACGTTTTGCCACTTTTCATGTGCTTTAAAGGCGATTCGAATCTACCTCCTGAAACCTGTTTCCTGCAATTCTGCCTTGCTTTCAAATTCTCTTCGTTGCCTTCCCTCAATATATCTGTGGATGAGAGTTATCATTTATAGCTCTGCGGGTTTGTGAATTGCAGTGTCCCTGAGCTCCATTTTTCAACTGGCTTTTTTGGGAGCTGGCCGCAAAAGCGCGGGATTGCCTCAGGCCCTATTCTGCTTCTGGGCGGCAGGCTGAACCTGTGGTTAATTCTTCTTCCTGATGGGAAAATAGAGTGACCTGTGCCTGTCCCAACACCTAGATCTAGTCTCTCATTGTTTGCCCCTCTTCCCGTTCATCCTCAGGACAATTTGCAACCTGTAGGGAACAGAAGCTTAAAGGTGCTGATTCTCCAAGTATGGAGATTGCTAGTAAAGTAGCTGGAAAGGCGAACCCGAGCACAAGGAGATGAGAAATGAGGTGCGTATTAGAAACCTTTCAAAATCACACGGTGTACCATCTTCTGGGTTTCTCATGCATGTTTTCGATGTAGGAAGATGCCCTTGAACCTGGAGATTTGGGACCCATGGGATGGGTACCAAGCAGTGTTACTTTAAAGGGTCTGCGTTTGCTCACCCAACCTCACCCAACCTCTCAGCCCCAAGAGTGTCCACCCTTATGTCTCATCCAGCTGTGCGTCTAGATATGGTCAATCCAGGTTGCATCACAGCCTCTGAACGAATTATGTAAGAATTTCTCTCTCTTTCACTGTCTTTGTTTTACTGGTTTTTAAAAGTAATTTATTTTTATAATGGGGTTTAGCTGCTTTTCACGGCTGTGTTTATGCGGATTTACACGCACTTGACTCACTTCCAGACAGATATCAATACATAGGTTTTAAGATTCTTACTAGTCACTTATATTTTTGTGCAGTGAATAGGGGGTGTTGAGTCAAGTTCACTGAGCAAGGAGTAGGTCTTGTGTATTACATATTGGGTGTATGGAACGGTATCTGAGCGAATTTGAAACCCTTGTTTTATGCATCACCCCACCTCACCTTTCCCGTTAAGCAGCCATAGTGTGTTTTCTAAACGTGTGACTCTGTTCTGTTTTGTAATTCAGTTCAAGTGTAGCGGTTTTTACATTCCCTCTATAAGTGATAGCTTATGATAAGTGTCTTTTTCTGTGTGACTTATTTCACGTAGAATCATCGTACCTAAATCCACTCATCTTGCTTCTACTAGCCTTATGAAATTGATTTCATGTCTGAGTGATATTCCATTGTACATAAGGACCACAACTTCTTTATCCATTTTTCTCTTTCCTGGGATATTTAAGGTGTCATGAAGTGGAGGTTCTTGTCAACAGAGCAGCCCTAAACTTTGGGGTGCCTGTGTCTTGCTGATTTTTAGTTTTCCCAATTTATACGCCCATGAGTGGACGTGCCCTATGCTCCCTAAGCTGTGTTTTTTCGATGTTTTAGGACACACCGTACACTTCTCCAGAGTGGCTGTTGGCAATTTACATCCCGCCCATCAGCGTAGCAAGGCTGCCATTTCTCCATGGCCTGTCCTATATTTCTGGTTTTGACACTTTTTGCAGCATGGCCCTTTTGACCGATGGGAAGCGAGACTTCTTTGTAGCGCTGATTAGCCTTTCCAGGTTGCTTGGTTGGCCAAACAGGGCGTATGCGTTTTTTCCTGAATATATTCAGGAAAAAACGCATACGCCCTGTTTGGCCAAGGGCATCATTGTCGATGTTTTGCCACTTTTCATGTGCTTTAAAGGCGATTCGAATCTACCTCCTGAAATATGTTTCCTGCAATTCTGCCTTGCTTTCAAATCCTCTTCGTTGCCTTCCCTCAATATATCTGTGGATGAGAGTTATCATTTATAGCTCTGCGGGTTTGTGAATTGCAGTGTCCCTGAGCTCCATTTTTCAACTGGCTTTTTTGGGAGCTGGCCGCAAATGCGCGGGATTGCCTCAGGCCCTATTCTGCTTCTGGGCGGCAGGCTGAGCCTGTGGTTAATTCTTCTTCCCGATGGGAAAATAGAGTGACCTGTGCCTGTCCCAACACCTAGATCTAGTCTCTCATTGGTTGCCCCTCTTCCCGTTCATCCTCAGGACAAATTGCAACCTGTAGGGAACAGGAGCTTAAAGGTGCTGATTCTCCAAGTAGGGAGATTGCTAGTAAAGTAGCTGGAAAGGCGAACCCGAGCACAAGGAGATGAGAAATGAGGTGCGTATTAGAAACCTTTCAAAATCACACGGTGTACCATCTTCTGGGTTCCTCATGCATGTTTTCGATGTAGGAAGATGCCCTTGAACATGGAGATTTGGGACCCATGGGGTGGGTACCAGGCAGTAGTACTTTAAAGGGTCTGTGCTTGCTCACCCAATCTCACCCAACCTTTCAGCCCCAAGAGTGTCCACCCTTATGTCTCATCCAGCTGTGGGTCTAGATAAGGTCAATCCAGGTTGCATCACAGCCTCTGAACGAATTTTGTAAGAATTTCTCTCTCTTTCACTGTCTTTGTTTTACGGGTTTTTAAAAGTAATTTATTTTTATAATGGGGTTTAGCTGCTTTTCACGGCTGTGTTTATGCGGCTTTACACCCACTTGACTCACTTCCAGACAGATATCAATACATAGGTTTTAAGATTCTTACTAGTCACATATATTCTTGTGCGGTGAATAGGGGGTGTTGAGTCCAGTTCACTGAGCAAGGAGCAGGTGTTGTCTATTACATATTGGGTGTATGGAACGGTATCTGAGCGAATTTGAAACCCTTGTTTTATGCCTCACCCCACCTCACCTTTCCCGTTAAGCAGCCATAGTGTGTTTTCTAAACGTGTGACTCTGTTCTGTTTTGTAATTCAGTTCAAGTGTAGCGGTTTTTACATTCCCTCTATAAGTGATAGCTAATGATAAGTGTCTTTTTCTGTGTGACTTATTTCACTTAGAATCATCGTACCTAAATCCACTCATCTTGCTTCTACTAGCCTTATGACCTTGATTTCATGTCTGAGTGATATTCCATTGTACATAAGGACCACAACTTCTTTATCCATTTTTCTCTTTCCTGGGATATTTAAGGTGTCATGAAGTGGAGGTTCTTGTCAACAGAGCAGCCCTAAACTTTGGGGTGCCTGTGTCTTGCTGATTTTTAGTTTTCCCAATTTATACGCCCATGAGTGGACGTGCCCTATGCTCCCTAAGCTGTGTTTTTTCGATGTTTCAGGACACACCGTACACTTCTCCAGAGTGGCTGTTGGCAATTTACATCCCGCCCATCAGCGTAGCAAGGCTGCCATTTCTCCATGGCCTGTCCTGCATTTCTGGTTTTGACACTTTTTGCAGCATGGCCCTTTTGACCGATGGGAAGCGAGACTTCTTTGTAGCGCTGATTTGCCTTTCCAGGTTGCTTGGTTGGCAAAAAAGGGCGTATGCATTTTTTCCTGAATATATTCAGGAAAAAACGCATACGCCCTTTTTGGCCAAGGGCATCATTGTCGAAGTTTTGCCACTTTTCATGTGCTTTAAAGGCGATTCGAATCTACCTCCTGAAACCTGTTTCCTGCAATTCTGCCTTGCTTTCAAATCCTCTTCGTTGCCTTCCCTCAATATATCTGTGGATGAGAGTTATCATTTATAGCTCTGCGGGTTTGTGAATTGCAGTGTCCCTGAGCTCCATTTTTCAACTCGCTTTTTTGGGAGCTGGCCGCAAAAACGCGGGATTGCCTCAGGCCCTATTCTACTTCTGGGCGGCCGGCTGAGCCTGTGGTTAATTCTTCTTCCTGATGGGAAAATAGAGTGACCTCTGCCTGTCCCAACACCTAGATCTAGTCTCTCATTGGTTGCCCCTCTTCCCGTTCATCCTCAGGACAAATTGCAACCTGTAGGGAACAGGAGCTTAAAGGTGCTGATTCTCCAAGTAGGGAGATTGCTAGTAAAGTAGCTGGAAAGGCGAACCCGATCACAAGGAGATGAGAAATCAGGTGCATATTAGAAACCTTTCAAAATCACACGGTGTACCATCTTCTGGGTTTCTCATGCATGTTTTTGATGTAGGAAGATGCCCTTGAACCTGGAGATTTGGGACCCATGGGATGGGTACCAGGCAGTATTACTTTAAAGGGTCTGCGTTTGCTCACCCAACCTCACCCAACCTTTCAGCCCCAAGAGTGTCCACCCTTATGTCTCATCCAGCTGTGGGTCTAGATATGGTCAATCCAGGTTGCATCACAGCCTCTGAACGAATTCTGTAAGAATTTCTCTCTCTTTCACTGTCTTTGTTTTACGGGTTTTAAAAAGTAATTTATTTTTATAATGGGGTTCAGCTGCTTTTCACGGCTGTGTTTATGCGGCTTTACACCCACTTGACTCACTTCCAGACAGATATCAATACATAGGTTTTAAGATTCTTACTAGTCACATATATTCTTGTGCGGTGAATAGGGGGTGTTGAGTCCAGTTCACTGAGCAAGGAGCAGGTGTTGTCTATTACATATTGGGTGTATGGAACGGTATCTGAGCGAATTTGAAACCCTTGTTTTATGCCTCACCCCAACTCACCTTTCCCGTTAAGCAGCCATAGTGTGTTTTCTAAACGTGTGACTCTGTTCTGTTTTGTAATTCAGTTCAAGTGTAGCGGTTTTTATATTCCCTCTATAAGTGATAGCTTATGATAAGTGTCTTTTTCTGTGTGACTTATTTCACTTAGAATCATCGTACCTAAATCCACTCATCTTGCTTCTACTAGCCTTATGACCTTGATTTCATGTCTGAGTGATATTCCATTGTACATAAGGACCACAACTTCTTTATCCATTTTTTTTTTCCTAGGATATTTAAGGTGTCATGAAGTGGAGGTTCTTGTCAACAGAGCAGCCCTAAACTTTGGGGTGCCTGTGTCTGGCTGATTTTTAGTTTTCCCAATTTATACGCCCATGAGTGGACGTGCCCTATGCTCCCTAAGCTGTGGTTTTTCGATGTTTCAGGACACACCGTACACTTCTCCAGAGTGGCTGTTGGCAATTTACATCCCGCCCATCAGTGTAGCAAGGCTGCCATTTCTCCATGGCCTGTCCTGCATTTCTGGTTTTGACACTTTTTGCAGCATGGCCCTTTTGACCGATGGGAAGCGAGACTTCTTTGTAGCGCTGATTAGCCTTTCCAGGTTGCTTGGTTGGCCAAACAGGGCGTATGCGTTTTTTCCTGAATATATTCAGGAAAAAACGCATACGCCCTGTTTGGCCAAGGGCATCATTGTCGACGTTTTGCCACTTTTCATGTGCTTTAAAGGCGATTCGAATCTACCTCCTGAAACCTGTTTCCTGCAATTCTGCCTTGCTTTCAAATTCTCTTCGTTGCCTTCCCTCAATATATCTGTGGATGAGAGTTATCATTTATAGCTCTGAGGGTTTGTGAATTGCAGTGTCCCTGAGCTCCATTTTTCAACTGGCTTTTTTGGGAGCTGGCCGCAAAAGCGCGGGATTGCCTCAGGCCCTATTCTGCTTCTGGGCGGCAGGCTGAACCTGTGGTTAATTCTTCTTCCTGATGGGAAAATAGAGTGACCTGTGCCTGTCCCAACACCTAGATCTAGTCTCTCATTGGTTGCCCCTCTTCCCGTTCATCCTCAGGACAATTTGCAACCTGTAGGGAACAGAAGCTTAAAGGTGCTGATTCTCCAAGTATGGAGATTGCTAGTAAAGTAGCTGGAAAGGCGAACCCGAGCACAAGGAGATGAGAAATGAGGTGCGTATTAGAAACCTTTCAAAATCACACGGTGTACCATCTTCTGGGTTTCTCATGCATGTTTTCGATGTAGGAAGATGCCCTTGAACCTGGAGATTTGGGACCCATGGGATGGGTACCAAGCAGTGTTACTTTAAAGGGTCTGCGTTTGCTCACCCAACCTCACCCAACCTCTCAGCCCCAAGAGTGTCCACCCTTATGTCTCATCCAGCTGTGCGTCTAGATATGGTCAATCCAGGTTGCATCACAGCCTCTGAACGAATTATGTAAGAATTTCTCTCTCTTTCACTGTCTTTGTTTTACGGGTTTTTAAAAGTAATTTATTTTTATAATGGGGTTTAGCTGCTTTTCACGGCTGTGTTTATGCGGATTTACACGCACTTGACTCACTTCCAGACAGATATCAATACATAGGTTTTAAGATTCTTACTAGTCACTTATATTTTTGTGCAGTGAATAGGGGGTGTTGAGTCAAGTTCACTGAGCAAGGAGTAGGTCTTGTGTATTACATATTGGGTGTATGGAACGGTATCTGAGCGAATTTGAAACCCTTGTTTTATGCCTCACCCCACCTCACCTTTCCCGTTAAGCAGCCATAGTGTGTTTTCTAAACGTGTGACTCTGTTCTGTTTTGTAATTCAGTTCAAGTGTAGCGGTTTTTACATTCCCTCTATAAGTGATAGCTAATGATAAGTGTCTTTTTCTGTGTGACTTATTTCACTTAGAATCATCGTACCTAAATCCACTCATCTTGCTTCTACTAGCCTTATGACCTTGATTTCATGTCTGAGTGATATTCCATTGTACATAAGGACCACAACTTCTTTATCCATTTTTCTCTTTCCTGGGATATTTAAGGTGTCATGAAGTGGAGGTTCTTGTCAACAGAGCAGCCCTAAACTTTGGGGTGCCTGTGTCTTGCTGATTTTTAGTTTTCCCAATTTATACGCCCATGAGTGGACGTGCCCTATGCTCCCTAAGCTGTGTTTTTTCGATGTTTCAGGACACACCGTACACTTCTCCAGAGTGGCTGTTGGCAATTTACATCCCGCCCATCAGCGTAGCAAGGCTGCCATTTCTCCATGGCCTGTCCTGCATTTCTGGTTTTGACACTTTTTGCAGCATGGCCCTTTTGACCGATGGGAAGCGAGACTTCTTTGTAGCGCTGATTTGCCTTTCCAGGTTGCTTGGTTGGCAAAAAAGGGCGTATGCGTTTTTTCCTGAATATATTCAGGAAAAAACGCATACGCCCTTTTTGGGCAAGGGCATCATTGTCGAAGTTTTGCCACTTTTCATGTGCTTTAAAGGCGATTCGAATCTACCTCCTGAAACCTGTTTCCTGCAATTCTGCCTTGCTTTCAAATCCTCTTCGTTGCCTTCCCTCAATATATCTGTGGATGAGAGTTATCATTTATAGCTCTGCGGGTTTGTGAATTGCAGTGTCCCTGAGCTCCATTTTTCAACTCGCTTTTTTGGGAGCTGGCCGCAAAAACGCGGGATTGCCTCAGGCCCTATTCTACTTCTGGGCGGCAGGCTGAGCCTGTGGTTAATTCTTCTTCCTGATGGGAAAATAGAGTGACCTGTGCCTGTCCCAACACCTAGATCTAGTCTCTCATTGGTTGCCCCTCTTCCCGTTCATCCTCAGGACAAATTGCAACCTGTAGGGAACAGGAGCTTAAAGGTGCTGATTCTCCAAGTAGGGAGATTGCTAGTAAAGTAGCTGGAAAGGCGAACCCGATCACAAGGAGATGAGAAATCAGGTGCATATTAGAAACCTTTCAAAATCACACGGTGTACCATCTTCTGGGTTTCTCATGCATGTTTTTGATGTAGGAAGATGCCCTTGAACCTGGAGATTTGGGACCCATGGGATGGGTACCAGGCAGTATTACTTTAAAGGGTCTGCGTTTGCTCACCCAACCTCACCCAACCTTTCAGCCCCAAGAGTGTCCACCCTTATGTCTCATCCAGCTGTGGGTCTAGATATGGTCAATCCAGGTTGCATCACAGCCTCTGAACGAATTCTGTAAGAATTTCTCTCTCTTTCACTGTCTTTGTTTTACGGGTTTTAAAAAGTAATTTATTTTTATAATGGGGTTCAGCTGCTTTTCACGGCTGTGTTTATGCGGCTTTACACCCACTTGACTCACTTCCAGACAGATATCAATACATAGGTTTTAAGATTCTTACTAGTCACATATATTCTTGTGCGGTGAATAGGGGGTGTTGAGTCCAGTTCACTGAGCAAGGAGCAGGTGTTGTCTATTACATATTGGGTGTATGGAACGGTATCTGAGCGAATTTGAAACCCTTGTTTTATGCCTCACCCCAACTCACCTTTCCCGTTAAGCAGCCATAGTGTGTTTTCTAAACGTGTGACTCTGTTCTGTTTTGTAATTCAGTTCAAGTGTAGCGGTTTTTATATTCCCTCTATAAGTGACAGCTTATGATAAGTGTCTTTTTCTGTGTGACTTATTTCACTTAGAATCATCGTACCTAAATCCACTCATCTTGCTTCTACTAGCCTTATGACCTTGATTTCATGTCTGAGTGATATTCCATTGTACATAAGGACCACAACTTCTTTATCCATTTTTTTCTTTCCTGGGATATTTAAGGTGTCATGAAGTGGAGGTTCTTGTCAACAGAGCAGCCCTAAACTTTGGGGTGCCTGTGTCTTGCTGATTTTTAGTTTTCCCAATTTATACGCCCATGAGTGGACGTGCCCTATGCTCCCTAAGCTGTGGTTTTTCGATGTTTCAGGACACACCGTACACTTCTCCAGAGTGGCTGTTGGCAATTTACATCCCGCCCATCAGTGTAGCAAGGCTGCCATTTCTCCATGGCCTGTCCTGCATTTCTGGTTTTGACACTTTTTGCAGCATGGCCCTTTTGACCGATGGGAAGCGAGACTTCTTTGTAGCGCTGATTAGCCTTTCCAGGTTGCTTGGTTGGCCAAACAGGGCGTATGCGTTTTTTCCTGAATATATTCAGGAAAAAACGCATACGCCCTGTTTGGCCAAGGGCATCATTGTCGACGTTTTGCCACTTTTCATGTGCTTTAAAGGCGATTCGAATCTACCTCCTGAAACCTGTTTCCTGCAATTCTGCCTTGCTTTCAAATTCTCTTCGTTGCCTTCCCTCAATATATCTGTGGATGAGAGTTATCATTTATAGCTCTGCGGGTTTGTGAATTGCAGTGTCCCTGAGCTCCATTTTTCAACTGGCTTTTTTGGGAGCTGGCCCCAATGCTCGGGATTGCCTCAGGCCCTATTCTGCTTCTGGGCGGCAGGCTGAACCTGTGGTTAATTCTTCTTCCTGATGGGAAAATAGAGTGACCTGTGCCTGTCCCAACACCTAGATCTAGTCTCTCATTGGTTGCCCCTCTTCCCGTTCATCCTCAGGACAATTTGCAACCTGTAGGGAACAGAAGCTTAAAGGTGCTGATTCTCCAAGTATGGAGATTGCTAGTAAAGTAGCTGGAAAGGCGAACCCGAGCACAAGGAGATGAGAAATGAGGTGCGTATTAGAAACCTTTCAAAATCACACGGTGTACCATCTTCTGGGTTTCTCATGCATGTTTTCGATGTAGGAAGATGCCCTTGAACCTGGAGATTTGGGACCCATGGGATGGGTACCAAGCAGTGTTACTTTAAAGGGTCTGCGTTTGCTCACCCAACCTCACCCAACCTCTCAGCCCCAAGAGTGTCCACCCTTATGTCTCATCCAGCTGTGCGTCTAGATATGGTCAATCCAGGTTGCATCACAGCCTCTGAACGAATTATGTAAGAATTTCTCTCTCTTTCACTGTCTTTGTTTTACGGGTTTTTAAAAGTAATTTATTTTTATAATGGGGTTTAGCTGCTTTTCACGGCTGTGTTTATGCGGATTTACACGCACTTGACTCACTTCCAGACAGATATCAATACATAGGTTTTAAGATTCTTACTAGTCACTTATATTTTTGTGCAGTGAATAGGGGGTGTTGAGTCAAGTTCACTGAGCAAGGAGTAGGTCTTGTGTATTACATATTGGGTGTATGGAACGGTATCTGAGCGAATTTGAAACCCTTGTTTTATGCCTCACCCCACCTCACCTTTCCCGTTAAGCAGCCATAGTGTGTTTTCTAAACTTGTGACTCTGTTCTGTTTTGTAATTCAGTTCAAGTGTAGCGGTTTTTACATTCCCTCTATAAGTGATAGCTAATGATAAGTGTCTTTTTCTGTGTGACTTATTTCACTTAGAATCATCGTACCTAAATCCACTCATCTTGCTTCTACTAGCCTTATGACCTTGATTTCATGTCTGAGTGATATTCCATTGTACATAAGGACCACAACTTCTTTATCCATTTTTCTCTTTCCTGGGATATTTAAGGTGTCATGAAGTGGAGGTTCTTGTCAACAGAGCAGCCCTAAACTTTGGGGTGCCTGTGTCTTGCTGATTTTTAGTTTTCCCAATTTATACGCCCATGAGTGGACGTGCCCTATGCTCCCTAAGCTGTGTTTTTTCGATGTTTCAGGACACACCGTACACTTCTCCAGAGTGGCTGTTGGCAATTTACATCCCGCCCATCAGCGTAGCAAGGCTGCCATTTCTCCATGGCCTGTCCTGCATTTCTGGTTTTGACACTTTTTGCAGCATGGCCCTTTTGACCGATGGGAAGCGAGACTTCTTTGTAGCGCTGATTTGCCTTTCCAGGTTGCTTGGTTGGCAAAAAAGGGCGTATGCGTTTTTTCCTGAATATATTCAGGAAAAAACGCATACGCCCTTTTTGGGCAAGGGCATCATTGTCGAAGTTTTGCCACTTTTCATGTGCTTTAAAGGCGATTCGAATCTACCTCCTGAAACCTGTTTCCTGCAATTCTGCCTTGCTTTCAAATCCTCTTCGTTGCCTTCCCTCAATATATCTGTGGATGAGAGTTATCATTTATAGCTCTGCGGGTTTGTGAATTGCAGTGTCCCTGAGCTCCATTTTTCAACTCGCTTTTTTGGGAGCTGGCCGCAAAAACGCGGGATTGCCTCAGGCCCTATTCTACTTCTGGGCGGCAGGCTGAGCCTGTGGTTAATTCTTCTTCCTGATGGGAAAATAGAGTGACCTGTGCCTGTCCCAACACCTAGATCTAGTCTCTCATTGGTTGCCCCTCTTCCCGTTCATCCTCAGGACAAATTGCAACCTGTAGGGAACAGGAGCTTAAAGGTGCTGATTCTCCAAGTAGGGAGATTGCTAGTAAAGTAGCTGGAAAGGCGAACCCGATCACAAGGAGATGAGAAATCAGGTGCATATTAGAAACCTTTCAAAATCACACGGTGTACCATCTTCTGGGTTTCTCATGCATGTTTTTGATGTAGGAAGATGCCCTTGAACCTGGAGATTTGGGACCCATGGGATGGGTACCAGGCAGTATTACTTTAAAGGGTCTGCGTTTGCTCACCCAACCTCACCCAACCTTTCAGCCCCAAGAGTGTCCACCCTTATGTCTCATCCAGCTGTGGGTCTAGATATGGTCAATCCAGGTTGCATCACAGCCTCTGAACGAATTCTGTAAGAATTTCTCTCTCTTTCACTGTCTTTGTTTTACGGGTTTTAAAAAGTAATTTATTTTTATAATGGGGTTCAGCTGCATTTCACGGCTGTGTTTATGCGGCTTTACACCCACTTGACTCACTTCCAGACAGATATCAATACATAGGTTTTAAGATTCTTACTAGTCACATAAATTCTTGTGCGGTGAATAGGGGGTGTTGAGTCCAGTTCACTGAGCAAGGAGCAGGTGTTGTCTATTACATATTGGGTGTATGGAACGGTATCTGAGCGAATTTGAAACCCTTGTTTTATGCCTCACCCCAACTCACCTTTCCCGTTAAGCAGCCATAGTGTGTTTTCTAAACGTGTGACTCTGTTCTGTTTTGTAATTCAGTTCAAGTGTAGCGGTTTTTATATTCCCTCTATAAGTGACAGCTTATGATAAGTGTCTTTTTCTGTGTGACTTATTTCACTTAGAATCATCGTACCTAAATCCACTCATCTTGCTTCTACTAGCCTTATGACCTTGATTTCATGTCTGAGTGATATTCCATTGTACATAAGGACCACAACTTCTTTATCCATTTTTTTCTTTCCTGGGATATTTAAGGTGTCATGAAGTGGAGGTTCTTGTCAACAGAGCAGCCCTAAACTTTGGGGTGCCTGTGTCTTGCTGATTTTTAGTTTTCCCAATTTATACGCCCATGAGTGGACGTGCCCTATGCTCCCTAAGCTGTGGTTTTTCGATGTTTCAGGACACACCGTACACTTCTCCAGAGTGGCTGTTGGCAATTTACATCCCGCCCATCAGTGTAGCAAGGCTGCCATTTCTCCATGGCCTGTCCTGCATTTCTGGTTTTGACACTTTTTGCAGCATGGCCCTTTTGACCGATGGGAAGCGAGACTTCTTTGTAGCGCTGATTAGCCTTTCCAGGTTGCTTGGTTGGCCAAACAGGGCGTATGCGTTTTTTCCTGAATATATTCAGGAAAAAACGCATACGCCCTGTTTGGCCAAGGGCATCATTGTCGACGTTTTGCCACTTTTCATGTGCTTTAAAGGCGATTCGAATCTACCTCCTGAAACCTGTTTCCTGCAATTCTGCCTTGCTTTCAAATTCTCTTCGTTGCCTTCCCTCAATATATCTGTGGATGAGAGTTATCATTTATAGCTCTGCGGGTTTGTGAATTGCAGTGTCCCTGAGCTCCATTTTTCAACTGGCTTTTTTGGGAGCTGGCCGCAAAAGCGCGGGATTGCCTCAGGCCCTATTCTGCTTCTGGGCGGCAGGCTGAACCTGTGGTTAATTCTTCTTCCTGATGGGAAAATAGAGTGACCTGTGCCTGTCCCAACACCTAGATCTAGTCTCTCATTGGTTGCCCCTCTTCCCGTTCATCCTCAGGACAATTTGCAACCTGTAGGGAACAGAAGCTTAAAGGTGCTGATTCTCCAAGTATGGAGATTGCTAGTAAAAGTAGCTGGAAAGGCGAACCCGAGCACAAGGAGATGAGAAATGAGGTGCGTATTAGAAACCTTTCAAAATCACACGGTGTACCATCTTCTGGGTTTCTCATGCATGTTTTCGATGTAGGAAGATGCCCTTGAACCTGGAGATTTGGGACCCATGGGATGGGTACCAAGCAGTGTTACTTTAAAGGGTCTGCGTTTGCTCACCCAACCTCACCCAACCTCTCAGCCCCAAGAGTGTCCACCCTTATGTCTCATCCAGCTGTGCGTCTAGATATGGTCAATCCAGGTTGCATCACAGCCTCTGAACGAATTATGTAAGAATTTCTCTCTCTTTCACTGTCTTTGTTTTACGGGTTTTTAAAAGTAATTTATTTTTATAATGGGGTTTAGCTGCTTTTCACGGCTGTGTTTATGCGGATTTACACGCACTTGACTCACTTCCAGACAGATATCAATACATAGGTTTTAAGATTCTTACTAGTCACTTATATTTTTGTGCAGTGAATAGGGGGTGTTGAGTCAAGTTCACTGAGCAAGGAGTAGGTCTTGTGTATTACATATTGGGTGTATGGAACGGTATCTGAGCGAATTTGAAACCCTTGTTTTATGCATCACCCCACCTCACCTTTCCCGTTAAGCAGCCATAGTGTGTTTTCTAAACGTGTGACTCTGTTCTGTTTTGTAATTCAGTTCAAGTGTAGCGGTTTTTACATTCCCTCTATAAGTGATAGCTTATGATAAGTGTCTTTTTCTGTGTGACTTATTTCACGTAGAATCATCGTACCTAAATCCACTCATCTTGCTTCTACTAGCCTTATGAAATTGATTTCATGTCTGAGTGATATTCCATTGTACATAAGGACCACAACTTCTTTATCCATTTTTCTCTTTCCTGGGATATTTAAGGTGTCATGAAGTGGAGGTTCTTGTCAACAGAGCAGCCCTAAACTTTGGGGTGCCTGTGTCTTGCTGATTTTTAGTTTTCCCAATTTATACGCCCATGAGTGGACGTGCCCTATGCTCCCTAAGCTGTGTTTTTTCGATGTTTTAGGACACACCGTACACTTCTCCAGAGTGGCTGTTGGCAATTTACATCCCGCCCATCAGCGTAGCAAGGCTGCCATTTCTCCATGGCCTGTCCTGCATTTCTGGTTTTGACACTTTTTGCAGCATGGCCCTTTTGACCGATGGGAAGCGAGACTTCTTTGTAGCGCTGATTAGCCTTTCCAGGTTGCTTGGTTGGCCAAACAGGGCGTATGCGTTTTTTCCTGAATATATTCAGGAAAAAACGCATACGCCCTGTTTGGCCAAGGGCATCATTGTCGATGTTTTGCCACTTTTCATGTGCTTTAAAGGCGATTCGAATCTCCCTCCTGAAACATGTTTCCTGCAATTCTGCCTTGCTTTCAAATCCTCTTCGTTGCCTTCCCTCAATATATCTGTGGATGAGAGTTATCATTTATAGCTCTGCGGGTTTGTGAATTGCAGTGTCCCTGAGCTCCATTTTTCAACTGGCTTTTTTGGGAGCTGGCCGCAAAAGCGCGGGATTGCCTCAGGCCCTATTCTGCTTCTGGGCGGCAGGCTGAACCTGTGGTTAATTCTTCTTCCTGATGGGAAAATAGAGTGACCTGTGCCTGTCCCAACACCTAGATCTAGTCTCTCATTGGTTGCCCCTCTTCCCGTTCATCCTCAGGACAATTTGCAACCTGTAGGGAACAGAAGCTTAAAGGTGCTGATTCTCCAAGTATGGAGATTGCTAGTAAAGTAGCTGGAAAGGCGAACCCGAGCACAAGGAGATGAGAAATGAGGTGCGTATTAGAAACCTTTCAAAATCACACGGTGTACCATCTTCTGGGTTTCTCATGCATGTTTTCGATGTAGGAAGATGCCCTTGAACCTGGAGATTTGGGACCCATGGGATGGGTACCAAGCAGTGTTACTTTAAAGGGTCTGCGTTTGCTCACCCAACCTCACCCAACCTCTCAGCCCCAAGAGTGTCCACCCTTATGTCTCATCCAGCTGTGCGTCTAGATATGGTCAATCCAGGTTGCATCACAGCCTCTGAACGAATTATGTAAGAATTTCTCTCTCTTTCACTGTCTTTGTTTTACGGGTTTTTAAAAGTAATTTATTTTTATAATGGGGTTTAGCTGCTTTTCACGGCTGTGTTTATGCGGATTTACACGCACTTGACTCACTTCCAGACAGATATCAATACATAGGTTTTAAGATTCTTACTAGTCACTTATATTTTTGTGCAGTGAATAGGGGGTGTTGAGTCAAGTTCACTGAGCAAGGAGTAGGTCTTGTGTATTACATATTGGGTGTATGGAACGGTATCTGAGCGAATTTGAAACCCTTGTTTTATGCATCACCCCACCTCACCTTTCCCGTTAAGCAGCCATAGTGTGTTTTCTAAACGTGTGACTCTGTTCTGTTTTGTAATTCAGTTCAAGTGTAGCGGTTTTTACATTCCCTCTATAAGTGATAGCTTATGATAAGTGTCTTTTTCTGTGTGACTTATTTCACGTAGAATCATCGTACCTAAATCCACTCATCTTGCTTCTACTAGCCTTATGAAATTGATTTCATGTCTGAGTGATATTCCATTGTACATAAGGACCACAACTTCTTTATCCATTTTTCTCTTTCCTGGGATATTTAAGGTGTCATGAAGTGGAGGTTCTTGTCAACAGAGCAGCCCTAAACTTTGGGGTGCCTGTGTCTTGCTGATTTTTAGTTTTCCCAATTTATACGCCCATGAGTGGACGTGCCCTATGCTCCCTAAGCTGTGTTTTTTCGATGTTTTAGGACACACCGTACACTTCTCCAGAGTGGCTGTTGGCAATTTACATCCCGCCCATCAGCGTAGCAAGGCTGCCATTTCTCCATGGCCTGTCCTGCATTTCTGGTTTTGACACTTTTTGCAGCATGGCCCTTTTGACCGATGGGAAGCGAGACTTCTTTGTAGCGCTGATTAGCCTTTCCAGGTTGCTTGGTTGGCCAAACAGGGCGTATGCGTTTTTTCCTGAATATATTCAGGAAAAAACGCATACGCCCTGTTTGGCCAAGGGCATCATTGTCGATGTTTTGCCACTTTTCATGTTCTTTAAAGGCGATTCGAATCTACCTCCTGAAACATGTTTCCTGCAATTCTGCCTTGCTTTCAAATCCTCTTCGTTGCCTTCCCTCAATATATCTGTGGATGAGAGTTATCATTTATAGCTCTGCGGGTTTGTGAATTGCAGTGTCCCTGAGCTCCATTTTTCAACTGGCTTTTTTGGGAGCTGGCCGCAAATGCGCGGGATTGCCTCAGGCCCTATTCTGCTTCTGGGCGGCAGGCTGAGCCTGTGGTTAATTCTTCTTCCCGATGGGAAAATAGAGTGACCTGTGCCTGTCCCAACACCTAGATCTAGTCTCTCATTGGTTGCCCCTCTTCCCGTTCATCCTCAGGACAAATTGCAACCTGTAGGGAACAGGAGCTTAAAGGTGCTGATTCTCCAAGTAGGGAGATTGCTAGTAAAGTAGCTGGAAAGGCGAACCCGAGCACAAGGAGATGAGAAATGAGGTGCGTATTAGAAACCTTTCAAAATCACACGGTGTACCATCTTCTGGGTTCCTCATGCATGTTTTCGATGTAGGAAGATGCCCTTGAACCTGGAGATTTGGGACCCATGGGATGGGTACCAGGCAGTATTACTTTAAAGGGTCTGCGTTTGCTCACCCAACCTCACCCAACCTTTCAGCCCCAAGAGTGTCCACCCTTATGTCTCATCCAGCTGTGGGTCTAGATATGGTCAATCCAGGTTGCATCACAGCCTCTGAACGAATTCTGTAAGAATTTCTCTCTCTTTCACTGTCTTTGTTTTACGGGTTTTAAAAAGTAATTTATTTTTATAATGGGGTTCAGCTGCTTTTCACGGCTGTGTTTATGCGGCTTTACACCCACTTGACTCACTTCCAGACAGATATCAATACATAGGTTTTAAGATTCTTACTAGTCACATATATTCTTGTGCGGTGAATAGGGGGTGTTGAGTCCAGTTCACTGAGCAAGGAGCAGGTGTTGTCTATTACATATTGGGTGTATGGAACGGTATCTGAGCGAATTTGAAACCCTTGTTTTATGCCTCACCCCAACTCACCTTTCCCGTTAAGCAGCCATAGTGTGTTTTCTAAACGTGTGACTCTGTTCTGTTTTGTAATTCAGTTCAAGTGTAGCGGTTTTTATATTCCCTCTATAAGTGACAGCTTATGATAAGTGTCTTTTTCTGTGTGACTTATTTCACTTAGAATCATCGTACCTAAATCCACTCATCTTGCTTCTACTAGCCTTATGACCTTGATTTCATGTCTGAGTGATATTCCATTGTACATAAGGACCACAACTTCTTTATCCATTTTTTTCTTTCCTGGGATATTTAAGGTGTCCTGAAGTGGAGGTTCTTGTCAACAGAGCAGCCCTAAACTTTGGGGTGCCTGTGTCTGGCTGATTTTTAGTTTTCCCAATTTATACGCCCATGAGTGGACGTGCCCTATGCTCCCTAAGCTGTGGTTTTTCGATGTTTCAGGACACACCGTACACTTCTCCAGAGTGGCTGTTGGCAATTTACATCCCGCCCATCAGTGTAGCAAGGCTGCCATTTCTCCATGGCCTGTCCTGCATTTCTGGTTTTGACACTTTTTGCAGCATGGCCCTTTTGACCGATGGGAAGCGAGACTTCTTTGTAGCGCTGATTAGCCTTTCCAGGTTGCTTGGTTGGCCAAACAGGGCGTATGCGTTTTTTCCTGAATATATTCAGGAAAAAACGCATACGCCCTGTTTGGCCAAGGGCATCATTGTCGACGTTTTGCCACTTTTCATGTGCTTTAAAGGCGATTCGAATCTACCTCCTGAAACCTGTTTCCTGCAATTCTGCCTTGCTTTCAAATTCTCTTCGTTGCCTTCCCTCAATATATCTGTGGATGAGAGTTATCATTTATAGCTCTGCGGGTTTGTGAATTGCAGTGTCCCTGAGCTCCATTTTTCAACTGGCTTTTTTGGGAGCTGGCCGCAAAAGCGCGGGATTGCCTCAGGCCCTATTCTGCTTCTGGGCGGCAGGCTGAACCTGTGGTTAATTCTTCTTCCTGATGGGAAAATAGAGTGACCTGTGCCTGTCCCAACACCTAGATCTAGTCTCTCATTGGTTGCCCCTCTTCCCGTTCATCCTCAGGACAATTTGCAACCTGTAGGGAACAGAAGCTTAAAGGTGCTGATTCTCCAAGTATGGAGATTGCTAGTAAAGTAGCTGGAAAGGCGAACCCGAGCACAAGGAGATGAGAAATGAGGTGCGTATTAGAAACCTTTCAAAATCACACGGTGTACCATCTTCTGGGTTTCTCATGCATGTTTTCGATGTAGGAAGATGCCCTTGAACCTGGAGATTTGGGACCCATTGGATGGGTACCAAGCAGTGTTACTTTAAAGGGTCTGCGTTTGCTCACCCAACCTCACCCAACCTCTCAGCCCCAAGAGTGTCCACCCTTATGTCTCATCCAGCTGTGCGTCTAGATATGGTCAATCCAGGTTGCATCACAGCCTCTGAACGAATTATGTAAGAATTTCTCTCTCTTTCACTGTCTTTGTTTTACGGGTTTTTAAAAGTAATTTATTTTTATAATGGGGTTTAGCTGCTTTTCACGGCTGTGTTTATGCGGATTTACACGCACTTGACTCACTTCCAGACAGATATCAATACATAGGTTTTAAGATTCTTACTAGTCACTTATATTTTTGTGCAGTGAATAGGGGGTGTTGAGTCAAGTTCACTGAGCAAGGAGTAGGTCTTGTGTATTACATATTGGGTGTATGGAACGGTATCTGAGCGAATTTGAAACCCTTGTTTTATGCCTCACCCCACCTCACCTTTCCCGTTAAGCAGCCATAGTGTGTTTTCTAAACGTGTGACTCTGTTCTGTTTTGTAATTCAGTTCAAGTGTAGCGGTTTTTACATTCCCTCTATAAGTGATAGCTAATGATAAGTGTCTTTTTCTGTGTGACTTATTTCACTTAGAATCATCGTACCTAAATCCACTCATCTTGCTTCTACTAGCCTTATGACCTTGATTTCATGTCTGAGTGATATTCCATTGTACATAAGGACCACAACTTCTTTATCCATTTTTCTCTTTCCTGGGATATTTAAGGTGTCATGAAGTGGAGGTTCTTGTCAACAGAGCAGCCCTAAACTTTGGGGTGCCTGTGTCTTGCTGATTTTTAGTTTTCCCAATTTATACGCCCATGAGTGGACGTGCCCTATGCTCCCTAAGCTGTGTTTTTTCGATGTTTCAGGACACACCGTACACTTCTCCAGAGTGGCTGTTGGCAATTTACATCCCGCCCATCAGCGTAGCAAGGCTGCCATTTCTCCATGGCCTGTCCTGCATTTCTGGTTTTGACACTTTTTGCAGCATGGCCCTTTTGACCGATGGGAAGCGAGACTTCTTTGTAGCGCTGATTTGCCTTTCCAGGTTGCTTGGTTGGCAAAAAAGGGCGTATGCGTTTTTTCCTGAATATATTCAGGAAAAAACGCATACGCCCTTTTTGGGCAAGGGCATCATTGTCGAAGTTTTGCCACTTTTCATGTGCTTTAAAGGCGATTCGAATCTACCTCCTGAAACCTGTTTCCTGCAATTCTGCCTTGCTTTCAAATCCTCTTCGTTGCCTTCCCTCAATATATCTGTGGATGAGAGTTATCATTTATAGCTCTGCGGGTTTGTGAATTGCAGTGTCCCTGAGCTCCATTTTTCAACTCGCTTTTTTGGGAGCTGGCCGCAAAAACGCGGGATTGCCTCAGGCCCTATTCTACTTCTGGGCGGCAGGCTGAGCCTGTGGTTAATTCTTCTTCCTGATGGGAAAATAGAGTGACCTGTGCCTGTCCCAACACCTAGATCTAGTCTCTCATTGGTTGCCCCTCTTCCCGTTCATCCTCAGGACAAATTGCAACCTGTAGGGAACAGGAGCTTAAAGGTGCTGATTCTCCAAGTAGGGAGATTGCTAGTAAAGTAGCTGGAAAGGCGAACCCGATCACAAGGAGATGAGAAATCAGGTGCATATTAGAAACCTTTCAAAATCACACGGTGTACCATCTTCTGGGTTTCTCATGCATGTTTTTGATGTAGGAAGATGCCCTTGAACCTGGAGATTTGGGACCCATGGGATGGGTACCAGGCAGTATTACTTTAAAGGGTCTGCGTTTGCTCACCCAACCTCACCCAACCTTTCAGCCCCAAGAGTGTCCACCCTTATGTCTCATCCAGCTGTGGGTCTAGATATGGTCAATCCAGGTTGCATCACAGCCTCTGAACGAATTCTGTAAGAATTTCTCTCTCTTTCACTGTCTTTGTTTTACGGGTTTTAAAAAGTAATTTATTTTTATAATGGGGTTCAGCTGCTTTTCACGGCTGTGTTTATGCGGCTTTACACCCACTTGACTCACTTCCAGACAGATATCAATACATAGGTTTTAAGATTCTTACTAGTCACATATATTCTTGTGCGGTGAATAGGGGGTGTTGAGTCCAGTTCACTGAGCAAGGAGCAGGTGTTGTCTATTACATATTGGGTGTATGGAACGGTATCTGAGCGAATTTGAAACCCTTGTTTTATGCCTCACCCCAACTCACCTTTCCCGTTAAGCAGCCATAGTGTGTTTTCTAAACGTGTGACTCTGTTCTGTTTTGTAATTCAGTTCAAGTGTAGCGGTTTTTATATTCCCTCTATAAGTGACAGCTTATGATAAGTGTCTTTTTCTGTGTGACTTATTTCACTTAGAATCATCGTACCTAAATCCACTCATCTTGCTTCTACTAGCCTTATGACCTTGATTTCATGTCTGAGTGATATTCCATTGTACATAAGGACCACAACTTCTTTATCCATTTTTTTCTTTCCTGGGATATTTAAGGTGTCATGAAGTGGAGGTTCTTGTCAACAGAGCAGCCCTAAACTTTGGGGTGCCTGTGTCTTGCTGATTTTTAGTTTTCCCAATTTATACGCCCATGAGTGGACGTGCCCTATGCTCCCTAAGCTGTGGTTTTTCGATGTTTCAGGACACACCATACACTTCTCCAGAGTGGCTGTTGGCAATTTACATCCCGCCCATCAGTGTAGCAAGGCTGCCATTTCTCCATGGCCTGTCCTGCATTTCTGGTTTTGACACTTCTTGCAGCATGGCCCTTTTGACCGATGGGAAGCGAGACTTCTTTGTAGCGCTGATTAGCCTTTCCAGGTTGCTTGGTTGGCCAAACAGGGCGTATGCGTTTTTTCCTGAATATATTCAGGAAAAAACGCATACGCCCTGTTTGGCCAAGGGCATCATTGTCGACGTTTTGCCACTTTTCATGTGCTTTAAAGGCGATTCGAATCTACCTCCTGAAACCTGTTTCCTGCAATTCTGCCTTGCTTTCAAATTCTCTTCGTTGCCTTCCCTCAATATATCTGTGGATGAGAGTTATCATTTATAGCTCTGCGGGTTTGTGAATTGCAGTGTCCCTGAGCTCCATTTTTCAACTGGCTTTTTTGGGAGCTGGCCGCAAAAGCTCGGGATTGCCTCAGGCCCTATTCTGCTTCTGGGCGGCAGGCTGAACCTGTGGTTAATTCTTCTTCCTGATGGGAAAATAGAGTGACCTGTGCCTGTCCCAACACCTAGATCTAGTCTCTCATTGGTTGCCCCTCTTCCCGTTCATCCTCAGGACAATTTGCAACCTGTAGGGAACAGAAGCTTAAAGGTGCTGATTCTCCAAGTAGGGAGATTGCTAGTAAAGTAGCTGGAAAGGCGAACCCGAGCACAAGGAGATGAGAAATGAGGTGCGTATTAGAAACCTTTCAAAATCACACGGTGTACCATCTTCTGGGTTTCTCATGCATGTTTTCGATGTAGGAAGATGCCCTTGAACCTGGAGATTTGGGACCCATGGGATGGGTACCAAGCAGTGTTACTTTAAAGGGTCTGCGTTTGCTCACCCAACCTCACCCAACCTCTCAGCCCCAAGAGTGTCCACCCTTATGTCTCATCCAGCTGTGCGTCTAGATATGGTCAATCCAGGTTGCATCACAGCCTCTGAACGAATTATGTAAGAATTTCTCTCTCTTTCACTGTCTTTGTTTTACGGGTTTTTAAAAGTAATTTATTTTTATAATGGGGTTTAGCTGCTTTTCACGGCTGTGTTTATGCGGATTTACACGCACTTGACTCACTTCCAGACAGATATCAATACATAGGTTTTAAGATTCTTACTAGTCACTTATATTTTTGTGCAGTGAATAGGGGGTGTTGAGTCAAGTTCACTGAGCAAGGAGTAGGTCTTGTGTATTACATATTGGGTGTATGGAACGGTATCTGAGCGAATTTGAAACCCTTGTTTTATGCCTCACCCCACCTCACCTTTCCCGTTAAGCAGCCATAGTGTGTTTTCTAAACTTGTGACTCTGTTCTGTTTTGTAATTCAGTTCAAGTGTAGCGGTTTTTACATTCCCTCTATAAGTGATAGCTAATGATAAGTGTCTTTTTCTGTGTGACTTTTTTCACTTAGAATCATCGTACCTAAATCCACTCATCTTGCTTCTACTAGCCTTATGACCTTGATTTCATGTCTGAGTGATATTCCATTGTACATAAGGACCACAACTTCTTTATCCATTTTTCTCTTTCCTGGGATATTTAAGGTGTCATGAAGTGGAGGTTCTTGTCAACAGAGCAGCCCTAAACTTTGGGGTGCCTGTGTCTTGCTGATTTTTAGTTTTCCCAATTTATACGCCCATGAGTGGACGTGCCCTATGCTCCCTAAGCTGTGTTTTTTCGATGTTTCAGGACACACCGTACACTTCTCCAGAGTGGCTGTTGGCAATTTACATCCCGCCCATCAGCGTAGCAAGGCTGCCATTTCTCCATGGCCTGTCCTGCATTTCTGGTTTTGACACTTTTTGCAGCATGGCCCTTTTGACCGATGGGAAGCAAGACTTCTTTGTAGCGCTGATTTGCCTTTCCAGGTTGCTTGGTTGGCAAAAAAGGGCGTATGCGTTTTTTCCTGAATATATTCAGGAAAAAACGCATACGCCCTTTTTGGGCAAGGGCATCATTGTCGAAGTTTTGCCACTTTTCATGTGCTTTAAAGGCGATTCGAATCTACCTCCTGAAACCTGTTTCCTGCAATTCTGCCTTGCTTTCAAATCCTCTTCGTTGCCTTCCCTCAATATATCTGTGGATGAGAGTTATCATTTATAGCTCTGCGGGTTTGTGAATTGCAGTGTCCCTGAGCTCCATTTTTCAACTCGCTTTTTTGGGAGCTGGCCGCAAAAACGCGGGATTGCCTCAGGCCCTATTCTACTTCTGGGCGGCAGGCTGAGCCTGTGGTTAATTCTTCTTCCTGATGGGAAAATAGAGTGACCTGTGCCTGTCCCAACACCTAGATCTAGTCTCTCATTGGTTGCCCCTCTTCCCGTTCATCCTCAGGACAAATTGCAACCTGTAGGGAACAGGAGCTTAAAGGTGCTGATTCTCCAAGTAGGGAGATTGCTAGTAAAGTAGCTGGAAAGGCGAACCCGATCACAAGGAGATGAGAAATCAGGTGCATATTAGAAACCTTTCAAAATCACACGGTGTACCATCTTCTGGGTTTCTCATGCATGTTTTTGATGTAGGAAGATGCCCTTGAACCTGGAGATTTGGGACCCATGGGATGGGTACCAGGCAGTATTACTTTAAAGGGTCTGCGTTTGCTCACCCAACCTCACCCAACATTTCAGCCCCAAGAGTGTCCACCCTTATGTCTCATCCAGCTGTGGGTCTAGATATGGTCAATCCAGGTTGCATCACAGCCTCTGAACGAATTCTGTAAGAATTTCTCTCTCTTTCACTGTCTTTGTTTTACGGGTTTTAAAAAGTAATTTATTTTTATAATGGGGTTCAGCTGCTTTTCACGGCTGTGTTTATGCGGCTTTACACCCACTTGACTCACTTCCAGACAGATATCAATACATAGGTTTTAAGATTCTTACTAGTCACATATATTCTTGTGCGGTGAATAGGGGGTGTTGAGTCCAGTTCACTGAGCAAGGAGCAGGTGTTGTCTATTACATATTGGGTGTATGGAACGGTATCTGAGCGAATTTGAAACCCTTGTTTTATGCCTCACCCCAACTCACCTTTCCCGTTAAGCAGCCATAGTGTGTTTTCTAAACGTGTGACTCTGTTCTGTTTTGTAATTCAGTTCAAGTGTAGCGGTTTTTATATTCCCTCTATAAGTGACAGCTTATGATAAGTGTCTTTTTCTGTGTGACTTATTTCACTTAGAATCATCGTACCTAAATCCACTCATCTTGCTTCTACTAGCCTTATGACCTTGATTTCATGTCTGAGTGATATTCCATTGTACATAAGGACCACAACTTCTTTATCCATTTTTTTCTTTCCTGGGATATTTAAGGTGTCATGAAGTGGAGGTTCTTGTCAACAGAGCAGCCCTAAACTTTGGGGTGCCTGTGTCTTGCTGATTTTTAGTTTTCCCAATTTATACGCCCATGAGTGGACGTGCCCTATGCTCCCTAAGCTGTGGTTTTTCGATGTTTCAGGACACACCGTACACTTCTCCAGAGTGGCTGTTGGCAATTTACATCCCGCCCATCAGTGTAGCAAGGCTGCAATTTCTCCATGGCCTGTCCTGCATTTCTGGTTTTGACACTTTTTGCAGCATGGCCCTTTTGACCGATGGGAAGCGAGACTTCTTTGTAGCGCTGATTAGCCTTTCCAGGTTGCTTGGTTGGCCAAACAGGGCGTATGCGTTTTTTCCTGAATATATTCAGGAAAAAACGCATACGCCCTGTTTGGCCAAGGGCATCATTGTCGACGTTTTGCCACTTTTCATGTGCTTTAAAGGCGATTCGAATCTACCTCCTGAAACCTGTTTCCTGCAATTCTGCCTTGCTTTCAAATTCTCTTCGTTGCCTTCCCTCAATATATCTGTGGATGAGAGTTATCATTTATAGCTCTGCGGGTTTGTGAATTGCAGTGTCCCTGAGCTCCATTTTTCAACTGGCTTTTTTGGGAGCTGGCCGCAAAAGCGCGGGATTGCCTCAGGCCCTATTCTGCTTCTGGGCGGCAGGCTGAACCTGTGGTTAATTCTTCTTCCTGATGGGAAAATAGAGTGACCTGTGCCTATCCCAACACCTAGATCTAGTCTCTCATTGGTTGCCCCTCTTCCCGTTCATCCTCAGGACAATTTGCAACCTGTAGGGAACAGAAGCTTAAAGGTGCTGATTCTCCAAGTATGGAGATTGCTAGTAAAGTAGCTGGAAAGGCGAACCCGAGCACAAGGAGATGAGAAATGAGGTGCGTATTAGAAACCTTTCAAAATCACACGGTGTACCATCTTCTGGGTTTCTCATGCATGTTTTCGATGTAGGAAGATGCCCTTGAACCTGGAGATTTGGGACCCATGGGATGGGTACCAAGCAGTGTTACTTTAAAGGGTCTGCGTTTGCTCACCCAACCTCACCCAACCTCTCAGCCCCAAGAGTGTCCACCCTTATGTCTCATCCAGCTGTGCGTCTAGATATGGTCAATCCAGGTTGCATCACAGCCTCTGAACGAATTATGTAAGAATTTCTCTCTCTTTCACTGTCTTTGTTTTACGGGTTTTTAAAAGTAATTTATTTTTATAATGGGGTTTAGCTGCTTTTCACGGCTGTGTTTATGCGGCTTTACACCCACTTGACTCACTTCCAGACAGATATCAATACATAGGTTTTAAGATTCTTACTAGTCACATATATTCTTGTGCGGTGAATAGGGGGTGTTGAGTCCAGTTCACTGAGCAAGGAGCAGGTGTTGTCTATTACATATTGGGTGTATGGAACGGTATCTGAGCGAATTTGAAACCCTTGTTTTATGCCTCACCCCACCTCACCTTTCCCGTTAAGCAGCCATAGTGTGTTTTCTAAACGTGTGACTCTGTTCTGTTTTGTAATTCAGTTCAAGTGTAGCGGTTTTTACATTCCCTCTATAAGTGATAGCTAATGATAAGTGTCTTTTTCTGTGTGACTTATTTCACTTAGAATCATCGTACCTAAATCCACTCATCTTGCTTCTACTAGCCTTATGACCTTGATTTCATGTCTGAGTGATATTCCATTGTACATAAGGAACACAACTTCTTTATCCATTTTTCTCTTTCCTGGGATATTTAAGGTGTCATGAAGTGGAGGTTCTTGTCAACAGAGCAGCCCTAAACTTTGGGGTGCCTGTGTCTTGCTGATTTTTAGTTTTCCCAATTTATACGCCCATGAGTGGACGTGCCCTATGCTCCCTAAGCTGTGTTTTTTCGATGTTTCAGGACACACCGTACACTTCTCCAGAGTGGCTGTTGGCAATTTACATCCCGCCCATCAGCGTAGCAAGGCTGCCATTTCTCCATGGCCTGTCCTGCATTTCTGGTTTTGACACTTTTTGCAGCATGGCCCTTTTGACCGATGGGAAGCGAGACTTCTTTGTAGCGCTGATTTGCCTTTCCAGGTTGCTTGGTTGGCAAAAAAGGGCGTATGCGTTTTTTCCTGAATATATTCAGGAAAAAACGCATACGCCCTTTTTGGCCAAGGGCATCATTGTCGAAGTTTTGCCACTTTTCATGTGCTTTAAAGGCGATTCGAATCTACCTCCTGAAACCTGTTTCCTGCAATTCTGCCTTGCTTTCAAATCCTCTTCGTTGCCTTCCCTCAATATATCTGTGGATGAGAGTTATCATTTATAGCTCTGCGGGTTTGTGAATTGCAGTGTCCCTGAGCTCCATTTTTCAACTCGCTTTTTTGGGAGCTGGCCGCAAAAACGCGGGATTGCCTCAGGCCCTATTCTACTTCTGGGCGGCAGGCTGAGCCTGTGGTTAATTCTTCTTCCTGATGGGAAAATAGAGTGACCTGTGCCTGTCCCAACACCTAGATCTAGTCTCTCATTGGTTGCCCCTCTTCCCGTTCATCCTCAGGACAAATTGCAACCTGTAGGGAACAGGAGCTTAAAGGTGCTGATTCTCCAAGTAGGGAGATTGCTAGTAAAGTAGCTGGAAAGGCGAACCCGATCACAAGGAGATGAGAAATCAGGTGCATATTAGAAACCTTTCAAAATCACACGGTGTACCATCTTCTGGGTTTCTCATGCATGTTTTTGATGTAGGAAGATGCCCTTGAACCTGGAGATTTGGGACCCATGGGATGGGTACCAGGCAGTATTACTTTAAAGGGTCTGCGTTTGCTCACCCAACCTCACCCAACCTTTCAGCCCCAAGAGTGTCCACCCTTATGTCTCATCCAGCTGTGGGTCTAGATATGGTCAATCCAGGTTGCATCACAGCCTCTGAACGAATTCTGTAAGAATTTCTCTCTCTTTCACTGTCTTTGTTTTACGGGTTTTAAAAAGTAATTTATTTTTATAATGGGGTTCAGCTGCTTTTCACGGCTGTGTTTATGCGGCTTTACACCCACTTGACTCACTTCCAGACAGATATCAATACATAGGTTTTAAGATTCTTACTAGTCACATATATTCTTGTGCGGTGAATAGGGGGTGTTGAGTCCAGTTCACTGAGCAAGGAGCAGGTGTTGTCTATTACATATTGGGTGTATGGAACGGTATCTGAGCGAATTTGAAACCCTTGTTTTATGCCTCACCCCAACTCACCTTTCCCGTTAAGCAGCCATAGTGTGTTTTCTAAACGTGTGACTCTGTTCTGTTTTGTAATTCAGTTCAAGTGTAGCGGTTTTTATATTCCCTCTATAAGTGATAGCTTATGATAAGTGTCTTTTTCTGTGTGACTTATTTCACTTAGAATCATCGTACCTAAATCCACTCATCTTGCTTCTACTAGCCTTATGACCTTGATTTCATGTCTGAGTGATATTCCATTGTACATAAGGACCACAACTTCTTTATCCATTTTTTTCTTTCCTGGGATATTTAAGGTGTCATGAAGTGGAGGTTCTTGTCAACAGAGCAGCCCTAAACTTTGGGGTGCCTGTGTCTGGCTGATTTTTAGTTTTCCCAATTTATACGCCCATGAGTGGACGTGCCCTATGCTCCCTAAGCTGTGGTTTTTCGATGTTTCAGGACACACCGTACACTTCTCCAGAGTGGCTGTTGGCAATTTACATCCCGCCCATCAGTGTAGCAAGGCTGCCATTTCTCCATGGCCTGTCCTGCATTTCTGGTTTTGACACTTTTTGCAGCATGGCCCTTTTGACCGATGGGAAGCGAGACTTCTTTGTAGCGCTGATTAGCCTTTCCAGGTTGCTTGGTTGGCCAAACAGGGCGTATGCGTTTTTTCCTGAATATATTCAGGAAAAAACGCATACGCCCTGTTTGGCCAAGGGCATCATTGTCGACGTTTTGCCACTTTTCATGTGCTTTAAAGGCGATTCGAATCTACCTCCTGAAACCTGTTTCCTGCAATTCTGCCTTGCTTTCAAATTCTCTTCGTTGCCTTCCCTCAATATATCTGTGGATGAGAGTTATCATTTATAGCTCTGCGGGTTTGTGAATTGCAGTGTCCCTGAGCTCCATTTTTCAACTGGCTTTTTTGGGAGCTGGCCGCAAAAGCGCGGGATTGCCTCAGGCCCTATTCTGCTTCTGGGCGGCAGGCTGAACCTGTGGTTAATTCTTCTTCCTGATGGGAAAATAGAGTGACCTGTGCCTGTCCCAACACCTAGATCTAGTCTCTCATTGGTTGCCCCTCTTCCCGTTCATCCTCAGGACAATTTGCAACCTGTAGGGAACAGAAGCTTAAAGGTGCTGATTCTCCAAGTATGGAGATTGCTAGTAAAGTAGCTGGAAAGGCGAACCCGAGCACAAGGAGATGAGAAATGAGGTGCGTATTAGAAACCTTTCAAAATCACACGGTGTACCATCTTCTGGGTTTCTCATGCATGTTTTCGATGTAGGAAGATGCCCTTGAACCTGGAGATTTGGGACCCATGGGATGGGTACCAAGCAGTGTTACTTTAAAGGGTCTGCGTTTGCTCACCCAACCTCACCCAACCTCTCAGCCCCAAGAGTGTCCACCCTTATGTCTCATCCAGCTGTGCGTCTAGATATGGTCAATCCAGGTTGCATCACAGCCTCTGAACGAATTATGTAAGAATTTCTCTCTCTTTCACTGTCTTTGTTTTACGGGTTTTTAAAAGTAATTTATTTTTATAATGGGGTTTAGCTGCTTTTCACGGCTGTGTTTATGCGGATTTACACGCACTTGACTCACTTCCAGACAGATATCAATACATAGGTTTTAAGATTCTTACTAGTCACTTATATTTTTGTGCAGTGAATAGGGGGTGTTGAGTCAAGTTCACTGAGCAAGGAGTAGGTCTTGTGTATTACATATTGGGTGTATGGAACGGTATCTGAGCGAATTTGAAACCCTTGTTTTATGCCTCACCCCACCTCACCTTTCCCGTTAAGCAGCCATAGTGTGTTTTCTAAACGTGTGACTCTGTTCTGTTTTGTAATTCAGTTCAAGTGTAGCGGTTTTTACATTCCCTCTATAAGTGATAGCTAATGATAAGTGTCTTTTTCTGTGTGACTTATTTCACTTAGAATCATCGTACCTAAATCCACTCATCTTGCTTCTACTAGCCTTATGACCTTGATTTCATGTCTGAGTGATATTCCATTGTACATAAGGACCACAACTTCTTTATCCATTTTTCTCTTTCCTGGGATATTTAAGGTGTCATGAAGTGGAGGTTCTTGTCAACAGAGCAGCCCTAAACTTTGGGGTGCCTGTGTCTTGCTGATTTTTAGTTTTCCCAATTTATAAGCCCATGAGTGGACGTGCCCTATGCTCCCTAAGCTGTGTTTTTTCGATGTTTCAGGACACACCGTACACTTCTCCAGAGTGGCTGTTGGCAATTTACATCCCGCCCATCAGCGTAGCAAGGCTGCCATTTCTCCATGGCCTGTCCTGCATTTCTGGTTTTGACACTTTTTGCAGCATGGCCCTTTTGACCGATGGGAAGCGAGACTTCTTTGTAGCGCTGATTTGCCTTTCCAGGTTGCTTGGTTGGCAAAAAAGGGCGTATGCGTTTTTTCCTGAATATATTCAGGAAAAAACGCATACGCCCTTTTTGGGCAAGGGCATCATTGTCGAAGTTTTGCCACTTTTCATGTGCTTTAAAGGCGATTCGAATCTACCTCCTGAAACCTGTTTCCTGCAATTCTGCCTTGCTTTCAAATCCTCTTCGTTGCCTTCCCTCAATATATCTGTGGATGAGAGTTATCATTTATAGCTCTGCGGGTTTGTGAATTGCAGTGTCCCTGAGCTCCATTTTTCAACTGGCTTTTTTGGGAGCTGGCCGCAAATGCGCGGGATTGCCTCAGGCCCTATTCTGCTTCTGGGCGGCAGGCTGAGCCTGTGGTTAATTCTTCTTCCCGATGGGAAAATAGAGTGACCTGTGCCTGTCCCAACACCTAGATCTAGTCTCTCATTGGTTGCCCCTCTTCCCGTTCATCCTCAGGACAAATTGCAACCTGTAGGGAACAGGAGCTTAAAGGTGCTGATTCTCCAAGTAGGGAGATTGCTAGTAAAGTAGCTGGAAAGGCGAACCCGAGCACAAGGAGATGAGAAATGAGGTGCGTATTAGAAACCTTTCAAAATCACACGGTGTACCATCTTCTGGGTTCCTCATGCATGTTTTCGATGTAGGAAGATGCCCTTGAACCTGGAGATTTGGGACCCATGGGGTGGGTACCAGGCAGTAGTACTTTAAAGGGTCTGTGCTTGCTCACCCAACCTCACCCAACCTTTCAGCCCCAAGAGTGTCCACCCTTATGTCTCATCCAGCTGTGGGTCTAGATAAGGTCAATCCAGGTTGCATCACAGCCTCTGAACGAATTTTGTAAGAATTTCTCTCTCTTTCACTGTCTTTGTTTTACGGGTTTTTAAAAGTAATTTATTTTTATAATGGGGTTTAGCTGCTTTTCACGGCTGTGTTTATGCGGCTTTACACCCACTTGACTCACTTCCAGACAGATATCAATACATAGGTTTTAAGATTCTTACTAGTCACATATATTCTTGTGCGGTGAATAGGGGGTGTTGAGTCCAGTTCACTGAGCAAGGAGCAGGTGTTGTCTATTACATATTGGGTGTATGGAACGGTATCTGAGCGAATTTGAAACCCTTGTTTTATGCCTCACCCCACCTCACCTTTCCCATTAAGCAGCCATAGTGTGTTTTCTAAACGTGTGACTCTGTTCTGTTTTGTAATTCAGTTCAAGTGTAGCGGTTTTTACATTCCCTCTATAAGTGATAGCTAATGATAAGTGTCTTTTTCTGTGTGACTTATTTCACTTAGAATCATCGTACCTAAATCCACTCATCTTGCTTCTACTAGCCTTATGACCTTGATTTCATGTCTGAGTGATATTCCATTGTACATAAGGACCACAACTTCTTTATCCATTTTTCTCTTTCCTGGGATATTTAAGGTGTCATGAAGTGGAGGTTCTTGTCAACAGAGCAGCCCTAAACTTTGGGGTGCCTGTGTCTTGCTGATTTTTAGTTTTCCCAATTTATACGCCCATGAGTGGACGTGCCCTATGCTCCCTAAGCTGTGTTTTTTCGATGTTTCAGGACACACCGTACACTTCTCCAGAGTGGCTGTTGGCAATTTACATCCCGCCCATCAGCGTAGCAAGGCTGCCATTTCTCCATGGCCTGTCCTGCATTTCTGGTTTTGACACTTTTTGCAGCATGGCCCTTTTGACCGATGGGAAGCGAGACTTCTTTGTAGCGCTGATTTGCCTTTCCAGGTTGCTTGGTTGGCAAAAAAGGGCGTATGCGTTTTTTCCTGAATATATTCAGGAAAAAACGCATACGCCCTTTTTGGCCAAGGGCATCATTGTCGAAGTTTTGCCACTTTTCATGTGCTTTAAAGGCGATTCGAATCTACCTCCTGAAACCTGTTTCCTGCAATTCTGCCTTGCTTTCAAATCCTCTTCGTTGCCTTCCCTCAATATATCTGTGGATGAGAGTTATCATTTATAGCTCTGCGGGTTTGTGAATTGCAGTGTCCCTGAGCTCCATTTTTCAACTCGCTTTTTTGGGAGCTGGCCGCAAAAACGCGGGATTGCCTCAGGCCCTATTCTACTTCTGGGCGGCAGGCTGAGCCTGTGGTTAATTCTTCTTCCTGATGGGAAAATAGAGTGACCTGTGCCTGTCCCAACACCTAGATCTAGTCTCTCATTGGTTGCCCCTCTTCCCGTTCATCCTCAGGACAAATTGCAACCTGTAGGGAACAGGAGCTTAAAGGTGCTGATTCTCCAAGTAGGGAGATTGCTAGTAAAGTAGCTGGAAAGGCGAACCCGATCACAAGGAGATGAGAAATCAGGTGCGTATTAGAAACCTTTCAAAATCACACGGTGTACCATCTTCTGGGTTTCTCATGCATGTTTTTGATGTAGGAAGATGCCCTTGAACCTGGAGATTTGGGACCCATGGGATGGGTACCAGGCAGTATTACTTTAAAGGGTCTGCGTTTGCTCACCCAACCTCACCCAACCTTTCAGCCCCAAGAGTGTCCACCCTTATATCTCATCCAGCTGTGGGTCTAGATATGGTCAATCCAGGTTGCATCACAGCCTCTGAACGAATTCTGTAAGAATTTCTCTCTCTTTCACTGTCTTTGTTTTATGGGTTTTTAAAGTAATTTATTTTTATAATGGGGTTCAGCTGCTTTTCACGGCTGTGTTTATGCGGCTTTACACCCACTTGACTCACTTCCAAACAGATATCAATACATAGGTTTTAAGATTCTTACTAGTCACATATATTCTTGTGCAGTGAATAGGGGGTGTTGAGTCCAGTTCACTGAGCAAGGAGTAGGTCTTGTCTATTACATATTGGGTGTATGGAACGGTATCTGAGCCAATTTGAAACCCTTTTTTTATGCATCACCCCACCTCACCTTTCCCATTAAGCAGCCATAGTGTGTTTTCTAAACGTGTGACTCTGTTCTGTTTTGTAATTCAGTTCAAGTGTAGCGGTTTTTACATTCCCTCTATAAGTGATAGCTTATGATAAGTGTCTTTTTCTGTGTGACTTATTTCACGTAGAATCATCGTACCTAAATCCACTCATCTTGCTTCTACTAGCCTTATGAAATTGATTTCATGTCTGAGTGATATTCCATTGTACATAAGGACCACAACTTCTTTATCCATTTTTCTCTTTCCTGGGATATTTAAGGTGTCATGAAGTGGAGGTTCTTGTCAACAGAGCAGCCCTAAACTTTGGGGTGCCTGTGTCTTGCTGATTTTTAGTTTTCCCAATTTATACGCCCATGAGTGGACGTGCCCTATGCTCCCTAAGCTGTGTTTTTTCGATGTTTTAGGACACACCGTACACTTCTCCAGAGTGGCTGTTGGCAATTTACATCCCGCCCATCAGCGTACCAAGGCTGCCATTTCTCCATGGCCTATCCTGCATTTCTGGTTTTGACACGTTTTGCAGCATGGCCCTTTTGACCGATGGGAAGCGAGACTTCTTTGTAGCGCTGATTAGCCTTTCCAGGTTGCTTGGTTGGCCAAACAGGGCGTATGCGTTTTTTCCTGAATATATTCAGGAAAAAACGCATACGCCCTGTTTGGCCAAGGGCATCATTGTCGATGTTTTGCCACTTTTCATGTGCTTTAAAGGCGATTCGAATCTACCTCCTGAAACATGTTTCCTGCAATTCTGCCTTGCTTTCAAATCCTCTTCGTTGCCTTCCCTCAATATATCTGTGGATGAGAGTTATCATTTATAGCTCTGCGGGTTTGTGAATTGCAGTGTCCCTGAGCTCCATTTTTCAACTGGCTTTTTTGGGAGCTGGCCGCAAAAGCGCGGGATTGCCTCAGGCCCTATTCTGCTTCTGGGCGGCAGGCTGAGCCTGTGGTTAATTCTTCTTCCTGATGGGAAAATAGAGTGACCTGTGCCTGTCCCAACACCTAGATCTAGTCTCTCATTGGTTGCCCCTCTTCCCGTTCATCCTCAGGACAAATTGCAACCTGTAGGGAACAGGAGCTTAAAGGTGCTGATTCTCCAAGTAGGGAGATTGCTAGTAAAGTAGCTGGAAAGGCGAACCCGATCACAAGGAGATGAGAAATCAGGTGCATATTAGAAACCTTTCAAAATCACACGGTGTACCATCTTCTGGGTTTCTCATGCATGTTTTTGATGTAGGAAGATGCCCTTGAACCTGGAGATTTGGGACCCATGGGATGGGTACCAGGCAGTATTACTTTAAAGGGTCTGCGTTTGCTCACCCAACCTCACCCAACCTTTCAGCCCCAAGAGTGTCCACCCTTATGTCTCATCCAGCTGTGGGTCTAGATATGGTCAATCCAGGTTGCATCACAGCCTCTGAACGAATTCTGTAAGAATTTCTCTCTCTTTCACTGTCTTTGTTTTACGGGTTTTTAAAAGTAATTTATTTTTATAATGGGGTTCAGCTGCTTTTCACGGCTGTGTTTATGCGGCTTTACACCCACTTGACTCACTTCCAGACAGATATCAATACATAGGTTTTAAGATTCTTACTATTCACATATATTCTTGTGCAATGAATAGGGGGTGTTGAGTCCAGTTCACTGAGCAAGGAGTAGGTCTTGTCTATTACATATTGGGTGTATGGAACGGTATCTGAGCGAATTTGAAACCCTTGTTTTATGCATCACCCCACCTCACCTTTCCCATTAAGCAGCCATAGTGTGTTTTCTAAACGTGTGACTCTGTTCTGTTTTGTAATTCAGTTCAAGTGTAGCGGTTTTTACATTCCCTCTATAAGTGATAGCTTATGATAAGTGTCTTTTTCTGTGTGACTTATTTCACGTAGAATCATCGTACCTAAATCCACTCATCTTGCTTCTACTAGCCTTATGAAATTGATTTCATGTCTGAGTGATATTCCATTGTACATAAGGACCACAACTTCTTTATCCATTTTTCTCTTTCCTGGGACATTTAAGGTGTCATGAAGTGGAGGTTCTTGTCAACAGAGCAGCCCTAAACTTTGGGGTGCCTGTGTCTTGCTGATTTTTAGTTTTCCCAATTTATACGCCCATGAGTGGACGTGCCCTATGCTCCCTAAGCTGTGTTTTTTCGATGTTTTAGGACACACCGTACACTTCTCCAGAGTGGCTGTTGGCAATTTACATCCCGCCCATCAGTGTAGCAAGGCTGCCATTTCTCCATGGCCTGTCCTGCATTTCTGGTTTTGACACTTTTTGCAGCATGGCCCTTTTGACCGATGGGAAGCGAGACTTCTTTGTAGCGCTGATTTGCCTTTCCAGGTTGCTTGGTTGGCCAAACAGGGCGTATGCGTTTTTTCCTGAATATATTCAGGAAAAAACGCATACGCCCTGTTTGGCCAAGGGCATCATTGTCGACATTTTGCCACTTTTCATGTGCTTTAAAGGCGATTCGAATCTACCTCCTGAAACCTGTTTCCTGCAATTCTGCCTTGCTTTCAAATTCTCTTCGTTGCCTTCCCTCAATATATCTGTGGATGAGAGTTATCATTTATAGCTCTGCGGGTTTGTGAATTGCAGTGTCCCTGAGCTCCATTTTTCAACTGGCTTTTTTGCGAGCTGGCCGCAAAAGCGCGGGATTGCCTCAGGCCCTATTCTGCTTCTGGGCGGCAGGCTGAGCCTGTGGTTAATTCTTCTTCCTGATGGGAAAATAGAGTGACCTGTGCCTGTCCCAAAACCTAGATCTAGTCTCTCATTGGTTGCCCCTCTTCCCGTTCATCCTCAGGACAATTTGCAACCTGTAGGGAACAGAAGCTTAAAGGTGCTGATTCTCCAAGTAGGGAGATGGCTAGTAAAGTAGCTGGAAAGGCAAACCCGAGCACAAGGAGATGAGAAATGAGGTGCGTATTAGAAACCTTTCAAAATCACACGGTGTACCATCTTCTGGGTTTCTCATGCATGTTTTCGATGTAGGAAGATGCCCTTGAATCTGGAGATTTGGGACCCATGGGATGGGTACCAAGCAGTGTTACTTTAAAGGGTCTGCGTTTGCTCACCCAACCTCACCCAAACTTTCAGCCCCAAGAGTGTCCACCCTTATGTCTCATCCAGCTGTGGGTCTAGATATGGTCAATCCAGGTTGCATCACAGCCTCTGAACGAATTTTGTAAGAATTTCTCTCTCTTTCACTGTCTTTGTTTTACGGGTTTTTAAAAGTAATTTATTTTTATAATGGGGTTTAGCTGCTTTTCACGACTGTGTTTATGCGGCTTTACACCCACTTGACTCACTGCCAGACAGATATCAATACATAGGTTTTAAGATTCTTACTAGTCACATATATTCTTGTGCGGTGAATAGGGGGTGTTGAGTCCAGTTCACTGAGCAAGGAGCAGGTGATGTCTATTATATATTGGGTGTATGGAACGGTATCTGAGCGAATTTGAAACCCTTGTTTTATGCCTCACCCCACCTCACCTTTCCCGTTAAGCAGCCATAGTGTGTTTTCTAAACGTGTGACTCTGTTCTGTTTTGTAATTCAGTTCAAGTGTAGCGGTTTTTACATTCCCTCTATAAGTGATAGCTAATGATAAGTGTCTTTTTCTGTGTGACTTATTTCACTTAGAATCATCGTACCTAAATCCACTCATCTTGCTTCTACTAGCCTTATGACCTTGATTTTATGTCTGAGTGATATTCCATTGTACATAAGGACCACAACTTCTTTATCCATTTTTCTCTTTCCTGGGATATTTAAGGTGTCATGAAGTGGAGGTTCTTGTCAACAGAGCAGCCCTAAACTTTGGGGTGCCTGTGTCTTGCTGATTTTTAGTTTTCCCAATTTATACGCCCATGAGTGGACGTGCCCTATGCTCCCTAAGCTGTGTTTTTTCGATGTTTTAGGACACACCGTACACTTCTCCAGAGTGGCTGTTGGCAATTTACATCCCGCCCATCAGCGTAGCAAGGCTGCCATTTCTCCATGGCCTGTCCTGCATTTCTGGTTTTGACACTTTTTGCAGCATGGCCCTTTTGACCGATGGGAAGTGAGACTTCTTTGTAGCGCTGATTAGCATTTCCAGGTTGCTTGGTTGGCCAAACAGGGCGTATGCGTTTTTTCCTGAATATATTCAGGAAAAAACGCATACGCCCTGTTTGGCCAAGGGCATCATTGTCGACGTTTTGCCACTTTTCATGTGCTTTAAAGGCGATTCGAATCTACCTCCTGAAACATGTTTCCTGCAATTCTGCCTTGCTTTCAAATCCTCTTCGTTGCCTTCCCTCAATATATCTGTGGATGAGAGTTATCATTTATAGCTCTGCGGGTTTGTGAATTGCAGTGTCCCTGAGCTCCATTTTTCAACTGGCTTTTTTGGGAGCTGGCCGCAAAAGCGCGGGATTGCCTCAGGCCCTATTCTGCTTCTGGGCGGCAGGCTGAGCCTGTGGTTAATTCTTCTTCCCGATGGGAAAATAGAGTGACCTCTGCCTGTCCCAACACCTAGATCTAGTCTCTCATTGGTTGCCCCTCTTCCCGTTCATCCTCAGGACAAATTGCAACCTGTAGGGAACAGGAGCTTAAAGGTGCTGATTCTCCAAGTAGGAAGATTGCTAGTAAAGTAGCTGGAAAGGCGAACCCGAGCACAAGGAGATGAGAAATGAGGTGCGTATTAGAAACCTTTCAAAATCACACGGTGTACCATCTTCTGGGTTCCTCATGCATGATTTCGATGTAGGAAGATGCCCTTGAACCTGGAGATTTGGGACCCATGGGGTGGGTACCAGGCAGTAGTACTTTAAAGGGTCTGTGCTTGCTCACCCAACCTCACCCAACCTTTCAGCCCCAAGAGTGTCCACCCTTATGTCTCATCCAGCTGTGGGTCTAGATAAGGTCAATCCAGGTTGCATCACAGCCTCTGAACGAATTTTGTAAGAATTTCTCTCTCTTTCACTGTCTTTGTTTTACGGGTTTTTATAATTAATTAATTTTTATAATGGGGTTTAGCTGCTTTTCACGGCTGTGTTTATGCGGCTTTACACCCACTTGACTCACTGCCAGACAGATATCAATACATAGGTTTTAAGATTCTTACTAGTCACATATATTCCTGTGCGGTGAATAGGGAGTGTTGAGTCCAGTTCACTGAGCAAGGAGCAGGTGTTGTCTATTACATATTGGGTGTATGGAACGGTATCTGAGCGAATTTGAAACCCTTGTTTTATGCCTCACCCCACCTCACCTTTCCCGTTAAGCAGCCATAGTGTGATTTCTAAACGTGTGACTCTGTTCTGTTTTGTAATTCAGTTCAAGTGTAGCGGTTTTTATATTCCCTCTATAAGTGATAGCTTATGATAAGTGTCTTTTTCTGTGTGACTTATTTCACTTAGAATCATCGTACCTAAATCCACTCATCTTGCTTCTACTACCCTTAAGACATTGATTTCATGTCTGAGTGATATTCCATTGTACATAAGGACCACAACTTCTTTATCCATTTTTTTCTTTCCTGGGATATTTAAGGTGTCATGAAGTGGAGGTTCTTGTCAACAGAGCAGCCCTAAACTTTGGGGTGCCTGTGTCTTGCTGATTTTTAGTTTTCCCAATTTATACGCCCATGAGTGGACGTGCCCTATGCTCCCTAAGCTGTGGTTTTTCGATGTTTCAGGACACACCGTACACTTCTCCAGAGTGGCTGTTGGCAATTTACATCCCGCCCATCAGTGTAGAAAGGCTGCCATTTATCCATGGCCTGTCCTGCATTTCTGGTTTTGACACTTTTTGCAGCATGGCCCTTTTGACCGATGGGAAGCGAGACTTCTTTGTAGCGCTGATTAGCCTTTCCAGGTTGCTTGGTTGGCCAAACAGGGCGTATGCGTTTTTTTCCTGAATATATTCAGGAAAAAACGCATACGCCCTGTTTGGCCAAGGGCATCATTGTCGATGTTTTGCCACTTTTCATGTGCTTTAAAGGCGATTCGAATCAACCTCCTGAAACATGTTTCCTGCAATTCTGCCTTGCTTTCAAATCCTCTTCGTTGCCTTCCCTCAATATATCTGTGGATGAGAGTTATCATTTATAGCCCTGCGGGTTTGTGAATTGCAGTGTCCCTGAGCTCCATTTTTCAACTCGCTTTTTTGGGAGCTGGCCGCAAAAGGGTGGGATTGCCTCAGGCCCTATTCTGCTTCTGGGCGGCAGGCTGAGCCTGTGGTTAATTCTTCTTCCTGATGGGAAAATAGAGTGACCTGTGCCTGTCCCAACACCTAGATCTAGTCTCTCATTGGTTGCCCCTCTTCCCGATCATCCTCAGGACAAATTGCAACCTGTAGGGAACAGGAGCTTAAAGGTGCTGATTCTCCAAGTAGGGAGATTGCTAGTAAAGTAGCTGGAAAGGCGAACCCGATCACAAGGAGATGAGAAATCAGGTGCATATTAGAAACCTTTCAAAATCACACGGTGTACCATCTTCTGGGTTTCTCATGCATGTTTTTGATGTAGGAAGATGCCCTTGAACCTGGAGCTTTGGGACCCATGGGATGGGTACCAGGCAGTATTACTTTAAAGGGTCTGCGTTTGCTCACCCAACCTCACCCAACCTTTCAGCCCCAAGAGTGTCCACCCTTATGTCTCATCCAGCTGTGGGTCTAGATATGGTCAATCCAGGTTGCATCACAGCCTCTGAACGAATTCTGTAAGAATTTCTCTCTCTTTCACTGTCTTTGTTTTACGGGTTTTTAAAAGTCATTTATTTTTATAATGGGGTTCAGCTGCTTTTCACGGCTGTGTTTATGCGGCTTTACACCCACTTGACTCTCTTCCAGAGAGATATCAATACATAGGTTTTAAGATTCTTACTAGTCACATATATTCTTGTGCAGTGAATAGGGGGTGTTGAGTCCAGTTCACTGAGCAAGGAGTAGGTCTTGTCTATTACATATTGGGTGTATAGAACGGTATCTGAGCGAATTTGAAACCCTTGTTTTATGCATCACCCCACCTCACCTTTCCCATTAAGCAGCCATAGTGTGTTTTCTAAACGTGTGACTCTGTTCTGTTTTGTAATTCAGTTCAAGTGTAGCGGTTTTTACATTCCCTCTATAAGTGATAGCTTATGATAAGTGTCTTTTTCTGTGTGACTTATTTCACTTAGAATCGTCGTACCTAAATCCACTCATCTTGCTTCTACTAGCCTTATGACATTGATTTCATGTCTGAGTGATATTCCATTGTACATAAGGACCACAACTTCTTTATCCATTTTTCTCTTTCCTGGGATATTTAAGGTGTCATGAAGTGGAGGTTCTTGTCAACAGAGCAGCCCTAAACTTTGGGGTGCCTGTGTCTTGCTGATTTTTAGTTTTCCCAATTTATACGCCCATGAGTGGACGTGCCCTATGCTCCCTAAGCTGTGTTTTTTCGATGTTTCAGGACACACCATACACTTCTCCAGAGTGGCTGTTGGCAATTTACATCCCGCCCATCAGCGTAGCAAGGCTGCCATTTCTCCATGGCCTGTCCTGCATTTCTGGTTTTGACACTTTTTGCAGCATGGCCCTTTTGACCGATGGGAAGCGAGACTTCTTTGTAGCGCTGATTAGCCTTTCCAGGTTGCTTGGTTGGCCAAACTGGGCGTATGCGTTTTTTCCTGAATATATTCAGGAAAAAACGCATACGCCCTGATTGGCCAAGGGCATCCTTGTCAACGTTTTGCCACTTTTCATGTGCTTTAAAGGCAATTCGAATCTACCTCCTGAAACCTGTTTCCTGCAATTCTGCCTTGCTTTCAAATCCTCTTCGTTGCCTTCCCTCAATATATCTGTGGATGAGAGTTATCATTTATAGCTCTGCGGGTTTGTGAATTGCAGTGTCCCTGAGCTCCATTTTTCAACTGGCTTTTTTGGGAGCTGGCCGCAAAAGGGCGGGATTGCCTCAGGCCCTATTCTGCATCTGGGCGGCAGGCTGAGCCTGTGGTTAATTCTTCTTCCTGATGGGAAAATAGAGTGACCTGTGCCTGTCCCAACACCTAGATCTAGTCTCTCATTGGTTGCCCCTCTTCCCGTTCATCCTCAGGACAAATTGCAACCTGTAGGGAACAGGAGCTTAAAGGTGCTGATTCTCCAAGTAGGGAGATTGCTAGTAAAGTAGCTGGAAAGGCGAACCCGAGCACAAGGAGATGAGAAATCAGGTGCGCATTAGAAACCTTTCAAAATCACACGGTGTACCATCCTCTGGGTTTCTCATGCATGTTTTCGATGTAGGAAGATGCCCTTGAACCTGGAGATTTGGGACCCATGGGATGGGTACCAGGCAGTATTACTTTAAAGGGTCTGCGTTTGCTCACCCAACCTCACCCAAACTTTCAGCCCCAAGAGTGCCCACCCTTATGTCTCATCCAGCTGTGGGTCTAGATATGGTCAATCCAGGTTGCATCACAGCCTCTGAACGAATTTTGTAAGAATTTCTCTCTCTTTCACTGTCTTTGTTTTACGGGTTTTTAAAAGTAATTTATTTTTATAATGGGGTTTAGCTGCTTTTCACGGCTGTGTTTATGCGGCTTTACACCCACTTGACTCACTTCCAGACAGATATCAATACATAGGTTTTAAGATTCTTACTAGTCACATATATTCTTGTGCAGTGAATAGGGGGTGTTGAGTCCAGTTCACTGAGCAAGCAGTAGGTCTTGTCTATTACATATTGGGTGTATGGAACGGTATCTGAGCGAATTTGAAACCCTTGTTTTATGCCTCACCCCACCTCACCTTTCCCGTTAAGCAGCCATAGTGTGTTTTCTAAACGTGTGACTCTGTTCTGTTTTGTAATTCAGTTCAAGTGTAGCGGTTTTTACATTCCCTCTATAAGTGATAGCTTATGATAAGTGTCTTTTTCTTTGTGACTTATTTCACTTAGAATCGTCGTACCTAAATCCACTCATCTTGCTTCTACTAGCCTTATGACATTGATTTCATGTCTGAGTGATATTCCATTGTACATAAGGACCACAAATTCTTTATCCATTTTTCTCTTTCCTGGGATATTTAAGGTGTCATGAAGTGGAGGTTCTTGTCAACAGAGCAGCCCTAAACTTTGGGGTGCCTGTGTCTTGCTGATTTTTAGTTTTCCCAATATATACGCCCATGAGTGGACGTGCCCTATGCTCCCTAAGCTGTGTTTTTTCGATGTTTCAGGACACACCGTACACTTCTCCAGAGTGGCTGTTGGCAATTTACATCCCGCCCATCAGCGTAGCAAGGCTGCCATTTCTCCATGGCCTGTCCTGCATTTCTGGTTTTGACACTTTTTGCAGCATGGCCCTTTTGACCGATGGGAAGCGAGACTTCTTTGTAGCGCTGATTTGTATTTTCAGGTTGCTTGGTTGGCAAAAAAGGGCGTATGCGTTTTTTCCTGAATATATTCAGGAAAAAACGCATACGCCCTTTTTGGCCAAGGGCATCATTGTCGAAGTTTTGCCACTTTTCATGTGCTTTAAAGGCGATTCGAATCTACCTCCTGAAACCTGTTTCCTGCAATTCTGTTTTGCTTTCTAATCCTCTTCGTTGCCTTCCCTCAATATATCTGTGGATGAGAGTTATCATTTATAGCCCTGCGGGTTTGTGAATTGCAGTGTCCCTGAGCTCCATTTTTCAACTCGCTTTTTTGGGAGCTGGCCGCAAAAGGGCGGGATTGCCTCAGGCCCTATTCTGCTTCTGGGCGGCAGGCTGAGCCTGTGGTTAATTCTTCTTCCTGATGGGAAAATAGAGTGACCTGTGCCTGTCCCAACACCTAGATCTAGTCTTTCATTGGTTGCACCTCTTCCCCTTCATCCTCAGGACAAATTGCAACCTGTAGGGAACAGGAGCTTAAAGGTGCTGATTCTCCAAGTAGGGAGATTGCTAGTAAAGTAGCTGGAAAGGCGAACCCGATCACAAGGAGATGAGAAATCAGGTGCGTATTAGAAACCTTTCAAAATCACACGGTGTACCATCTTCTGGGTTTCTCATGCATGTTTTTGATGTAGGAAGATGCCCTTGAACCTGGAGCTTTGGGACCCATGGGATGGGTACCAGGCAGTATTACTTTAAAGGGTCTGCGTTTGCTCACCCAACCTCACCCAAACTTTCAGCCCCAAGAGTGCCCACCCTTATGTCTCATCCAGCTGTGGGTCTAGATATGGTCAATCCAGGTTGCATCACAGCCTCTGAACGAATTTTGTAAGAATTTCTCTCTCTTTCACTGTCTTTGTTTTACGGGTTTTTAAAAGTAATTTATTTTTATAATGGGGTTTAGCTGCTTTTCACGGCTGTGTTTATGCGGCTTTACACCCACTTGACTCACTTCCAGACAGATATCAATACATAGGTTTTAAGATTCTTACTAGTCACATATATTCTTGTGCAGTGAATAGGGGGTGTTGAGTCCAGTTCACTGAGCAAGCAGTAGGTCTTGTCTATTACATATTGGGTGTATGGAACGGTATCTGAGCGAATTTGAAACCCTTGTTTTATGCCTCACCCCACCTCACCTTTCCCGTTAAGCAGCCATAGTGTGTTTTCTAAACGTGTGACTCTGTTCTGTTTTGTAATTCAGTTCAAGTGTAGCGGTTTTTACATTCCCTCTATAAGTGATAGCTTATGATAAGTGTCTTTTTCTTTGTGACTTATTTCACTTAGAATCGTCGTACCTAAATCCACTCATCTTGCTTCTACTAGCCTTATGACATTGATTTCATGTCTGAGTGATATTCCATTGTACATAAGGACCACAAATTCTTTATCCATTTTTCTCTTTCCTGGGATATTTAAGGTGTCATGAAGTGGAGGTTCTTGTCAACAGAGCAGCCCTAAACTTTGGGGTGCCTGTGTCTTGCTGATTTTTAGTTTTCCCAATATATACGCCCATGAGTGGACGTGCCCTATGCTCCCTAAGCTGTGTTTTTTCGATGTTTCAGGACACACCGTACACTTCTCCAGAGTGGCTGTTGGCAACTTACATCCCGCTCATCAGCGTAGCAAGGCTGCCATTTCTCCATGGCCTGTCCTGCATTTCTGGTTTTGACACTTTTTGCAGCATGGCCCTTTTGACCGATGGGAAGCGAGACTTCTTTGTAGCGCTGATTAGCCTTTCCAGGTTGCTTGGTTGGCCAAACTGGGCGTATGCGTTTTTTCCTGAATATATTCAGGAAAAAACGCATACGCCCTGATTGGCCAAGGGCATCCTTGTCAACGTTTTGTCACTTTTCATGTGCTTTAAAGGCAATTCGAATCTACCTCCTGAAACCTGTTTCCTGCAATTCTGCCTTGCTTTCAAATCCTCTTCGTTGCCTTCCCTCAATATATCTGTGGATGAGAGTTATCATTTATAGCTCTGCGGGTTTGTGAATTGCAGTGTCCCTGAGCTCCATTTTTCAACTGGCTTTTTTGGGAGCTGGCCGCAAAAGGGCGGGATTGCCTCAGGCCCTATTCTGCATCTGGGCGGCAGGCTGAGCCTGTGGTTAATTCTTCTTCCTGATGGGAAAATAGAGTGACCTGTGCCTGTCCCAACACCTAGATCTAGTCTCTCATTGGTTGCCCCTCTTCCCGTTCATCCTCAGGACAAATTGCAACCTGTAGGGAACAGGAGCTTAAAGGTGCTGATTCTCCAAGTAGGGAGATTGCTAGTAAAGTAGCTGGAAAGGCGAACCCGAGCACAAGGAGATGAGAAATCAGGTGCGCATTAGAAACCTTTCAAAATCACACGGTGTACCATCCTCTGGGTTTCTCATGCATGTTTTCGATGTAGGAAGATGCCCTTGAACCTGGAGATTTGGGACCCATGGGATGGGTACCAGGCAGTATTACTTTAAAGGGTCTGCGTTTGCTCACCCAACCTCACCCAAACTTTCAGCCCCAAGAGTGCCCACCCTTATGTCTCATCCAGCTGTGGGTCTAGATATGGTCAATCCAGGTTGCATCACAGCCTCTGAACGAATTTTGTAAGAATTTCTCTCTCTTTCACTGTCTTTGTTTTACGGGTTTTTAAAATTAATTTATTTTTATAATGGGGTTTAGCTGCTTTTCACGGCTGTGTTTATGCGGCTTTACACCCACTTGACTCACTTCCAGACAGATATCAATACATAGGTTTTAAGATTCTTACTAGTCACATATATTCTTGTGCAGTGAATAGGGGGTGTTGAGTCCAGTTCACTGAGCAAGCAGTAGGTCTTGTCTATTACATATTGGGTGTATGGAACGGTATCTGAGCGAATTTGAAACCCTTGTTTTATGCCTCACCCCACCTCACCTTTCCCGTTAAGCAGCCATAGTGTGTTTTCTAAACGTGTGACTCTGTTCTGTTTTGTAATTCAGTTCAAGTGTAGCGGTTTTTACATTCCCTCTATAAGTGATAGCTTATGATAAGTGTCTTTTTCTTTGTGACTTATTTCACTTAGAATCGTCGTACCTAAATCCACTCATCTTGCTTCTACTAGCCTTATGACATTGATTTCATGTCTGAGTGATATTCCATTGTACATAAGGACCACAACTTCTTTATCCATTTTTCTCTTTCCTGGGATATTTAAGGTGTCATGAAGTGGAGGTTCTTGTCAACAGAGCAGCCCTAAACTTTGGGGTGCCTGTGTCTTGCTGATTTTTAGTTTTCCCAATTTATACGCCCATGAGTGGACGTGCCCTATGCTCCCTAAGCTGTGTTTTTTCGATGTTTCAGGACACACCGTACACTTCTCCAGAGTGGCTGTTGGCAATTTACATACCGCCCATCAGCGTAGCAAGGCTGCCATTTCTCCATGGCCTGTCCTGCATTTCTGGTTTTGACACTTTTTGCAGCATGGCCCTTTTGACCGATGGGAAGCGAGACTTCTTTGTAGCGCTGATTTGTATTTTCAGGTTGCTTGGTTGGCAAAAAAGGGCGTATGCGTTTTTTCCTGAATATATTCAGGAAAAAACGCATACGCCCTTTTTGGCAAAGGGCATCATTGTCGAAGTTTTGCCACTTTTCATGTGCTTTAAAGGCGATTCGAATCTACCTCCTGAAACCTGTTTCCTGCAATTCTGTTTTGCTTTCTAATCCTCTTCGTTGCCTTCCCTCAATATATCTGTGGATGAGAGTTATCATTTATAGCCCTGCGGGTTTGTGAATTGCAGTGTCCCTGAGCTCCATTTTTCAACTCGCTTTTTTGGGAGCTGGCCGCAAAAGGGCGGGATTGCCTCAGGCCCTATTCTGCTTCTGGGCGGCAGGCTGAGCCTGTGGTTAATTCTTCTTCCTGATGGGAAAATAGAGTGACCTGTGCCTGTCCCAACACCTAGATCTAGTCTCTCATTGGTTGCCCCTCTTCCCCTTCATCCTCAGGACAAATTGCAACCTGTAGGGAACAGGAGCTTAAAGGTGCTGATTCTCCAAGTAGGGAGATTGCTAGTAAAGTAGCTGGAAAGGCGAACCCGATCACAAGGAGATGAGAAATCAGGTGCGTATTAGAAACCTTTCAAAATCACACGGTGTACCATCTTCTGGGTTTCTCATGCATGTTTTTGATGTAGGAAGATGCCCTTGAACCTGGAGCTTTGGGACCCATGGGATGGGTACCAGGCAGTATTACTTTAAAGGGTCTGCGTTTGCTCACCCAACCTCACCCAACCTTTCAGCCCCAAGAGTGTCCACCCTTATGTCTCATCAAGCTGTGGGTCTAGATATGGTCAATCCAGGTTGCATCACAGCCTCTGAACGAATTCTGTAAGAATTTCTCTCTCTTTCACTGTCTTTGTTTTACGGGTTTTTAAAAGTAATTTATTTTTATAATGGGGTTCAGCTGCTTTTCACGGCTGTGTTTATGCGGCTTTACACCCACTTGACTCTCTTCCAGACAGATATCAATACATAGGTTTTAAGATTCTTACTAGTCACATATATTCTTGTGCAGTGAATAGGGGGTGTTGAGTCCAGTTCACTGAGCAAGGAGTAGGTCTTGTCTATTACATATTGGGTGTATGGAACGGTATCTGAGCGAATTTGAAACCCTTGTTTTATGCATCACCCCACCTCACCTTTCCCATTAAGCAGCCATAGTGTGTTTTCTAAACGTGTGACTCTGTTCTGTTTTGTAATTCAGTTCAAGTGTAGCGGTTTTTACATTCCCTCTATAAGTGATAGCTTATGATAAGTGTCTTTTTCTGTGTGACTTATTTCACTTAGAATCGTCGTACCTAAATCCACTCATCTTGCTTCTACTAGCCTTATGACATTGATTTCATGTCTGAGTGATATTCCATTGTACATAAGGACCACAACTTCTTTATCCATTTTTCTCTTTCCTGGGATATTTAAGGTGTCATGAAGTGGAGGTTCTTGTCAACAGAGCAGCCCTAAACTTTGGGGTGCCTGTGTCTTGCTGATTTTTAGTTTTCCCAATTTATACGCCCATGAGTGGACGTGCCCTATGCTCCCTAAGCTGTGTTTTTTCGATGTTTCAGGACACACCATACACTTCTCCAGAGTGGCTGTTGGCAATTTACATCCCGCCCATCAGCGTAGCAAGGCTGCCATTTCTCCATGGCCTGTCCTGCATTTCTGGTTTTGACACTTTTTGCAGCATGGCCCTTTTGACCGATGGGAAGCGAGACTTCTTTGTAGCGCTGATTAGCCTTTCCAGGTTGCTTGGTTGGCCAAACTGGGCGTATGCGTTTTTTCCTGAATATATTCAGGAAAAAACGCATACGCCCTGATTGGCCAAGGGCATCCTTGTCAACGTTTTGCCACTTTTCATGTGTTTTAAAGGCAATTCGAATCTACCTCCTGAAACCTGTTTCCTGCAATTCTGCCTTGCTTTCAAATCCTCTTCGTTGCCTTCCCTCAATATATCTGTGGATGAGAGTTATCATTTATAGCTCTGCGGGTTTGTGAATTGCAGTGTCCCTGAGCTCCATTTTTCAACTGGCTTTTTTGGGAGCTGGCCGCAAAAGGGCGGGATTGCCTCAGGCCCTATTCTGCATCTGGGCGGCAGGCTGAGCCTGTGGTTAATTCTTCTTCCTGATGGGAAAATAGAGTGACCTGTGCCTGTCCCAACACCTAGATCTAGTCTCTCATTGGTTGCCCCTCTTCCCGTTCATCCTCAGGACAAATTGCAACCTGTAGGGAACAGGAGCTTAAAGGTGCTGATTCTCCAAGTAGGGAGATTGCTAGTAAAGTAGCTGGAAAGGCGAACCCTAGCACAAGGAGATGAGAAATCAGGTGCGCATTAGAAACCTTTCAAAATCACACGGTGTACCATCCTCTGGGTTTCTCATGCATGTTTTCGATGTAGGAAGATGCCCTTGAACCTGGAGATTTGGGACCCATGGGATGGGTACCAGGCAGTATTACTTTAAAGGGTCTGCGTTTGCTCACCCAACCTCACCCAAACTTTCAGCCCCAAGAGTGCCCACCCTTATGTCTCATCCAGCTGTGGGTCTAGATAAGGTCAATCCAGGTTGCATCACAGCCTCTGAACGAATTTTGTAAGAATTTCTCTCTCTTTCACTGTCTTTGTTTTACGGGTTTTTAAAATTAATTAATTTTTATAATGGGGTTTAGCTGCTTTTCACGGCTGTGTTTATGCGGCTTTACACCCACTTGACTCACTGCCAGACAGATATCAATACATAGGTTTTAAGATTCTTACTAGTCACATATATTCTTGTGCGGTGAATAGGGGGTGTTGAGTCCAGTTCACTGAGCAAGGAGCAGGTGTTGTCTATTACATATTGGGTGTATGGAACGGTATCTGAGCGAATTTGAAACCCTTGTTTTATGCCTCACCCCACCTCACCTTTCCCGTTAAGCAGCCATAGTGTGTTTTCTAAACGTGTGACTCTGTTCTGTTTTGTAATTCAGTTCAAGTGTAGCGGTTTTTACATTCCCTCTATAAGTGATAGCTTATGATAAGTGTCTTTTTCTTTGTGACTTATTTCACTTAGAATCGTCGTACCTAAATCCACTCATCTTGCTTCTACTAGCCTTAAGACATTGATTTCATGTCTGAGTGATATTCCATTGTACATAAGGACCACAACTTCTTTATCCACTTTTCTCTTTCCTGGGATATTTAAGGTGTCATGAAGTGGAGGTTCTTGTCAACAGAGCAGCCCTAAACTTTGGGGTGCCTGTGTCTTGCTGATTTTTAGTTTTCCCAATTTATACGCCCATGAGTGGACGTGCCCTATGCTCCCTAAGCTGTGCTTTTTCGATATTTCAGGACACACCGTACACTTCTCCAGAGTGGCTGTTGGCAATTTACATCCCGCCCATCAGCGTAGCAAGGCTGCCAATTCTCCATGGCCTGTCCTGCATTTCTGGTTTTGACACTTTTTGCAGCATGGCCCTTTTGACCGATGGGAAGCGAGAATTCTTTGTAGCGCTGGTTTGCCTTTCCAGGTTGCTTGGTTGGCAAAAAAGGGCGTATGCGTTTTTTCCTGAATATATTCAGGAAAAAACGCATACGCCCTTTTTGGCCAAGGGCATCATTGTCGAAGTTTTGCCACTTTTCATGTGCTTTAAAGGCGATTCGAATCTGCCTCCTGAAACCTGTTTCCTGCAATTCTGCCTTGCTTTCAAATCCTCTTCGTTGCCTTCCCTCAATATATCTGTGGATGAGAGTTATCATTTATAGCCCTGCGGGTTTGTGAATTGCAGTGTCCCTGAGCTCCATTTTTCAACTCGCTTTTTTGGGAGCTGGCCGCAAAAGGGCGGGATTGCCTCAGGCCCTATTCTGCTTCTGGGCGGCAGGCTGAGCCTGTGGTTAATTCTTCTTCCTGATGGGAAAATAGAGTGACCTGTGCCTGTCCCAACACCTAGATCTAGTCTCTCATTGGTTGCCCCTCTTCCCGATCATCCTCAGGACAAATTGCAACCTGTAGGGAACAGGAGCTTAAAGGTGCTGATTCTCCAAGTAGGGAGATTGCTAGTAAAGTAGCTGGAAAGGCGAACCCGATCACAAGGAGATGAGAAATCAGGTGCGTATTAGAAACCTTTCAAAATCACACGGTGTACCATCTTCTGGGTTTCTCATGCATGTTTTTGATGTAGGAAGATGCCCTTGAACCTGGAGCTTTGGGACCCATGGGATGGGTACCAGGCAGTATTACTTTAAAGGGTCTGCGTTTGCTCACCCAACCTCACCCAACCTTTCAGCCCCAAGAGTGTCCACCCTTATGTCTCATCCAGCTGTGGGTCTAGATATGGTCAATCCAGGTTGCATCACAGCCTCTGAACGAATTCTGTAAGAATTTCTCTCTCTTTCACTGTCTTTGTTTTACGGGTTTTTAAAAGTAATTTATTTTTATAATGGGGTTCAGCTGCTTTTCACGGCTGTGTTTATGCGGCTTTACACCCACTTGACTCTCTTCCAGAGAGATATCAATACATAGGTTTTAAGATTCTTACTAGTCACATATATTCTTGTGCAGTGAATAGGGGTTGTTGAGTCCAGTTCACTGAGCAAGGAGTAGGTCTTGTCTATTACATATTGGGTGTATGGAACGGTATCTGAGCGAATTTGAAACCCTTGTTTTATGCATCACCCCACCTCACCTTTCCCATTAAGCAGCCATAGTGTGTTTTCTAAACGTGTGACTCTGTTCTGTTTTGTAATTCAGTTCAAGTGTAGCGTTTTTTACATTCCCTCTATAAGTGATAGCTTATGATAAGTGTCTTTTTCTGTGTGACTTATTTCACTTAGAATCGTCGTACCTAAATCCACTCATCTTGCTTCTACTAGCCTTATGACATTGATTTCATGTCTGAGTGATATTCCATTGTACATAAGGACCACAACTTCTTTATCCATTTTTCTCTTTCCTGGGATATTTAAGGTGTCATGAAGTGGAGGTTCTTGTCAACAGAGCAGCCCTAAACTTTGGGGTGCCTGTGTCTTGCTGATTTTTAGTTTTCCCAATTTATACGCCCATGAGTGGACGTGCCCTATGCTCCCTAAGCTGTGTTTTTTCGATGTTTCAGGACACACCATACACTTCTCCAGAGTGGCTGTTGGCAATTTACATCCCGCCCATCAGCGTAGCAAGGCTGCCATTTCTCCATGGCCTGTCCTGCATTTCTGGTTTTGACACTTTTTGCAGCATGGCCCTTTTGACCGATGGGAAGCGAGACTTCTTTGTAGCGCTGATTAGCCTTTCCAGGTTGCTTGGTTGGCCAAACAGGGCGTATGCGTTTTTTCCTGAATATATTCAGGAAAAAACGCATACGCCCTGATTGGCCAAGGGCATCCTTGTCAACGTTTTGCCACTTTTCATGTGCTTTAAAGGCAATTCGAATCTACCTCCTGAAACCTGTTTCCTGCAATTCTGCCTTGCTTTCAAATCCTCTTCGTTGCCTTCCCTCAATATATCTGTGGATGAGAGTTATCATTTATAGCTCTGCGGGTTTGTGAATTGCAGTGTCCCTGAGCTCCATTTTTCAACTGGCTTTTTTGGGAGCTGGCCGCAAAAGGGCGGGATTGCCTCAGGCCCTATTCTGCATCTGGGCGGCAGGCTGAGCCTGTGGTTAATTCTTCTTCCTGATGGGAAAATAGAGTGACCTGTGCCTGTCCCAACACCTAGATCTAGTCTCTCATTGGTTGCCCCTCTTCCCGTTCATCCTCAGGACAAATTGCAACCTGTAGGGAACAGGAGCTTAAAGGTGCTGATTCTCCAAGTAGGGAGATTGCTAGTAAAGTAGCTGGAAAGGCGAACCCGAGCACAAGGAGATGAGAAATCAGGTGCGCATTAGAAACCTTTCAAAATCACACGGTGTACCATCCTCTGGGTTTCTCATGCATGTTTTCGATGTAGGAAGATGCCCTTGAACCTGGAGATTTGGGACCCATGGGATGGGTACCAGGCAGTATTACTTTAAAGGGTCTGCGTTTGCTCACCCAACCTCACCCAAACTTTCAGCCCCAAGAGTGCCCACCCTTATGTCTCATCCAGCTGTCAGTCTAGATATGGTCAATCCAGGTTGCATCACAGCCTCTGAACGAATTTTGTAAGAATTTCTCTCTCTTTCACTGTCTTTGTTTTACGGGTTTTTAAAAGTAATTTATTTTTATAATGGGGTTCAGCTGCTTTTCACGGCTGTGTTTATGCGGCTTTACACCCACTTGACTCACTTCCAGACAGATATCAATACATAGGTTTTAAGGTTCTTACTAGTCACATATATTCTTGTGCAGTGAATAGGTGGTGTTGAGTCCAGTTCACTGAGCAAGCAGTAGGTCTTGTCTATTACATATTGGGTGTATGGAACGGTATCTGAGCGAATTTGAAACCCTTGTTTTATGCCTCACCCCACCTCACCTTTCCCGTTAAGCAGCCATAGTGTGTTTTCTAAACGTGTGACTCTGTTCTGTTTTGTAATTCAGGTCAAGTGTAGCGGTTTTTACATTCCCTCTATAAGTGATAGCTTATGATAAGTGTCTTTTTCTTTGTGACTTATTTCACTTAGAATCGTCGTACCTAAATCCACTCATCTTGCTTCTACTAGCCTTATGACATTGATTTCATGTCTGAGTGATATTCCATTGTACATAAGGACCACAACTTCTTTATCCATTTTTCTCTTTCCTGGGATATTTAAGGTGTCATGAAGTGGAGGTTCTTGTCAACAGAGCAGCCCTAAACTTTGGGGTGCCTGTGTCTTGCTGATTTTTAGTTTTCCCAATTTATACGCCCATGAGTGGACGTGCCCTCTGCTCCCTAAGCTGTGTTTTTTCGATGTTTCAGGACACACCGTACACTTCTCCAGAGTGGCTGTTGGCAATTTACATCCCGCCCATCAGCGTAGCAAGGCTGCCATTTCTCCATGGCCTGTCCTGCATTTCTGGTTTTGACACTTTTTGCAGCATGGCCCTTTTGACCGATGGGAAGCGAGACTTCTTTGTAGCGCTGATTTGCCTTTCCAGGTTGCTTGGTTGGCAAAAAAGGGCGTATGCGTTTTTTCCTGAATATATTCAGGAAAAAACGCATACGCCCTTTTTGGCCAAGGGCATCATTGTCGAAGTTTTGCCACTTTTCATGTGCTTTAAAGGCGATTCGAATCTACCTCCTGAAACCTGTTTCCTGCAATTCTGCCTTGCTTTCAAATCCTCTTCGTTGCCTTCCCTCAATATATCTGTGGATGAGAGTTATCATTTATAGCCCTGCGGGTTTGTGAATTGCAGTGTCCCTGAGCTCCATTTTTCAACTCGCTTTTTTGGGAGCTGGCCGCAAAAGGGCGGGATTGCCTCAGGCCCTATTCTGCTTCTGGGCGGCAGGCTGAGCCTGTGATTAATTATTCTTCCTGATGGGAAAATAGAGTGACCTGTGCCTGTCCCAACACCTAGATCTAGTCTCTCATTGGTTGCCCCTCTTCCCGTTCATCCTCAGGACAAATTGCAACCTGTAGGGAACAGGAGCTTAAAGGTGCTGATTCTCCAAGTAGGGAGATTGCTAGTAAAGTAGCTGGAAAGGCGAACCCGAGCACAAGGAGATGAGAAATCAGGTGCGCATTAGAAACCTTTCAAAATCACACGGTGTACCATCCTCTGGGTTTCTCATGCATGTTTTCGATGTAGGAAGATGCCCTTGAACCTGGAGATTTGGGACCCATGGGATGGGTAACAGGCAGTATTACTTTAAAGGGTCTGCGTTTGCTCACCCAACCTCACCCAAACTTTCAGCCCCAAGAGTGCCCACCCTTATGTCTCATCCAGCTGTGGGTCTAGATATGGTCAATCCAGGTTGCATCACAGCCTCTGAACGAATTTTGTAAGAATTTCTCTCTCTTTCACTGTCTTTGTTTTACGGGTTTTTAAAAGTAATTTATTTTTATAATGGGGTTTAGCTGCTTTTCACGGCTGTGTTTATGCGGCTTTACACCCACTTGACTCACTTCCAGACAGATATCAATACATAGGTTTTAAGATTCTTACTAGTCACATATATTCTTGTGCAGTGAATAGGGGGTGTTGAGTCCAGTTCACTGAGCAAGCAGTAGGTCTTGTCTATTACATATTGGGTGTATGGAACGGTATCTGAGCGAATTTGAAACCCTTGTTTTATGCCTCACGCCACCTCACCTTTCCCGTTAAGCAGCCATAGTGTGTTTTCTAAACGTGTGACTCTGTTCTGTTTTGTAATTCAGTTCAAGTGTAGCGGTTTTTACATTCCCTCTATAAGTGATAGCTTATGATAAGTGTCTTTTTCTTTGTGACTTATTTCACTTAGTATCGTCGTACCTAAATCCACTCATCTTGCTTCTACTAGCCTTATGACATTGATTTCATGTCTGAGTGATATTCCATTGTACATAAGGACCACAACTTCTTTATCCATTTTTCTCTTTCCTGGGATATTTAAGGTGTCATGAAGTGGAGGTTCTTGTCAACAGAGCAGCCCTAAACTTTGGGGTGCCTGTGTCTGGCTGATTTTTAGTTTTCCCAATTTATACGCCCATGAGTGGACGTGCCCTATGCTCCCTAAGCTGTGTTTTTTCGATGTTTCAGGACACACCGTACACTTCTCCAGAGTGGCTGTTGGCAATTTACATCCCGCCCATCAGCGTAGCAAGGCTGCCATTTCTCCATGGCCTGTCCTGCATTTCTGGTTTTGACACTTTTTGCAGCATGGCCCTTTTGACCGATGGGAAGCGAGACTTCTTTGTAGCGCTGATTTGCCTTTTCAGGTTGCTTGGTTGGCAAAAAAGGGCGTATGCGTTTTTTCCTGAATATATTCAGGAAAAAACGCATACGCCCTTTTTGGCCAAGGGCATCATTGTCGAAGTTTTGCCACTTTTCATGTGCTTTAAAGGCGATTCGAATCTACCTCCTGAAACCTGTTTCCTGCAATTCTGCCTTGCTTTCAAATCCTCTTCGTTGCCTTCCCTCAATATATCTGTGGATGAGAGTTATCATTTATAGCCCTGCGGGTTTGTGAATTGCAGTGTCCCTGAGCTCCATTTTTCAACTCGCTTTTTTGGGAGCTGGCCGCAAAAGGGCGGGATTGCCTCAGGCCCTATTCTGCTTCTGGGCGGCAGGCTGAGCCTGTGGTTAATTCTTCTTCCTGATGGGAAAATAGAGTGACCTGTGCCTGTCCCAACACCTAGATCTAGTCTCTCATTGGTTGCCCCTCTTCCCGTTCATCCTCAGGACAAATTGCAACCTGTAGGGAACAGGAGCTTAAAGGTGCTGATTCTCCAAGTAGGGAGATTGCTAGTAAAGTAGCTGGAAAGGCGAACCCGATCACAAGGAGATGAGAAATCAGGTGCGTATTAGAAACCTTTCAAAATCACACGGTGTACCATCTTCTGGGTTTCTCATACATGTTTTTGATGTAGGAAGATGCCCTTGAACCTGGAGCTTTGGGACCCATGGGATGGGTACCAGGCAGTATTACTTTAAAGGGTCTGCGTTTGCTCACCCAACCTCACCCAACCTTTCAGCCCCAAGAGTGTCCACCCTTATGTCTCATCAAGCTGTGGGTCTAGATATGGTCAATCCAGGTTGCATCACAGCCTCTGAACGAATTCTGTAAGAATTTCTCTCTCTTTCACTGTCTTTGTTTTACGGGTTTTTAAAAGTAATTTATTTTTATAATGGGGTTCAGCTGCTTTTCACGGCTGTGTTTATGCGGCTTTACACCCACTTGACTCTCTTCCAGACAGATATCAATACATAGGTTTTAAGATTCTTACTAGTCACATATATTCTTGTGCAGTGAATAGGGGGTGTTGAGTCCAGTTCACTGAGCAAGGAGTAGGTCTTGTCTATTACATATTGGGTGTATGGAACGGTATCTGAGCGAATTTGAAACCCTTGTTTTATGCATCACCCCACCTCACCTTTCCCATTAAGCAGCCATAGTGTGTTTTCTAAACGTGTGACTCTGTTCTGTTTTGTAATTCAGTTCAAGTGTAGCGGTTTTTACATTCCCTCTATAAGTGATAGCTTATGATAAGTGTCTTTTTCTGTGTGACTTATTTCACTTAGAATCGTCGTACCTAAATCCACTCATCTTGCTTCTACTAGCCTTATGACATTGATTTCATGTCTGAGTGATATTCCATTGTACATAAGGACCACAACTTCTTTATCCATTTTTCTCTTTCCTGGGATATTTAAGGTGTCATGAAGTGGAGGTTCTTGTCAACAGAGCAGCCCTAAACTTTGGGGTGCCTGTGTCTTGCTGATTTTTAGTTTTCCCAATTTATACGCCCATGAGTGGACCTGCCCTATGCTCCCTAAGCTGTGTTTTTTCGATGTTTCAGGACACACCGTACACTTCTCCAGAGTGGCTGTTGGCAATTTACATCCCGCCCATCAGCGTAGCAAGGCTGCCATTTCTCCATGGCCTGTCCTGCATTTCTGGTTTTGACACTTTTTGCAGCATGGCCCTTTTGACCGATGGGAAGCGAGACTTCTTTGTAGCGCTGATTAGCCTTTCCAGGTTGCTTGGTTGGCCAAACAGGGCGTATGCGTTTTTTCCTGAATATATTCAGGAAAAAACGCATACGCCCTGTTTGGCCAAGGGCATCATTGTCGACATTTTGCCACTTTTCATGTGCTTTAAAGGCGATTCGAATCTACCTCCTGAAACCTGTTTCCTGCAATTCTGCCTTGCTTTCAAATTCTCTTCGTTGCCTTCCCTCAATATATCTGTGGATGAGAGTTATCATTTATAGCTCTGCGGGTTTGTGAATTGCAGTGTCCCTGAGCTCCATTTTTCAACTCGCTTTTTTGCGAGCTGGCCGCAAAAGCGCGGGATTGCCTCAGGCCCTATTCTGCTTCTGGGCAGCAGGCTGAGCCTGTGGTTAATTCTTCTTCCTGATGGGAAAATAGAGTGACCTGTGCCTGTCCCAACACCTAGATCTAGTCTCTCATTGGTTGCCCCTCTTCCCGTTCATCCTCAGGACAATTTGCAACCGGTAGGGAACAGAAGCTTGAAGGTGCTGATTCTCCAAGTAGGGAGATTGCTAGTAAAGTAGCTGGAAAGGCGAACCCGAGCACAAGGAGATGAGAAATGAGGTGCGTATTAGAAACCTTTCAAAATCACACGGTGTACCATCTTCTGGGTTTCTCATGCATGTTTTCGATGTAGGAAGATGCCCTTGAACCTGGAGATTTGGGACCCATGGGATGGGTACCAAGCAGTGTTACTTTAAAGGGTCTGCGTTTGCTCACCCAACCTCACCCAACCTTTCAGCCCCAAGAGTGTCCACCCTTATGTCTCATCCAGCTGTGGGTCTAGATATGGTCAATCCAGGTTGCATCACAGCCTCTGAACGAATTTTGTAAGAATTTCTCTCTCTTTCACTGTCTTTGTTTTACGGGTTTTTAAAAGTAATTTATTTTTATAATGGGGTTTAGCTGCTTTTCACGACTGTGTTTATGCGGCTTTACACCCACTTGACTCACTGCCAGACAGATATCAATACATAGGTTTTAAGATTCTTACTAGTCACATATATTCTTGTGCGGTGAATAGGGGGTGTTGAGTCCAGTTCACTGAGCAAGGAGCAGGTGTTGTCTATTACATATTGGGTGTATGGAACGGTATCTGAGCGAATTTGAAACCCTTGTTTTATGCCTCACCCCACCTCACCTTTCCCGTTAAGCAGCCATAGTGTGTTTTCTAAACGTGTGTCTCTGTTCTGTTTTGTAATTCATTTCAAGTGTAGCGGTTTTTACATTCCCTCTATAAGTGATAGCTAATGATAAGTGTCTTTTTCTGTGTGACTTATTTCACTTAGAATCATCGTACCTAAATCCACTCATCTTGCTTCTACTAGCCTTATGACCTTGATTTCATGTCTGAGTGATATTCCATTGTACATAAGGACCACAACTTCTTTATCCATTTTTCTCTTTCCTGGGATATTTAAGGTGTCATGAAGTGGAGGTTCTTGTCAACAGAGCAGCCCTAAACTTTGGGGTGCCTGTGTCTTGCTGATTTTTATTTTTCCCAATTTATACGCCCATGAGTGGACGTGCCCTATGCTCCCTAAGCTGTGTTTTTTCGATGTTTCAGGACACACCGTACACTTCTCCAGAGTGGCTGTTGGCAATTTACATCCCGCCCATCAGCGTAGCATGGCTGCCATTTCTCCATGGCTTGTCCTGCATTTCTGGTTTTGACACTTTTTGCAGCATGGCCCTTTTGACCGATGGGAAGCGAGACTTCTTTGTAGCGCTGATTTGCCTTTCCAGGTTGCTTGGTTGGCAAAAAAGGGCGTATGCGTTTTTTCCTGAATATATTCAGGAAAAAACGCATACGCCCTTTTTGGCCAAGGGCATCATTGTCGAAGTTTTGCCACTTTTCATGTGCTTTAAAGGCGATTCGAATCTACCTCCTGAAACCTGTTTCCTGCAATTCTGCCTTGCTTTCAAATCCTCTTCGTTGCCTTCCCTCAATATATCTGTGGATGAGAGTTATCATTTATAGCTCTGCGGGTTTGTGAATTGCAGTGTCCCTGAGCTCCATTTTTCAACTCGCTTTTTTGGATGTTGGCCACAAAAACGCGGGATTGCCTCAGGCCCTATTCTGCTTCTGGGCGGCAGGCTGAGCCTGTGGTTAATTCTTCTTCCTGATGGGAAAATAGAGTGACCTGTGCCTGTCCCAACACCTAGATCTAGTCTCTCATTGGTTGCCCCTCTTCCCGTTCATCCTCAGGACAAATTGCAACCTGTAGGGAACAGGAGCTTAAAGGTGCTGATTCTCCAAGTAGGGAGATTGCTAGTAAAGTAGCTGGAAAGGCGAACCCGATCACAAGGAGATGAGAAATCAGGTGCATATTAGAAACCTTTCAAAATCACACGGTGTACCATCTTCTGGGTTTCTCATGCATGTTTTTGATGTAGGAAGATGCCCTTGAACCTGGAGATTTGGGACCCATGTGATGGGTACCAGGCAGTAGTACTTTAAAGGGTCTGCGTTTGCTCACCCAACCTCACCCAACCTTTCAGCCCCAAGAGTGTCCACCCTTATGTCTCATCCAGCTGTGGGTCTAGATATGGTCAATCCAGGTTGCATCACAGCCTCTGAACGAATTCTGTAAGAATTTCTCTCTCTTTCACTGTCTTTGTTTTACGGGTTTTTAAAAGTAATTTATTTTTATAATGGGGTTCAACTGCTTTTCACGGCTGTGTTTATGCGGCTTTACACCCACTTGACTCACTTCCAGACAGATATCAATACATAGGTTTTAAGATTCTTACTAGTCACTTATATTCTTGTGCAGTGAATAGGGGGTGTTGAGTCCAGTTCACTGAGCAAGGAGTAGGTCTTGTCTATTACATATTGGGTGTATGGAACGGTATCTGAGCGAATTTGAAACCCTTGTTTTATGCATCACCCCACCTCACCTTTCCCATTAAGCAGCCATAGTGCGTTTTCTAAACGTGTGACTCTGTTCTGTTTTGTAATTCAGTTCAAGTGTAGCGGTTTTTACATTCCCTCTATAAGTGATAGCTTATGATAAGTGTCTTTTTCTGTGTGACTTATTTCACGTAGAATCATCGTACCTAAATCCACTCATCTTGCTTCTACTAGCCTTATGAAATTGATTTCATGTCTGAGTGATATTCCATTGTACATAAGGACCTCAACTTCTTTATCCATTTTTCTCTTTCCTGGGATATTTAAGGTGTCATGAAGTGGAGGTTCTTGTCAACAGAGCAGCCCTAAACTTTGGGGTGCCTGTGTCTTGCTGATTTTTAGTTTTCCCAATTTATACGCCCATGAGTGGACGTGCTCTATGCTCCCTAAGCTGTGTTTTTTCGATGTTTCAGGACACACCGCACACTTCTCCAGAGTGGCTGTTGGCAATTTACATCCCGCCCATCAGCGTAGCAAGGCTGCCATTTCTCCATGGCCTGTCCTGCATTTCTGGTTTTGACACTTTTTGCAGCATGGCCCTTTTGACCGATGGGAAGCGAGACTTCTTTGTAGCGCTGATTAGCCTTTCCAGGTTGCTTGGTTGGCCAACAGGGCGTATGCGTTTTTTCCTGAATATATTCAGGAAAAAACGCATACGCCCTGTTTGGCCAAGGGCATCATTGTCGATGTTTTGCCACTTTTCATGTGCTTTAAAGGCGATTCGAATCTAGTTCCTGAAACATGTTTCCTGCAATTCTGCCTTGCTTTCAAATCCTCTTCGTTGCCTTCCCTCAATATATCTGTGGATGAGAGTTATCATTTATAGCTCTGCGGGTTTGTGAATTGCAGTGTCCCTGAGCTCCATTTTTCAACTGGCTTTTTTGGGAGCTGGCCGCAAAAGCGCGGGATTGCCTCAGGCCCTATTCTGCTTCTGGGCGGCAGGCTGAGCCTGTGGTTAATTCTTCTTCCCGATGGGAAAATAGAGTAACCTCTGCCTGTCCCAACACCAAGATCTAGTCTCTCATTGGTTGCCCCTCTTCCCGTTCATCCTCAGGACAAATTGCAACCTGTAGGGAACAGGAGCTTAAAGGTGCTGATTCTCCAAGTAGGGAGATTGCTAGTAAAGTAGCTGGAATGGCGAACCCGAGCACAAGGAGATGAGAAATGAGGTGCGTATTAGAAACCTTTCAAAATCACACGGTGTACCATCTTCTGGGTTCCTCATGCATGTTTTCGATGTAGGAAGATGCCCTTGAACCTGGAGATTTGGGACCCATGGGGTGGGTACCAGGCAGTAGTACTTTAAAGGGTCTGTGCTTGCTCACCCAACCTCACCCAACCTTTCAGCCCCAAGAGTGTCCACCCTTATGTCTCATCCAGCTGTGGGTCTAGATAAGGTCAATCCAGGTTGCATCACAGCCTCTGAACGAATTTTGTAAGAATTTCTCTCTCTTTCACTGTCTTTGTTTCACGGGTTTTTAAAAGTAATTTATTTTTATAATGGGGTTTAGCTGCTTTTCACGGCTGTGTTTATGCGGCTTTACACCCACTTGACTCACTGCCAGACAGATATCAATACATAGGTTTTAAGATTCTTACTAGTCACATATATTCTTGTGCGGTGAATAGGGGGTGTTGAGTCCAGTTCACTGAGCAAGGAGCAGGTGTTGTCTATTACATATTGGGTGTATGGAACGGTATCTGAGCGAATTTGAAACCCTTGTTTTATGCCTCACCCCACCTCACCTTTCCCGTTAAGCAGCCATAGTGTGTTTTCTAAACGTGTGACTCTGTTCTGTTTTGTAATTCATTTCAATTGTAGCGGTTTTTACATTCCCTCTATAAGTGACAGCTAATGATAAGTGTCTTTTTCTGTGTGACTTATTTCACTTAGAATCATCGTACCTAAATCCACTCATCTTGCTTCTACTAGCCTTATGACCTTGATTTCATGTCTGAGTGATATTCCATTGTACATAAGGACCACAACTTCTTTATCCATTTTTCTCTTTCCTGGGATATTTAAGGTGTCATGAAGTGGAGGTTCTTGTCAACAGAGCAGCCCTAAACTTTGGGGTGCCTGTGTCTTGCTGATTTTTAGTTTTCCCAATTTATACGCCCATTAGTGGACGTGCCCTATGCTCCCTAAGCTGTGTTTTTTCGATGTTTCAGGACACACCGTACACTTCTCCAGAGTGGCTGTTGGCAATTTACATCCCGCCCATCAGCGTAGCAAGGCTGCCATTTCTCCATGGCCTGTCCTGCATTTCTGGTTTTGACACTTTTTGCAGCATGGCCCTTTTGACCGATGGGAAGGGAGACTTCTTTGTAGCGCTGATTTGCCTTTCCAGGTTGCTTGGTTGGCAAAAAAGGGCGTATGCGTTTTTTCCTGAATATATTCAGGAAAAAACGCATACGCCCTTTTTGGCCAAGGGCATCATTGTCGAAGTTTTGCCACTTTTCATGTGCTTTAAAGGCGATTCGAATCTACCTCCTGAAACCTGTTTCCTGCAATTCTGCCTTGCTTTCAAATCCTCTTCGTTGCCTTCCCTCAATATATCTGTGGATGAGAGTTATCATTTATAGCTTTGCGGGTTTGTGAATTGCAGTGTCCCTGAGCTCCATTTTTCAACTGGCTTTTTTGGGAGCTGGCCGCAAAAGGGCGGGATTGCCTCAGGCCCTATTCTGCATCTGGGCGGCAGGCTGAGCCTGTGGTTAATTCTTCTTCCTGATGGTAAAATAGAGTGACCTGTGCCTGTCCCAACACCTAGATCTAGTCTCTCATTGGTTGCCCCTCTTCCCGTTCATCCTCAGGACAAATTGCAACCTGTAGGGAACAGGAGCTTAAAGGTGCTGATTCTCCAAGTAGGGAGATTGCTAGTAAAGTAGCTGGAAAGGCGAACCCGAGCACAAGGAGATGAGAAATCAGGTGCGCATTAGAAACCTTTCAAAATCACACGGTGTACCATCCTCTGGGTTTCTCATGCATGTTTTCGATGTAGGAAGATGCCCTTGAACCTGGAGATTTGGGACCCATGGGATGGGTACCAGGCAGTATTACTTTAAAGGGTCTGCGTTTGCTCACCCAACCTCACCCAAACTTTCAGCCCCAAGAGTGCCCACCCTTATGTCTCATCCAGCTGTGGGTCTAGATATGGTCAATCCAGGTTGCATCACAGCCTCTGAACGAATTTTGTAAGAATTTCTCTCTCTTTCACTGTCTTTGTTTTACGGGTTTTTAAAATTAATTTATTTTTATAATGGGGTTTAGCTGCTTTTCACGGCTGTGTTTATGCGGCTTTACACCCACTTGACTCACTGCCAGACAGATATCAATACATAGGTTTTAAGATTCTTACTAGTCACATATATTCTTGTGCGGTGAATAGGGGGTGTTGAGTCCAGTTCACTGAGCAAGGAGCAGGTGTTGTCTATTACATATTGGGTGTATGGAACGGTATCTGAGCGAATTTGAAACCCTTGTTTTATGCCTCACCCCACTTCACCTTTCCCGTTAAGCAGCCATAGTGTGTTTTCTAAACGTGTGACTCTGTTCTGTTTTGTAATTCAGTTCAAGTGTAGCGGTTTTTACATTCCCTCTATAAGTGATAGCTTATGATAAGTGTCTTTTTCTTTGTGACTTATTTCACTTAGAATCGTCGTACCTAAATCCACTCATATTGCTTCTACTAGCCTTATGACATTGATTTCATGTCTGAGTGATATTCCATTGTACATAAGGACCACAACTTCTTTATCCATTTTTCTCTTTCCTGGGATATTTAAGGTGTCATGAAGTGGAGGTTCTTGTCAACAGAGCAGCCCTAAACTTTGGGGTGCCTGTGTCTTGCTGATTTTTAGTTTTCCCAATTTATACGCCCATGAGTGGACGTGCCCTATGCTCCCTAAGCTGTGGTTTTTCGATGTTTCAGGACACACCGTACACTTCTCCAGAGTGGCTGTTGGCAATTTACATCCCGCCCATCAGTGTAGAAAGGCTGCCATTTCTCCATGGCCTGTCCTGCATTTCTGGTTTTGACACTTTTTGCAGCATGGCCCTTTTGACCGATGGGAAGCGAGACTTCTTTGTAGCGCTGATTAGCCTTTCCAGGTTGCTTGGTTGGCCAAACAGGGCGTATGCGTTTTTTCCTGAATATATTCAGGAAAAAACGCATACGCCCTGTTTGGCCAAGGGCATCATTGTCGACGTTTTGCCACTTTTCATGTGCTTTAAAGGCGATTCGAATCAACCTCCTGAAACATGTTTCCTGCAATTCTGCCTTGCTTTCAAATCCTCTTCGTTGCCTTCCCTCAATATATCTGTTGATGAGAGTTATCATTTATAGCTCTGCGGGTTTGTGAATTGCAGTGTCCCTGAGCTCCATTTTTCAACTGGCTTTTTTGGGAGCTGGCCGCAAAAGGGCGGGATTGCCTCAGGCCCTATTCTGCATCTGGGTGGCAGGCTGAGCCTGTGGTTAATTCTTCTTCCTGATGGGAAAATAGAGTGACCTGTGCCTGTCCCAACACCTAGATCTAGTCTCTCATTGGTTGCCCCTCTTCCCGTTCATCCTCAGGAAAAATTGCAACCTGTAGGGAACAGAAGCTTAAAGGTGCTGATTCTCCAAGTAGTGACATTGCTAGTAAAGTAGCTGGAAAGGCAAACCCGAGCACAAGGAGATGAGAAATGAGGTGCGTATTAGAAACCTTTCAAAATCACACGGTGTACCATCTTCTGGGTTTCTCATGCATGTTTTCGATGTAGGAAGATGCCCTTGATCCTGGAGGTTTGGGACCCATGGGATGGATACCAAGCAGTGTTACTTTAAAGGGTCTGCGTTTGCTCACCCAACCTCACCCAACCTTTCAGCCCCAAGAGTGTCCACCCTTATGTCTCATCCAGCTGTGGGTCTAGATATGGTCAATCCAGGTTGCATCACAGCCTCTGAACGAATTTTGTAAGAATTTCTCTCTCTTTCACTGTCTTTGTTTTACGGGTTTTTAAAAGTAATTTATTTTTATAATGGGGTTTAGCTGCTTTTCACGGCTGTGTTTATGCGGCTTTACACCCACTTGACTCACTTCCAGACAGATATCAATACATAGGTTTTAAGATTCTTACTAGTCACATATATTCTTGTGCGGTGAATAGGGGGTGTTGAGTCCAGTTCACTGAGCAAGGAGCAGGTGTTGTCTATTACATATTGGGTGTATGGAACGGTATCTGAGCGAATTTGAAACCCTTGTTTTATGCATCACCCCACCTCACCTTTCCCATTAAGCAGCCATAGTGTGTTTTCTAAACGTGTGACTCTGTTCTGTTTTGTAATTCAGTTCAAGTGTAGCGGTTTTTACATTCCCTCTATAAGTGATAGCTTATGATAAGTGTCTTTTTCTTTGTGACTTATTTCACTTAGAATCGTCGTACCTAAATCCACTCTTATTGCTTCTACTAGCCTTATGACATTGATTTCATGTCTGAGTGATATTCCGTTGTACATAAAGACCACAACTTCTTTATCCATTTTTCTCTTTCCTGGGATATTTAAGGTGTCATGAAGTGGAGGTTCTTGTCAACAGAGCAGCCCTAAACTTTGGGGTGCCTGTGTCTTGCTGATTTTTAGTTTTCCCAATTTATACGCCCATGAGTGGACGTGCCCTATGCTCCCTAAGCTGTGCTTTTTCGATATTTCAGGACACACCGTACACTTCTCCAGAGTGGCTGTTGGCAATTTACATCCCGCCCATCAGCGTAGCAAGGCTGCCAATTCTCCATGGCCTGTCCTGCATTTCTGGTTTTGACACTTTTTGCAGCATGGCCCTTTTGACCGATGGGAAGCGAGACTTCTTTGTAGCGCTGATTAACCTTTCCAGGTTGCTTGGTTGGCCAAACAGGGCGTATGCGTTTTTTCCTGAATATATTCAGGAAAAAACGCATACGCCCTGTTTGGCCAAGGGCATCATTGTCGACGTTTTGCCACTTTTCATGTGCTTTAAAGGCGATTCGAATCTACCTCCTGAAACCTGTTTCCTGCAATTCTGCCTTGCTTTCAAATCCTCTTCGTTGCCTTCCCTCAATATATCTGTGGATGAGAGTTATCATTTGTAGATCTGCGGGTTTGTGAATTGCAGTGTCCCTGATCTCCACTTTTCAACTGGTTTTTTTGGGAGCTGGCCGCAAAAGCGCGGGATTGCCTCAGGCCCTATTCTGCTTCTGATCGGCAGGCTGAGCCTGTGGTTAATTCTTCTTCCCAATGGGAAAATAGAGTGACCTGTGCCTGTCCCTACACCTAGATCTAGTCTCTCATTGGTTGCCCCTCTTCCCGTTCATCCTCAGGACAAATTGCAACCTGTAGGGAACAGGAGCTTAAAGGTGCTGATTCTCCAAGTAGGGAGATTGCTAGTAAAGTAGCTGGAAAGGCGAACCCGAGCACAAGGAGATGAGAAATCAGGTGCGCATTAGAAACCTTTCAAAATCACACGGTGTACCATCCTCTGGGTTTCTCATGCATGTTTTCGATGTAGGAAGATGCCCTTGAACCTGGAGATTTGGGACCCATGGGATGGGTACCAGGCAGTATTACTTTAAAGGGTCTGCGTTTGCTCACCCAACCTCACCCAAACTTTCAGCCCCAAGAGTGCCCACCCTTATGTCTCATCCAGCTGTGGGTCTAGATATGGTCAATCCAGGTTGCATCACAGCCTCTGAACGAATTTTGTAAGAATTTCTCTCTCTTTCACTGTCTTTGTTTTACGGGTTTTTAAAAGTAATTTATTTTTATAATGGGGTTTAGCTGCTTTTCACGACTGTGTTTATGCGGCTTTACACCCACTTGACTCACTGCCAGACAGATATCAATACATAGGTTTTAAGATTCTTACTAGTCACATATATTCTTGTGCGGTGAATAGGGGGTATTGAGTCCAGTTCACTGAGCAAGGAGCAGGTGTTGTCTATTACATATTGGGTGTATGAAACGGTATCTGAGCGAATTTGAAACCCTTGTTTTATGCCTCACCCCACCTCACCTTTCCCATTAAGCAGCCATAGTGTGTTTTCTAAACGTGTGACTCTGTTCTGTTTTGTAATTCAGTTCAAGTGTAGCGGTTTTTACATTCCCTCTATAAGTGATAGCTTATGATAAGTGTCTTTTTCTTTGTGACTTATTTCACTTAGAATCGTCGTACCTAAATCCACTCTTATTGCTTCTACTAGCCTTATGACATTGATTTCATGTCTGAGTGATATTCCGTTGTACATAAAGACCACAACTTCTTTATCCATTTTTCTCTTTCCTGGGATATTTAAGGTGTCATGAAGTGGAGGTTCTTGTCAACAGAGCAGCCCTAAACTTTGGGGTGCCTGTGTCTTGCTGATTTTTAGTTTTCCCAATTTATACGCCCATGAGTGGACGTGCCCTATGCTCCCTAAGCTGTGCTTTTTCGATATTTCAGGACACACCGTACACTTCTCCAGAGTGGCTGTTGGCAATTTACATCCCGCCCATCAGCGTAGCAAGGCTGCCAATTCTCCATGGCCTGTCCTGCATTTCTGGTTTTGACACTTTTTGCAGCATGGCCCTTTTGACCGATGGGAAGCGAGACTTCTTTGTAGCGCTGATTAACCTTTCCAGGTTGCTTGGTTGGCCAAACAGGGCGTATGCGTTTTTTCCTGAATATATTCAGGAAAAAACGCATACGCCCTGTTTGGCCAAGGGCATCATTGTCGACGTTTTGCCACTTTTCATGTGCTTTAAAGGCGATTCGAATCTACCTCCTGAAACCTGTTTCCTGCAATTCTGCCTTGCTTTCAAATCCTCTTCGTTGCCTTCCCTCAATATATCTGTGGATGAGAGTTATCATTTGTAGATCTGCGGGTTTGTGAATTGCAGTGTCCCTGATCTCCACTTTTCAACTGGTTTTTTTGGGAGCTGGCCGCAAAAGCGCGGGATTGCCTCAGGCCCTATTCTGCTTCTGATCGGCAGGCTGAGCCTGTGGTTAATTCTTCTTCCCAATGGGAAAATAGAGTGACCTGTGCCTGTCCCTACACCTAGATCTAGTCTCTCATTGGTTGCCCCTCTTCCCGTTCATCCTCAGGACAAATTGCAACCTGTAGGGAACAGGAGCTTAAAGGTGCTGATTCTCCAAGTAGGGAGATTGCTAGTAAAGTAGCTGGAAAGGCGAACCCGAGCACAAGGAGATGAGAAATCAGGTGCGCATTAGAAACCTTTCAAAATCACACGGTGTACCATCCTCTGGGTTTCTCATGCATGTTTTCGATGTAGGAAGATGCCCTTGAACCTGGAGATTTGGGACCCATGGGATGGGTACCAGGCAGTATTACTTTAAAGGGTCTGCGTTTGCTCACCCAACCTCACCCAAACTTTCAGCCCCAAGAGTGCCCACCCTTATGTCTCATCCAGCTGTGGGTCTAGATATGGTCAATCCAGGTTGCATCACAGCCTCTGAACGAATTTTGTAAGAATTTCTCTCTCTTTCACTGTCTTTGTTTTACGGGTTTTTAAAAGTAATTTATTTTTATAATGGGGTTTAGCTGCTTTTCACGACTGTGTTTATGCGGCTTTACACCCACTTGACTCACTGCCAGACAGATATCAATACATAGGTTTTAAGATTCTTACTAGTCACATATATTCTTGTGCGGTGAATAGGGGGTATTGAGTCCAGTTCACTGAGCAAGGAGCAGGTGTTGTCTATTACATATTGGGTGTATGAAACGGTATCTGAGCGAATTTGAAACCCTTGTTTTATGCCTCACCCCACCTCACCTTTCCCGTTAAGCAGCCATAGTGTGTTTTCTAAACGTGTGACTCTGTTCTGTTTTGTAATTCAGTTCAAGTGTAGCGGTTTTTACATTCCCTCTATAAGTGATAGCTAATGATAAGTGTCTTTTTCTGTGTGACTTATTTCACTTAGAATCATCGTACCTAAATCCACTCATCTTGCTTCTACTAGCCTTATGACCTTGATTTCATGTCTGAGTGATATTCCATTGTACATAAGGACCACAACTTCTTTATCCATTTTTCTCTTTCCTGGGATATTTAAGGTGTCATGAAGTAGAGGTTCTTGTCAACAGAGCAGCCCTAAACTTTGGGGTGCCTGTGTCTTGCTGATTTTTAGTTTTCCCAATTTATACGCCCATGAGTGGACGTTCCCTATGCTCCCTAAGCTGTGCTTTTTCGATGTTTCAGGACACACCGTACACTTCTCCAGAGTGGCTGTTGGCAATTTACATCCCGCCCATCAGCGTAGCAAGGCTGCCATTTCTCCATGGCCTGTCCTGCATTTCTGGTTTTGACACTTTTTGCAGCATGGCCTTTTTGACCGATGGGAAGCGAGACTTCTTTGTAGCGCTGATTTGCCTTTCCAGGTTGCTTGGTTGGCAAAAAAGGGCGTATGCGTTTTTTCCTGAATATATTCAGGAAAAAACGCATACGCCCTTTTTGGCCAAGGGCATCATTGTCAAAGTTTTGCCACTTTTCATGTGCTTTAAAGGCAATTCGAATCTACCTCCTAAAACCTGTTTCCTGCAATTCTGCCTTGCTTTCAAATCCTCTTCGTTGCCCTCCCTCAATATATCTGTGGATGAGAGTTATCATTTATAGCTCTGCGGGTTTGTGAATTGCAGTGTCCCTGAGCTCCATTTTTCAACTCGCTTTTTTGGGAGCTGGCCGCAAAAACGCGGGATTGCCTCAGGCCCTATTCTGCTTCTGGGCGGCATGCTGAGCCTGTGGTTAATTCTTCTTCCTGATGGGAAAATAGAGTGACCTGTGCCTGTCCCAACACCTAGATCTAGTCTCTCATTGGTTGCCCCTCTTCCCGTTCATCCTCAGGACAAATTGCAACCTGTAGGGAACAGGAGCTTAAAGGTGCTGATTCTCCAAGAAGGGAGATTGTTAGTAAAGTAGCTGGAAAGGCGAACCCGATCACAAGGAGATGAGAAATCAGGTGCATATTAGAAACCTTTCAAAATCACACGGTGTACCATCTTCTGGGTTTCTCATGCATGTTTTTGATGTAGGAAGATGCCCTTGAACCTGGAGATTTGGGACCCATGGGATGGGTACCAGGCAGTATTACTTTAAAGGGTCTGCGTTTGCTCACCCAACCTCACCCAACCTTTCAGCCCCAAGAGTGTCCACCCTTATGTCTCATCCAGCTGTGGGTCTAGATAAGGTCAATCCAGGTTGCATCACAGCCTCTGAACGAATTTTGTAAGAATTTCTCTCTCTTTCACTGTCTTTGTTTTACGGGTTTTTAAAATTAATTTATTTTTATAATGGGGTTTAGCTGCTTTTCACGGCTGTGTTTATGCGGCTTTACACCCACTTGACTCACTGCCAGACAGATATCAATACATAGGTTTTAAGATTCTTACTAGTCACATATATTCTTGTGCGGTGAATAGGGGGTGTTGAGTCCAGTTCACTGAGCAAGGAGCAGGTGTTGTCTATTACATATTGGGTGTATGGAACGGTATCTGAGCGAATTTGAAACCCTTGTTTTATGCCTCACCCCACTTCACCTTTCCCGTTAAGCAGCCATAGTGTGTTTTCTAAACGTGTGACTCTGTTCTGTTTTGTAATTCAGTTCAAGTGTAGCGGTTTTTACATTCCCTCTATAAGTGATAGCTTATGATAAGTGTCTTTTTCTTTGTGACTTATTTCACTTAGAATCGTCGTACCTAAATCCACTCATATTGCTTCTACTAGCCTTATGACATTGATTTCATGTCTGAGTGATATTCCATTGTACATAAGGACCACAACTTCTTTATCCATTTTTCTCTTTCCTGGGATATTTAAGGTGTCATGAAGTGGAGGTTCTTGTCAACAGAGCAGCCCTAAACTTTGGGGTGCCTGTGTCTTGCTGATTTTTAGTTTTCCCAATTTATACGCCCATGAGTGGACGTGCCCTATGCTCCCTAAGCTGTGGTTTTTCGATGTTTCAGGACACACCGTACACTTCTCCAGAGTGGCTGTTGGCAATTTACATCCCGCCCATCAGTGTAGAAAGGCTGCCATTTCTCCATGGCCTGTCCTGCATTTCTGGTTTTGACACTTTTTGCAGCATGGCCCTTTTGACCGATGGGAAGCGAGACTTCTTTGTAGCGCTGATTAGCCTTTCCAGGTTGCTTGGTTGGCCAAACAGGGCGTATGCATTTTTTCCTGAATATATTCAGGAAAAAACGCATACGCCCTGTTTGGCCAAGGGCATCATTGTCGACGTTTTGCCACTTTTCATGTGCTTTAAAGGCGATTCGAATCAACCTCCTGAAACATGTTTCCTGCAATTCTGCCTTGCTTTCAAATCCTCTTCGTTGCCTTCCCTCAATATATCTGTTGATGAGAGTTATCATTTATAGCTCTGCGGGTTTGTGAATTGCAGTGTCCCTGAGCTCCATTTTTCAACTGGCTTTTTTGGGAGCTGGCCGCAAAAGGGCGGGATTGCCTCAGGCCCTATTCTGCATCTGGGTGGCAGGCTGAGCCTGTGGTTAATTCTTCTTCCTGATGGGAAAATAGAGTGACCTGTGCCTGTCCCAACACCTAGATCTAGTCTCTCATTGGTTGCCCCTCTTCCCGTTCATCCTCAGGAAAAATTGCAACCTGTAGGGAACAGAAGCTTAAAGGTGCTGATTCTCCAAGTAGTGACATTGCTAGTAAAGTAGCTGGAAAGGCAAACCCGAGCACAAGGAGATGAGAAATGAGGTGCGTATTAGAAACCTTTCAAAATCACACGTTGTACCATCTTCTGGGTTTCTCATGCATGTTTTCGATGTAGGAAGATGCCCTTGATCCTGGAGGTTTGGGACCCATGGGATGGATACCAAGCAGTGTTACTTTAAAGGGTCTGCGTTTGCTCACCCAACCTCACCCAACCTTTCAGCCCCAAGAGTGTCCACCCTTATGTCTCATCCAGCTGTGGGTCTAGATATGGTCAATCCAGGTTGCATCACAGCCTCTGAACGAATTTTGTAAAAATTTCTCTCTCTTTCACTGTCTTTGTTTTACGGGTTTTTAAAAGTAATTTATTTTTATAATGGGGTTTAGCTGCTTTTCACGGCTGTGTTTATGCGGCTTTACACCCACTTGACTCACTTCCAGACAGATATCAATACATAGGTTTTAAGATTCTTACTAGTCACATATATTCTTGTGCGGTGAATAGGGGGTGTTGAGTCCAGTTCACTGAGCAAGGAGCAGGTGTTGTCTATTACATATTGGGTGTATGGAACGGTATCTGAGCGAATTTGAAACCCTTGTTTTATGCCTCACCCCACCTCACCTGTCCCGTTAAGCAGCCATAGTGTGTTTGCTAAACGTGTGACTCTGTTCTGTTTTGTAATTCAGTTCAAGTGTAGCGGTTTTTACATTCCCTCTATAAGTGATAGCTTATGATAAGTGTCTTTTTCTTTGTGACTTATTTCACTTAGAATCGTCGTACCTAAATCCACTCTTATTGCTTCTACTAGCCTTATGACATTGATTTCATGTCTGAGTGATATTCCATTGTACATAAGGACCACAACTTCTTTATCCATTTTTCTCTTTCCTGGGATATTTAAGGTGTCATGAAGAGGAGGTTCTTGTCAACAGAGCAGCCCTAAACTTTGGGGTGCCTGTGTCTTGCTGATTTTTAGTTTTCCCAATTTATACGCCCATGAGTGGACGTGCCCTATGCTCCCTAAGCTGTGCTTTTTCGATATTTCAGGACACACCGTACACTTCTCCAGAGTGGCTGTTGGCAATTTACATCCCGCCCATCAGCGTAGCAAGGCTGCCAATTCTCCATGGCCTGTCCTGCATTTCTGGTTTTGACACTTTTTGCAGCATGGCCCTTTTGACCGATGGGAAGCGAGACTTCTTTGTAGCGCTGATTAACCTTTCCAGGTTGCTTGGTTGGCCAAACAGGGCGTATGCGTTTTTTCCTGAATATATTCAGGAAAAAACGCATACGCCCTGTTTGGCCAAGGGCATCATTGTCGACGTTTTGCCACTTTTCATGTGCTTTAAAGGCGATTCGAATCTACCTCCTGAAACCTGTTTCCTGCAATTCTGCCTTGCTTTCAAATCCTCTTCGTTGCCTTCCCTCAATATATCTGTGGATGAGAGTTATCATTTGTAGATCTGCGGGTTTGTGAATTGCAGTGTCCCTGATCTCCACTTTTCAACTGGCTTTTTTGGGAGCTGGCCGCAAAAGCGCGGGATTGCCTCAGGCCCTATTGTGCTTCTGGGCGGCAGGCTGAGCCTGTGGTTAATTCTTCTTCCTGATGGGAAAATAGAGTGACCTGTGCCTGTCCCAACACCTAGATCTAGTCTCTCATTGGTTGCCCCTCTTCCCGTTCATCCTCAGGACAAATTGCAACCTGTAGGGAACAGGAGCTTAAAGGTGCTGATTCTCCAAGTAGGGAGATTGCTAGTAAAGTAGCTGGAATGGCGAACCCGAGCACAAGGAGATGAGAAATGAGGTGCGTATTAGAAACCTTTCAAAATCACACGGTGTACCATCTTCTGGGTTCCTCATGCATGTTTTCGATGTAGGAAGATGCCCTTGAACCTGGAGATTTGGGACCCATGGGGTGGGTACCAGGCAGTAGTACTTTAAAGGGTCTGTGCTTGCTCACCCAACCTCACCCAACCTTTCAGCCCCAAGAGTGTCCACCCTTATGTCTCATCCAGCTGTGGGTCTAGATAAGGTCAATCCAGGTTGCATCACAGCCTCTGAACGAATTTTGTAAGAATTTCTCTCTCTTTCACTGTCTTTGTTTTACGGGTTTTTAAAAGTAATTTATTTTTATAATGGGGTTTAGCTGCTTTTCACGGCTGTGTTTATGCGGCTTTACACCCACTTGACTCACTTCCAGACAGATATCAATACATAGGTTTTAAGATTCTTACTAGTCACATATATTCTTGTGCGGTGAATAGGGGGTGTTGAGTCCAGTTCACTGAGCAAGGAGCAGGTGTTGTCTATTACATATTGGGTGTATGGAACGGTATCTGAGCGAATTTGAAACCCTTGTTTTATGCCTCACCCCACTTCACCTTTCCCGTTAAGCAGCCATAGTTTGTTTTCTAAACGTGTGACTCTGTTCTGTTTTGTAATTCATTTCAAGTGTAGCGGTTTTTACATTCCCTCTATAAGTGATAGCTAATGATAAGTGTCTTTTTCTGTGTGACTTATTTCACTTAGAATCATCGTACCTAAATCCACTCATCTTGCTTCTACTAGCCTTATGACCTTGATTTCATGTCTGAGTGATATTCCATTGTACATAAGGAGCACAACTTCTTTATCCATTTTTCTCTTTCCTGGGATATTTAAGGTGTCATGAAGTGGAGGTTCTTGTCAACAGAGCAGCCCTAAACTTTGGGGTGCCTGTGTCTTGCTGATTTTTAGTTTTCCCAATTTATACGCCCATGAGTGGACGTGCCCTATGCTCCCTAAGCTGTGTTTTTTCGATGTTTCAGGACACACCGTACACTTCTCCAGAGTGGCTGTTGGCAATTTACATCCCGCCCATCAGCGTAGCAAGGCTGCCATTTCTCCATGGCCTGTCCGCATTTCTGGTTTTGACACTTTATGCAGCATGGCCCTTTTGACCGATGGGAAGCGAGACTTCTTTGTAGCGCTGATTTGCCTTTCCAGGTTGCTTGGTTGGCAAAAAAGGGCGTATGCGTTTTTTCCTGAATATATTCAGGAAAAAACGCATACGCCCTTTTTGGCCAAGGGCATCATTGTCGAAGTTTTGCCACTTTTCATGTGCTTTAAAGGCGATTCGAATCTACCTCCTGAAACCTGTTTCCTGCAATTCTGCCTTGCTTTCAAATCCTCTTCGTTGCCTTCCCTCAATATATCTGTGGATGAGAGTTATCATTTATAGCTCTGCGGGTTTGTGAATTGCAGTGTCCCTGAGCTCCATTTTTCAACTCGCTTTTTTGGAAGTTGCCCGCAAAAACGCGGGATTGCCTCAGGCCCTATTCTGCTTCTGATCGGCAGGCTGAGCCTGTGGTTAATTCTTCTTCCTGATGGGAAAATAGAGTGACTTGTGCCTGTCCCAACACCTAGATCTAGTCTCTCATTGGTTGCCCCTCTTCCCGTTCATCCTCAGGACAAATTGCAACCTGTAGGGAACAGGAGCTTAAAGGTGCTGATTCTCCAAGTAGGGAGATTGCTAGTAAAGTAGCTGGAAAGACGAATCCGATCACAAGGAGATGAGAAATCAGGTGCATATTAGAAACCTTTCAAAATCACACGGTGTACCATCTTCTGGGTTTCTCATGCATGTTTTTGATGTAGGAAGATGCCCTTGAACCTGGAGATTTGGGACCCATGGGATGGGTACCAGGCAGTATTACTTTAAAGGGTCTGCGTTTGCTCACCCAACCTCACCCAACCTTTCAGCCCCAAGAGTGTCCACCCTTATGTCTCATCCAGCTGTGGGTCTAGATATGGTCAATCCAGGTTGCATCACAGCCTCTGAACGAATTCTGTAAGAATTTCTATCTCTTTCACTGTCTTTGTTTTACGGGTTTTTAAAAGTAATTTATTTTTATAATGGGGTTCAGCTGCTTTTCACGGCTGTGTTTATGCGGCTTTACACCCACTTGACTCACTTCCAGACAGATATCAATACATCGGTTTTAAGATTCTTACTAGTCACTTATATTCTTGTGCAGTGAATAGGGGGTGTTGAGTCCAGTTCACTGAGCAAGGAGTAGGTCTTGTCTATTACATATTGGGTGTATGGAACGGTATCTGAGCGAATTTGAAACCCTTGTTTTATGCATCACCCCACCTCACCTTTCCCATTAAGCAGCCATAGTGTGTTTTCTAAACGTGTGACTCTGTTCTGTTTTGTAATTCAGTTCAAGTGTAGCGGTTTTTACATTCCCTGTATAAGTGATAGCTTATGATAAGTGTCTTTTTCTGTGTGACTTATTTCACGTAGAATCATCGTACCTAAATCCACTCATCTTGCTTCTACTAGCCTTATGAAATTGATTTCATGTCTGAGTGATATTCCATTGTACATAAGGACCTCAACTTCTTTATCCATTTTTCTCTTTCCTGGGATATTTAAGGTGTCATGAAGTGGAGGTTCTTGTCAACAGAGCAGCCCTAAACTTTGGGGTGCCTGTGTCTTGCTGATTTTTAGTTTTCCCAATTTATACGCCCATGAGTGGACGTGCCCTATGCTCCCTAAGCTGTGTTTTTTCGATGTTTCAGGACACACCGCACACTACTCCAGAGTGGCTGTTGGCAATTTACATCCCGCCCATCAGCGTAGCAAGGCTGCCATTTCTCCATGGCCTGTCCTGCATTTCTGGTTTTGACACTTTTTGCAGCATGGCCCTTTTGACCGATGGGAAGCGAGACTTCTTTGTAGCGCTGATTAGCCTTTCCAGGTTGCTTGGTTGGCCAACAGGGCATATGCGTTTTTTCCTGAATATATTCAGGAAAAAACGCATACGCCCTGTTTGGCCAAGGGCATCATTTTCGATGTTTTGCCACTTTTCATGTGCTTTAAAGGCGATTCGAATCTACCTCCTGAAACATGTTTCCTGCAATTCTGCCTTGCTTTCAAATCCTCTTCGTTGCCTTCCCTCAATATATCTGTGGATGAGAGTTATCATTTATAGCTCTGCGGGTTTGTGAATTGCAGTGTCCCTGAGCTCCATTTTTCAACTGGCTTTTTTGGGAGCTGGCCGCAAAAGCGCGGGATTGCCTCAGGCCCTATTCTGCTTCTGGGCGGCAGGCTGAGCCTGTGGTTAATTCTTCTTCCCGATGGGAAAATAGAGTAACCTCTGCCTGTCCCAACACCTAGATCTAGTCTCTCATTGGTTGCCCCTCTTCCCGTTCATCCTCAGGACAAATTGCAACCTGTAGGGAACAGGAGCTTAAAGGTGCTGATTCTCCAAGTAGGGAGATTGCTAGTAAAGTAGCTGGAATGGCGAACCCGAGCACAAGGAGATGAGAAATGAGGTGCGTATTAGAAACCTTTCAAAATCACACGGTGTACCATCTTCTGGGTTCCTCATGCATGTTTTCGATGTAGGAAGATGCCCTTGAACCTGGAGATTTGGGACCCATGGGGTGGGTACCAGGCAGTAGTACTTTAAAGGGTCTGTGCTTGCTCACCCAACCTCACCCAACCTTTCAGCCCCAAGAGTGTCCACCCTTATGTCTCATCCAACTGTGGGTCTAGATAAGGTCAATCCAGGTTGCATCACAGCCTCTGAACGAATTTTGTAAGAATTTCTCTCTCTTTCACTGTCTTTGTTTTACGGGTTTTTAAAAGTAATTTATTTTTATAATGGGGTTTAGCTGCTTTTCACGACTGTGTTTATGCGGCTTTACACCCACTTGACTCACTGCCAGACAGATATCAATACATAGGTTTTAAGATTCTTACTAGTCACATATATTCTTGTGCGGTGAATAGGGGGTGTTGAGTCCAGTTCACTGAGCAAGGAGCAGGTGTTGTCTATTACATATTGGGTGTATGGAACGGTATCTGAGCGAATTTGAAACCCTTGTTTTATGCCTCACCCCACCTCACCTTTCCCGTTAAGCAGCCATAGTGTGTTTTCTAAACGTGTGACTCTGTTCTGTTTTGTAATTCAGTTCAAGTGTAGCGGTTTTTACATTCCCTCTATAAGTGATAGCTAATGATAAGTGTCTTTTTCTGTGTGACTTATTTCACTTAGAATCATCGTACCTAAATCCACTCATCTTGCTTCTACTAGCCTTATGACCTTGATTTCATGTCTGAGTGATATTCCATTGTACATAAGGACCACAACTTCTTTATCCATTTTTCTCTTTCCTGGGATATTTAAGGTGTCATGAAGTAGAGGTTCTTGTCAACAGAGCAGCCCTAAACTTTGGGGTGCCTGTGTCTTGCTGATTTTTAGTTTTCCCAATTTATACGCCCATGAGTGGACGTGCCCTATGCTCCCTAAGCTGTGCTTTTTCGATGTTTCAGGACACACCGTACACTTCTCCAGAGTGGCTGTTGGCAATTTACATCCCGCCCATCAGCGTAGCAAGGCTGCCATTTCTCCATGGCCTGTCCTGCATTTCTGGTTTTGACACTTTTTGCAGCATGGCCCTTTTGACAGATGGGAAGCGAGACTTCTTTGTAGCGCTGATTTGCCTTTCCAGGTTGCTTGGTTGGCCAACAGGGCGTATGCGTTTTTTCCTGAATATATTCAGGAAAAAACGCATACGCCCTGTTTGGCCAAGGGCATCATTGTCGATGTTTTGCCACTTTTCATGTGCTTTAAATGCGATTCGAATCTACCTCCTGAAACATGTTTCCTGCAATTCTGCCTTGCTTTCAAATCCTCTTCGTTGCCTTCCCTCAATATATCTGTGGATGAGAGTTATCATTTATAGCTCTGCGGGTTTGTGAATTGCAGTGTCCCTGAGCTCCATTTTTCAACTGGCTTTTTTGGGAGCTGGCCGCAAAAGCGCGGGATTGCCTCAGGCCCTATTCTGCTTCTGGGCGGCAGGCTGAGCCTGTGGTTAATTCTTCTTCCCGATGGGAAAATAGAGTAACCTCTGCCTGTCCCAACACCTAGATCTAGTCTCTCATTGGTTGCCCCTCTTCCCGTTCATCCTCAGGACAAATTGCAACCTGTAGGGAACAGGAGCTTAAAGGTGCTGATTCTCCAAGTAGGGAGATTGCTAGTAAAGTAGCTGGAAAGACGAATCCGATCACAAGGAGATGAGAAATCAGGTGCATATTAGAAACCTTTCAAAATCACACGGTGTACCATCTTCTGGGTTTCTCATGCATGTTTTTGATGTAGGAAGATGCCCTTGAACCTGGAGATTTGGGACCCATGGGATGGGTACCAGGCAGTATTACTTTAAAGGGTCTGCGTTTGCTCACCCAACCTCACCCAACCTTTCAGCCCCAAGAGTGTCCACCCTTATGTCTCATCCAGCTGTGGGTCTAGATATGGTCAATCCAGGTTGCATCACAGCCTCTGAACGAATTCTTTAAGAATTTCTATCTCTTTCACTGTCTTTGTTTTACGGGTTTTTAAAAGTAATTTATTTTTATAATGGGGTTCAGCTGCTTTTCACGGCTGTGTTTATGCGGCTTTACACCCACTTGACTCACTTCCAGACAGATATCAATACATAGGTTTTAAGATTCTTACTAGTCACTTATATTCTTGTGCAGTGAATAGGGGGTGTTGAGTCCAGTTCACTGAGCAAGGAGTAGGTCTTGTCTATTACATATTGGGTGTATGGAACGGTATCTGAGCGAATTTGAAACCCTTGTTTTATGCATCACCCCACCTCACCTTTCCCATTAAGCAGCCATAGTGTGTTTTCTAAACGTGTGACTCTGTTCTGTTTTGTAATTCAGTTCAAGTGTAGCGGTTTTTACATTCCCTGTATAAGTGATAGCTTATGATAAGTGTCTTTTTCTGTGTGACTTATTTCACGTAGAATCATCGTACCTAAATCCACTCATCTTGCTTCTACTAGCCTTATGAAATTGATTTCATGTCTGAGTGATATTCCATTGTACATAAGGACCTCAACTTCTTTATCCATTTTTCTCTTTCCTGGGATATTTAAGGTGTCATGAAGTGGAGGTTCTTGTCAACAGAGCAGCCCTAAACTTTGGGGTGCCTGTGTCTTGCTGATTTTTAGTTTTCCCAATTTATACGCCCATGAGTGGACGTGCCCTATGCTCCCTAAGCTGTGTTTTTTCGATGTTTCAGGACACACCGCACACTTCTCCAGAGTGGCTGTTGGCAATTTACATCCCGCCCATCAGCGTAGCAAGGCTGCCATTTCTCCATGGCCTGTCCTGCATTTCTGGTTTTGACACTTTTTGCAGCATGGCCCTTTTGACCGATGGGAAGCGAGACTTCTTTGTAGCGCTGATTAGCCTTTCCAGGTTGCTTGGTTGGCCAACAGGGCGTATGCGTTTTTTCCTGAATATATTCAGGAAAAAACGCATACGCCCTGTTTGGCCAAGGGCATCATTTTCGATGTTTTGCCACTTTTCATGTGCTTTAAAGGCGATTCGAATCTACCTCCTGAAACATGTTTCCTGCAATTCTGCCTTGCTTTCAAATCCTCTTCGTTGCCTTCCCTCAATATATCTGTGGATGAGAGTTATCATTTATAGCTCTGCGGGTTTGTGAATTGCAGTGTCCCTGAGCTCCATTTTTCAACTGGCTTTTTTGGGAGCTGGCCGCAAAAGCGCGGGATTGCCTCAGGCCCTATTCTGCTTCTGGGCGGCAGGCTGAGCCTGTGGTTAATTCTTCTTCCCGATGGGAAAATAGAGTAACCTCTGCCTGTCCCAACACCTAGATCTAGTCTCTCATTGGTTGCCCCTCTTCCCGTTCATCCTCAGGACAAATTGCAACCTGTAGGGAACAGGAGCTTAAAGGTGCTGATTCTCCAAGTAGGGAGATTGCTAGTAAAGTAGCTGGAATGGCGAACCCGAGCACAAGGAGATGAGAAATGAGGTGCGTATTAGAAACCTTTCAAAATCACACGGTGTACCATCTTCTGGGTTCCTCATGCATGTTTTCGATGTAGGAAGATGCCCTTGAACCTGGAGATTTGGGACCCATGGGGTGGGTACCAGGCAGTAGTACTTTAAAGGGTCTGTGCTTGCTCACCCAACCTCACCCAACCTTTCAGCCCCAAGAGTGTCCACCCTTATGTCTCATCCAACTGTGGGTCTAGATAAGGTCAATCCAGGTTGCATCACAGCCTCTGAACGAATTTTGTAAGAATTTCTCTCTCTTTCACTGTCTTTGTTTTACGGGTTTTTAAAAGTAATTTATTTTTATAATGGGGTTTAGCTGCTTTTCACGGCTGTGTTTATGCGGCTTTACACCCACTTGACTCACTGCCAGACAGATATCAATACATAGGTTTTAAGATTCTTACTAGTCACATATATTCTTGTGCGGTGAATAGGGGGTGTTGAGTCCAGTTCACTGAGCAAGGAGCAGGTGTTGTCTATTACATATTGGGTGTATGGAACGGTATCTGAGCGAATTTGAAACCCTTGTTTTATGCCTCACCCCACCTCACCTTTCCCGTTAAGCAGCCATAGTGTGTTTTCTAAACGTGTGACTCTGTTCTGTTTTGTAATTCAGTTCAAGTGTAGCGGTTTTTACATTCCCTCTATAAGTGATAGCTAATGATAAGTGTCTTTTTCTGTGTGACTTATTTCACTTAGAATCATCGTACCTAAATCCACTCATCTTGCTTCTAATAGCCTTATGACCTTGATTTCATGTCTGAGTGATATTCCATTGTACATAAGGACCACAACTTCTTTATCCATTTTTCTCTTTCCTGGGATATTTAAGGTGTCATGAAGTAGAGGTTCTTGTCAACAGAGCAGCCCTAAACTTTGGGGTGCCTGTGTCTTGCTGATTTTTAGTTTTCCCAATTTATACGCCCATGAGTGGACGTGCCCTATGCTCCCTAAGCTGTGCTTTTTCGATGTTTCAGGACACACCGTACACTTCTCCAGAGTGGCTGTTGGCAATTTACATCCCGCCCATCAGCGTAGCAAGGCTGCCATTTCTCCATGGCCTGTCCTGCATTTCTGGTTTTGACACTTTTTGCAGCATGGCCCTTTTGACCGATGGGAAGCGAGACTTCTTTGTAGCGCTGATTTGCCTTTCCAGGTTGCTTGGTTGGCCAACAGGGCGTATGCGTTTTTTCCTGAATATATTCAGGAAAAAACGCATACGCCCTGTTTGGCCAAGGGCATCATTGTCGATGTTTTGCCACTTTTCATGTGCTTTAAAGGCGATTCGAATCTACCTCCTGAAACATGTTTCCTGCAATTCTGCCTTGCTTTCAAATCCTCTTCGTTGCCTTCCCTCAATATATCTGTGGATGAGAGTTATCATTTATAGCTCTGCGGGTTTGTGAATTGCAGTGTCCCTGAGCTCCATTTTTCAACTGGCTTTTTTGGGAGCTGGCCGCAAAAGCGCGGGATTGCCTCAGGCCCTATTCTGCTTCTGGGCGGCAGGCTGAGCCTGTGGTTAATTCTTCTTCCCGATGGGAAAATAGAGTAACCTCTGCCTGTCCCAACACCTAGATCTAGTCTCTCATTGGTTGCCCCTCTTCCCGTTCATCCTCAGGACAAATTGCAACCTGTAGGGAACAGGAGATTAAAGGTGCTGATTCTCCAAGTAGGGAGATTGCTAGTAAAGTAGCTGGAATGGCGAACCCGAGCACAAGGAGATGAGAAATGAGGTGCGTATTAGAAACCTTTCAAAATCACACGGTGTACCATCTTCTGGGTTCCTCATGCATGTTTTCAATGTAGGAAGATGCCCTTGAACCTGGAGATTTGGGACCCATGGGGTGGGTACCAGGCAGTAGTACTTTAAAGGGTCTGTGCTTGCTCACCCAACCTCACCCAACCTTTCAGCCCCAAGAGTGTCCACCCTTATGTCTCATCCAGCTGTGGGTCTAGATAAGGTCAATCCAGCTTGCATCACAGCCTCTGAACGAATTTTGTAAGAATTTCTCTCTCTTTCAATGTCTTTGTTTCACGGGTTTTTAAAAGTAATTTATTTTTATAATGGGGTTCAGCTGCTTTTCACGGCTGTGTTTATGCGGCTTTACACCCACTTGACTCACTGCCAGACAGATATCAATACATAGGTTTTAAGATTCTTACTAGTCACATATATTCTTGTGCGGTGAATAGGGGGTGTTGAGTCCAGTTCACTGAGCAAGGAGCAGGTGTTGTCTATTACATATTGGGTGTATGGAACGGTATCTGAGCGAATTTGAAACCCTTGTTTTATGCCTCACCCCACCTCACCTTTCCCGTTAAGCAGCCATAGTGTGTTTTCTAAACGTGTGACTCTGTTCTGTTTTGTAATTCATTTCAAGTGTAGCGGTTTTTACATTCCCTCTATAAGTGATAGCTAATGATAAGTGTCTTTTTCTGTGTGACTTATTTCACTTAGAATCATCGTACCTAAATCCACTCATCTTGCTTCTACTAGCCTTATGACCTTGATTTCATGTCTGAGTGATATTCCATTGTACATAAGGACCACAACTTCTTTATCCATTTTTCTCTTTCCTGGGATATTTAAGGTGTCATGAAGTGGAGGTTCTTGTCAACAGAGCAGCCCTAAACTTTGGGGTGCCTGTGTCTTGCTGATTTTTAGTTTTCCCAATTTATACGCCCATGAGTGGACGTGCCCTATGCTCCCTAAGCTGTGTTTTTTCGATGTTTCAGGACACACCGTACACTTCTCCAGAGTGGCTGTTGGCAATTTACATCCCGCCCATCAGCGTAGCAAGGCTGACATTTCTCCATGGCCTGTCCTGCATTTCTGGTTTTGACACTTTTTGCAGCATGGCCCTTTTGACCGATGGGAAGCGAGACTTCTTTGTAGCGCTGATTAGCCTTTCCAGGTTGCTTGGTTGGCCAACAGGGCGTATGCGTTTTTTCCTGAATATATTCAGGAAAAAACGCATACGCCCTGTTTGGCCAAGGGCATCATTGTCGATGTTTTGCCACTTTTCATGTGCTTTAAAGGCGATTCGAATCTACCTCCTGAAACCTGTTTCCTGCAATTCTGCCTTGCTTTCAAATCCTCTTCGTTGCCTTCCCTCAATATATCTGTGGATGAGAGTTATCATTTATAGCTCTGCGGGTTTGTGAATTGCAGTGTCCCTGAGCTCCATTTTTCAACTCGCTTTTTTGGAAGCTGGCCGCAAAAACGCGGGATTGCCTCAGGCCCTATTCTGCTTCTGGGCGGCAGGCTGAGCCTGTGGTTAATTCTTCTTCCTGAAGGGAAAATAGAGTGACCTGTGCCTGTCCCAACACCTAGATCTAGTCTCTCATTGGTTGCCCCTCTTCCCGTTCATCCTCAGGACAAATTGCAACCTGTAGGGAACAGGAGCTTAAAGGTGCTGATTCTCCAAGTAGGGAGATTGCTAGTAAAGTAGCTGGAAAGGCGAACCCGAGCACAAGGAGATGAGAAATGAGGTGCGTATTAGAAACCTTTCAAAATCACACGGTGTACCATCTTCTGGGTTTCTCATGCATGTTTTCGATGTAGGAAGATGCCCTTGAACCTGGAGATTTGGGACCCATGGGATGGGTACCAAGCAGTGTTACTTTAAAGGGTCTGCGTTTGCTCACCCAACCTCACCCAAACTTTCAGCCCCAAGAGTGTCCACCCTTATGTCTCATCCAGCTGTGGGTCTAGATATGGTCAATCCAGGTTGCATCACAGCCTCTGAACGAATTTTGTAAGAATTTCTCTCTCTTTCACTGTCTTTGTTTTACGGGTTTTTAAAAGTAATTTATTTTTATAATGGGGTTTAGCTGCTTTTCACGACTGTGTTTATGCGGCTTTACACCCACTTGACTCACTGCCAGACAGATATCAATACATAGGTTTTAAGATTCTTACTAGTCACATATATTCTTGTGCGGTGAATAGGGGGTGTTGAGTCCAGTTCACTGAGCAAGGAGCAGGTGTTGTCTATTACATATTGGGTGTATGGAACGGTATCTGAGCGAATTTGAAACCCTTGTTTTATGCCTCACCCCACCTCACCTTTCCCGTTAAGCAGCCATAGTGTGTTTTCTAAACGTGTGACTCTGTTCTGTTTTGTAATTCATTTCAAGTGTAGCGGTTTTTACATTCCCTCTATAAGTGATAGCTAATGATAAGTGTCTTTTTCTGTGTGACTTATTTCACTTAGAATCATCGTACCTAAATCCACTCATCTTGCTTCTACTAGCCTTATGACCTTGATTTCATGTCTGAGTGATATTCCATTGTACATAAGGACCACAACTTCTTTATCCATTTTTCTCTTTCCTGGGATATTTAAGGTGTCATGAAGTGGAGGTTCTTGTCAACAGAGCAGCCCTAAACTTTGGGGTGCCTGTGTCTTGCTGATTTTTAGTTTTCCCAATTTATACGCCCATGAGTGGACGTGCCCTATGCTCCCTAAGCTGTGCTTTTTCGATGTTTCAGGACACACCGTACACTTCTCCAGAGTGGCTGTTGGCAATTTACATCCCGCCCATCAGCGTAGCAAGGCTGCCATTTCTCCATGGCCTGTCCTGCATTTCTGGTTTTGACACTTTTTGCAGCATGGCCCTTTTGACCGATGGGAAGCGAGACTTCTTTGTAGCGCTGATTTGCCTTTCCAGGTTGCTTGGTTGGCAAAAAAGGGCGTATGCGTTTTTTCCTGAATATATTCAGGAAAAAACGCATACGCCCTTTTTGGCCAAGGGCATCATTGTCAAAGTTTTGCCACTTTTCATGTGCTTTAAAGGCAATTCGAATCTACCTCCTAAAACCTGTTTCCTGCAATTCTGCCTTGCTTTCAAATCCTCTTCGTTGCCCTCCCTCAATATATCTGTGGATGAGAGTTATCATTTATAGCTCTGCGGGTTTGTGAATTGCAGTGTCCCTGAGCTCCATTTTTCAACTGGCTTTTTTGGGAGCTGGCCGCAAAAGCGCGGGATTGCCTCAGGCCCTATTCTGCTTCTGGGCGGCAGGCTGAGCCTGTGGTTAATTCTTCTTCCCGATGGGAAAATAGAGTAACCTCTGCCTGTCCCAACACCTAGATCTAGTCTCTCATTGGTTGCCCCTCTTCCCGTTCATCCTCAGGACAAATTGCAACCTGTAGGGAACAGGAGCTTAAAGGTGCTGATTCTCCAAGTAGGGAGATTGCTAGTAAAGTAGCTGGAAAGGCGAACCCGAGCACAAGGAGATGAGAAATGAGGTGCGTATTAGAAACCTTTCAAAATCACCCGGTGTACCATCTTCTGGGTTTCTCATGCATGTTTTCGATGTAGGAAGATGCCCTTGAACCTGGAGATTTGGGACCCATGGGATGGGTACCAAGCAGTGTTACTTTAAAGGGTCTGCGTTTGCTCACCCAACCTCACCCAAACTTTCAGCCCCAAGAGTGTCCACCCTTATGTCTCATCCAGCTGTGGGTCTAGATATGGTCAATCCAGGTTGCATCACAGCCTCTGAACGAATTTTGTAAGAATTTCTCTCTCTTTCACTGTCTTTGTTTTACGGGTTTTTAAAAGTAATTTATTTTTATAATGGGGTTTAGCTGCTTTTCACGACTGTGTTTATGCGGCTTTACACCCACTTGACTCACTGCCAGACAGATATCAATACATAGGTTTTAAGATTCTTACTAGTCACATATATTCTTGTGTGGTGAATAGGGGGTGTTGAGTCCAGTTCACTGAGCAAGGAGCAGGTGTTGTCTATTACATATTGGGTGTATGGAACGGTATCTGAGCGAATTTGAAACCCTTGTTTTATGCCTCACCCCACCTCACCTTTCCCGTTAAGCAGCCATAGTGTGTTTTCTAAACGTGTGACTCTGTTCTGTTTTGTAATTCAGTTCAAGTGTAGCGGTTTTTACATTCCCTCTATAAGTGATAGCTAATGATAAGTGTCTTTTTCTGTGTGACTTATTTCACTTAGAATCATCGTACCTAAATCCACTCATCTTGCTTCTACTAGCCTTATGACCTTGATTTCTTGTCTGAGTGATATTCCATTGTACATAAGGACCACAACTTCTTTATCCATTTTTCTCTTTCCTGGGATATTTAAGGTGTCATGAAGTGGAGGTTCTTGTCAACAGAGCAGCCCTAAACTTTGGGGTGCCTGTGTCTTGCTGATTTTTAGTTTTCCCAATTTATACGCCCATGAGTGGACGTGCCCTATGCTCCCTAAGCTGTGCTTTTTCGATGTTTCAGGACACACCGTACACTTCTCCAGAGTGGCTGTTGGCAATTTACATCCCGCACATCAGCGTAGCAAGGCTGCCATTTCTCCATGGCCTGTCCTGCATTTCTGGTTTTGACACTTTTTGCAGCATGGCCCTTTTGACCGATGGGAAGCGAGACTTCTTTGTAGCGCTGATTTGCCTTTCCAGGTTGCTTGGTTGGCAAAAAAGGGCGTATGCGTTTTTTCCTGAATATATTCAGGAAAAAACGCATACGCCCTTTTTGGCCAAGGGCATCATTGTCAAAGTTTTGCCACTTTTCATGTGCTTTAAAGGCAATTCGAATCTACCTCCTAAAACCTGTTTCCTGCAATTCTGCCTTGCTTTCAAATCCTCTTCGTTGCCCTCCCTCAATATATCTGTGGATGAGAGTTATCATTTATAGCTCTGCGGGTTTGTGAATTGCAGTGTCCCTGAGCTCCATTTTTCAACTGGCTTTTTTGGGAGCTAGCCGCAAAAGCGCGGGATTGCCTCAGGCCCTATTCTGCTTCTGGGCGGCAGGCTGAGCCTGTGGTTAATTCTTCTTCCCGATGGGAAAATAGAGTAACCTCTGCCTGTCCCAACACCTAGATCTAGTCTCTCATTGGTTGCCCCTCTTCCCGTTCATCCTCAGGACAAATTGCAACCTGTAGGGAACAGGAGCTTAAAGGTGCTGATTCTCCAAGTAGGGAGATTGCTAGTAAAGTAGCTGGAAAGGCGAACCCGAGCACAAGGAGATGAGAAATGAGGTGCGTATTAGAAACCTTTCAAAATCACACGGTGTACCATCTTCTGGGTTTCTCATGCATGTTTTCGATGTAGGAAGATGCCCTTGAACCTGGAGATTTGGGACCCATGGGATGGGTACCAAGCAGTGTTACTTTAAAGGGTCTGCGTTTGCTCACCCAACCTCACCCAAACTTTCAGCCCCAAGAGTGTCCACCCTTATGTCTCATCCAGCTGTGGGTCTAGATATGGTCAATCCAGGTTGCATCACAGCCTCTGAACGAATTTTGTAAGAATTTCTCTCTCTTTCACTGTCTTTGTTTTACGGGTTTTTAAAAGTAATTTATTTTTATAATGGGGTTTAGCTGCTTTTCACGACTGTGTTTATGCGGCTTTACACCCACTTGACTCACCGCCAGACAGATATCAATACATAGGTTTTAAGATTCTTACTAGTCACATATATTCTTGTGCGGTGAATAGGGGGTGTTGAGTCCAGTTCACTGAGCAAGGAGCAGGTGTTGTCTATTACATATTGGGTGTATGGAACGGTATCTGAGCGAATTTGAAACCCTTGTTTTATGCCTCACCCCACCTCACCTTTCCCGTTAAGCAGCCATAGTGTGTTTTCTAAACGTGTGACTCTGTTCTGTTTTGTAATTCATTTCAAGTGTAGCGGTTTTTACATTCCCTCTATAAGTGATAGCTAATGATAAGTGTCTTTTTCTGTGTGACTTATTTCACTTAGAATCATCGTACCTAAATCCACTCATCTTGCTTCTACTAGCCTTATGACCTTGATTTCATGTCTGAGTGATATTCCATTGTACATAAGGACCACAACTTCTTTATCCATTTTTCTCTTTCCTGGGATATTTAAGGTGTCATGAAGTGGAGGTTCTTGTCAACAGAGCAGCCCTAAACTATGGGGTGCCTGTGTCTTGCTGATTTTTAGTTTTCCCAATTTATACGCCCATGAGTGGACGTGCCCTATGCTCCCTAAGCTGTGCTTTTTCGATGTTTCAGGACACACCGTACACTTCTCCAGAGTGGCTGTTGGCAATTTACATCCCGCCCATCAGCGTAGCAAGGCTGCCATTTCTCCATGGCCTGTCCTGCATTTCTGGTTTTGACACTTTTTGCAGCATGGCCCTTTTGACCGATGGGAAGCGAGACTTCTTTGTAGCGCTGATTTGCCTTTCCAGGTTGCTTGGTTGGCAAAAAAGGGCGTATGCGTTTTTTCCTGAATATATTCAGGAAAAAACGCATACGCCCTTTTTGGCCAAGGGCATCATTGTCAAAGTTTTGCCACTTTTCATGTGCTTTAAAGGCAATTCGAATCTACCTCCTAAAACCTGTTTCCTGCAATTCTGCCTTGCTTTCAAATCCTCTTCGTTGCCCTCCCTCAATATATCTGTGGATGAGAGTTATCATTTATAGCTCTGCGGGTTTGTGAATTGCAGTGTCCCTGAGCTCCATTTTTCAACTGGCTTTTTTGGGAGCTGGCCGCAAAAGCGCGGGATTGCCTCAGGCCCTATTCTGCTTCTGGGCGGCAGGCTGAGCCTGTGGTTAATTCTTCTTCCCGATGGGAAAATAGAGTAACCTCTGCCTGTCCCAACACCTAGATCTAGTCTCTCATTGGTTGCCCCTCTTCCCGTTCATCCTCAGGACAAATTGCAACCTGTAGGGAACAGGAGCTTAAAGGTGCTGATTCTCCAAGTAGGGAGATTGCTAGTAAAGTAGCTGGAAAGGCGAACCCGAGCACAAGGAGATGAGAAATGAGGTGCGTATTAGAAACCTTTCAAAATCACACGGTGTACCATCTTCTGGGTTTCTCATGCATGTTTTCGATGTAGGAAGATGCCCTTGAACCTGGAGATTTGGGACCCATGGGATGGGTACCAAGCAGTGTTACTTTAAAGGGTCTGCGTTTGCTCACCTAACCTCACCCAAACTTTCAGCCCCAAGAGTCTCCACCCTTATGTCTCATCCAGCTGTGGGTCTAGATATGGTCAATCCAGGTTGCATCACAGCCTCTGAACGAATTTTGTAAGAATTTCTCTCTCTTTCACTGTCTTTGTTTTACGGGTTTTTAAAAGTAATTTATTTTTATAATGGGGTTTAGCTGCTTTTCACGACTGTGTTTATGCGGCTTTACACCCACTTGACTCACTGCCAGACAGATATCAATACATAGGTTTTAAGATTCTTACTAGTCACATATATTCTTGTGTGGTGAATAGGGGGTGTTGAGTCCAGTTCACTGAGCAAGGAGCAGGTGTTGTCTATTACATATTGGGTGTATGGAACGGTATCTGAGCGAATTTGAAACCCTTGTTTTATGCCTCACCCCACCTCACCTTTCCCGTTAAGCAGCCATAGTGTGTTTTCTAAACGTGTGACTCTGTTCTGTTTTGTAATTCATTTCAAGTGTAGCGGTTTTTACATTCCCTCTATAAGTGATAGCTAATGATAAGTGTCTTTTTCTGTGTGACTTATTTCACTTAGAATCGTCGTACCTAAATCCACTCATCTTGCTTCTACTAGCCTTATGACCTTGATTTCATGTCTGAGTGATATTCCATTGTACATAAGGACCACAACTTCTTTATCCATTTTTCTCTTTCCTGGGATATTTAAGGTGACATGAAGTGGAGGTTCTTGTCAACAGAGCAGCCCTAAACTTTGGGGTGCCTGTGTCTTGCTGATTTTTAGTTTTCCCAATTTATACGCCCATGAGTGGACGTGCCCTATGCTCCCTAAGCTGTGTTTTTTCGATGTTTCAGGACACACCGTACACTTCTCCAGAGTGGCTGTTGGCAATTTACATCCCGCCCATCAGCGTAGCAAGGCTGCCATTTCTCCATGGCCTGTCCTGCATTTCTGGTTTTGACCCTTTTTGCAGCATGGCCCTTTTGACCGATGGGAAGCGAGACTACTTTGTAGCGCTGATTTGCCTTTCCAGGTTGCTTGGTTGGCAAAAAAGGGCGTATGCGTTTTTTCCTGAATATATTCAGGAAAAAACGCATACGCCCTTTTTGGCCAAGGGCATCATTGTCGAAGTTTTGCCACTTTTCATGTGCTTTAAAGGCGATTCGAATCTACCTCCTGAAACCTGTTTCCTGCAATTCTGCCTTGCTTTCAAATCCTCTTCGTTGCCTTCCCTCAATATATCTGTGGATGAGAGTTATCATTTATAGCTCTGCGGGTTTGTGAATTGCAGTGTCCCTGAGCTCCATTTTTCAACTCGCTTTTTTGGAAGCTGGCCGCAAAAACGCGTTATTGCCTCAGGCCCTATTCTGCTTCTGGGCGGCAGGCTGAGCCTGTGGTTAATTCTTCTTCCCGATGGGAAAATAGAGTAACCTCTGCCTGTCCCAACACCTAGATCTAGTCTCTCATTGGTTGCCCCTCTTCCCGTTCATCCTCAGGACAAATTGCAACCTGTAGGGAACAGGAGCTTAAAGGTGCTGATTCTCCAAGTAGGGAGATTGCTAGTAATGTAGCTGGAATGGCGAACCCGAGCACAAGGAGATGAGAAATGAGGTGCGTATTAGAAACCTTTCAAAATCACACGGTGTACCATCTTCTGGGTTTCTCATGCATGTTTTCGATGTAGGAAGATGCCCTTGAACCTGGAGATTTGGGACCCATGGGATGGGTACCAAGCAGTGTTACTTTAAAGGGTCTGCGTTTGCTCACCCAACCTCACCCAAACTTTCAGCCCCAAGAGTGTCCACCCTTATGTCTCATCCAGCTGTGGGTCTAGATAAGGTCAATCCAGGTTGCATCACAGCCTCTGAACGAATTTTGTAAGAATTTCTCTCTCTTTCACTGTCTTTGTTTTACGGGTTTTTAAAAGTAATTTATTTTTATAATGGGGTTTAGCTGCTTTTCACGGCTGTGTTTATGCGGCTTTACACCCACTTGACTCACTGCCAGACAGATATCAATACATAGGTTTTAAGATTCTTACTAGTCACATATATTCTTGTGCGGTGAATAGGGGGTGTTGAGTCCAGTTCACTGAGCAAGGAGCAGGTGTTGTCTATTACATATTGGGTGTATTGAACGTTATCTGAGCGAATTTGAAACCCTTGTTTTATGCCTCACCCCACCTCACCTTTCCCGTTAAGCAGCCATAGTGTGTTTTCTAAACGTGTGACTCTGTTCTGTTTTGTAATTCAGTTCAAGTGTAGCGGTTTTTATATTCCCTCTATAAGTGATAGCTTATGATAAGTGTCTTTTTCTGTGTGACTTATTTCACTTAGAATCATCGTACCTAAATCCACTCATCTTGCTTCTACTAGCCTTAAGACATTGATTTCATGTCTGAGTGATATTCCATTGTACATAAGGACCACAACTTCTTTATCCATTTTTCTCTTTCCTGGGATATTTAAGGTGTCATGAAGTGGAGGTTCTTGTCAACAGAGCAGCCCTAAACTTTGGGGTGCCTGTGTCTTGCTGATTTTTAGTTTTCCCAATTTATACGCCCATGAGTGGACGTGCCCTATGCTCCCTAAGCTGTGGTTTTTCGATGTTTCAGGACACACCGTACACTTCTCCAGAGTGGCTGTTGGCAATTTACATCCCGCCCATCAGTGTAGCAAGGCTGCCATTTCTCCATGGCCTGTCCTGCATTTCTGGTTTTGACAGTTTTTGCAGCATGGCCCTTTTGACCGATGGGAAGCGAGACTTCTTTGTAGCGCTGATTAACCTTTCCAGTTTGCTTGGTTGGCCAAACAGGGCGTATGCGTTTTTTCCTGAATATATTCAGGAAAAAACGCATACGCCCTGTTTGGCCAAGGGCATCATTGTCGACATTTTGCCACTTTTCATGTGCTTTAAAGGCGATTCGAATCTACCTCCTGAAACCTGTTTCCTGCAATTCTGCCTTGCTTTCAAATTCTCTTCGTTGCCTTCCCTCAATATATTTGTGGACGAGAGTTATCATTTATAGCTCTGCGGGTTTGTGAATTGCAGTGTCCCTGAGCTCCATTTTTCAACTGGCTTTTTTGCGAGCTGGCCGAAAAAGCGCGGGATTGCCTCAGGCCCTATTCTGCTTCTGGGCGGCAGGCTGAGCCTGTGGTTAATTCTTCTTCCTGATGGGAAAATAGAGTGACCTGTGCCTGTCCCAACACCTAGATCTAGTCTCTCATTGGTTGCCCCTCTTCCCGTTCATCCTCAGGACAATTTGCAACCTGTAGGGAACAGAAGCTTAAAGGTGCTGATTCTCCAAGTAGGGAGATTGCTAGTAAAGTAGCTGGAAAGGCGAACCCGAGCACAAGGAGATGAGAAATGAGGTGCGTATTAGAAACCTTTCAAAATCACACGGTGTACCATCTTCTGGGTTTCTCATGCATGTTTTCGATGTAGGAAGTTGCCCTTGAACCTGGAGATTTGGGACCCATGGGATGGGTACCAGGCAGTATTACTTTAAAGGGTCTGTGCTTGCTCACCCAACCTCACCCAACCTTTCAGCCCCAAGAGTGTCCACCCTTATGTCTCATCCAGCTGTGGGTCTAGATAAGGTCAATCCAGGTTGCATCACAGCCTCTGAACGAATTTTGTAAGAATTTCTCTCTCTTTCACTGTCTTTGTTTTACGGGTTTTTAAAAGTAATTTATTTTTATAATGGGGTTTAGCTGCTTTTCACGGCTGTGTTTATGCGGCTTTACACCCACTTGACTCACTGCCAGACAGATATCAATACATAGGTTTTAAGATTCTTACTAGTCACATATATTCTTGTGCGGTGAATAGGGGGTGTTGAGTCCAGTTCACTGAGCAAGGAGCAGGTGTTGTCTGTTACATATTGGGTGTATGGAACGGTATCTGAGCGAATTTGAAACCCTTGTTTAATGCCTCACCCCACCTCACCTTTCCCGTTAAGCAGCCATAGTGTGTTTTCTAAACGTGTGACTCTGTTCTGTTTTGTAATTCAGTTCAAGTGTAGCGGTTTTTATATTCCCTTTATAAGTGATAGCTTATGATAAGTGTCTTTTTCTGTGTGACTTATTTCACTTAGAATCATCGTACCTAAATCCACTCATCTTGCTTCTACTAGCCTTAAGACATTGATTTCATGTCTGAGTGATATTGCATTGTACATAAGGACCACAACTTCTTTATCCATTTTTCTCTTTCCTGGGATATTTAAGGTGTCATGAAGTGGAGGTTCTTGTCAACAGAGCAGCCCTAAAGTTTGGGGTGCCTGTGTCTTGCTGATTTTTAGTTTTCCCAATTTATACGCCCATGAGTGGACGTGCCCTATGCTCCCTAAGCTGTGGTTTTTCGATGTTTCAGGACACACCGTACACTTCTCCAGAGTGGCTGTTGGCAATTTACATCCCGCCCATCAGTGTAGCAAGGCTGCCATTTCTCCATGGCCTGTCCTGCATTTCTGGTTTTGACACTTTTTGCAGCATGGCCCTTTTGACCGATGGGAAGCGAGACTTCTTTGTAGCGCTGATTAGCCTTTCCAGGTTGCTTGGTTGGCCAAACAGGGCGTATGCGTTTTTTCCTGAATATATTCAGGAAAAAACGCATACGCCCTGTTTGGCCAAGGGCATCATTGTCGACATTTTGCCACTTTTCATGTGCTTTAAAGGCGATTCGAATCTACCTCCTGAAACCTGTTTCCTGCAATTCTGCCTTGCTTTCAAATTCTCTTCGTTGCCTTCCCTCAATATATCTGTGGATGAGAGTTATCATTTATAGCTCTGCGGGTTTGTGAATTGCAGTGTCCCTGAGCTCCATTTTTCAACTGGCTTTTTTGCGAGCTGGCCGCAAAAGCGCGGGATTGCCTCAGGCCCTATTCTGCTTCTGGGCGGCAGGCTGAGCCTGTGGTTAATTCTTCTTCCTGATGGGAAAATAGAGTGACCTGTGCCTGTCCCAACACCTAGATCTAGTCTCTCATTGGTTGCCCCTCTTCCCGTTCATCCTCAGGACAAATTGCAACCTGTAGGGTACAGGAGCTTAAAGGTGCTGATTCTCCAAGTAGGGAGATTGTTAGTAAAGTAGCTGGAAAGGCGAACCCGATCACAAGGAGATGAGAAATCAGGTGCATATTAGAAACCTTTCAAAATCACACGGTGTACCATCTTCTGGGTTTCTCATGCATGTTTTTGATGTAGGAAGATTCCCTTGAACCTGGAGATTTGGGACCCATGGGATGGGTACCAGGCAGTATTACTTTAAAGGGTCTGCGTTTGCTCACCCAACCTCACCCAACCTCTAAGCCCCAAGAGTGTCCACCCTTATGTCTCATCCAGCTGTGGGTCTAGATATGGTCAATCCAGGTTGCATCACACCCTCTGAACGAATTCTGTAAGAATTTCTCTCTCTTTCACTGTCTTTGTTTTACGGGTTTTTAAAAGTAATTTATTTTTATAATGGGGTTCAGCTGCTTTTCACGGCTGTGTTTATGCGGCTTTACACCCACTTGACTCACTTCCAGACAGATATCAATACATAGGTTTTAAGATTCTTACTAGTCACATATATTCTTGTGCAGTGAATAGGGGGTGTTGAGTCCAGTTCACTGAGCAAGGAGTAGGTCTTGTCTATTACATATTGGGTGTATGGAACGGTATCTGAGCGAATTTGAAACCCTTGTTTTATGCATCACCCCACCTCACCTTTCCCATTAAGCAGCCATAGTGTGTTTTCTAAACGTGTGACTCTGTTCTGTTTTGTAATTCAGTTCAAGTGTAGCGGTTTTTACATTCCCTCTATAAGTGATAGCTTATGATAAGTGTCTTTTTCTGTGTGACTTATTTCACGTAGAATCATCGTACCTAAATCCACTCATCTTGCTTCTACTAGCCTTATGAAATTGATTTCATGTCTGAGTGATATTCCATTGTACATAAGGACCACAACTTCTTTATCCATTTTTCTCTTTCCTGGGATATTTAAGGTGTCATGAAGTGGAGGTTCTTGTCAACAGAGCAGCCCTAAACTTTGGGGTGCCTGTGTCTTGCTGAGTTTTAGTTTTCCCAATTTATACGCCCATGTGTGGACGTGCCCTATGCTCCCTAAGCTGTGTTTTTTCGATGTTTTAGGACACACCGTACACTTCTCCAGAGTGGCTGTTGGCAATTTACATCCCGCCCATCAGCGTAGCAAGGCTGCCATTTCTCCATGGCCTGTCCTGCATTTCTGGTTTTGACACTTTTTGCAGCATGGCCCTTTTGACCGATGGGAAGCGAGACTTCTTTGTAGCGCTGATTAGCCTTTCCAGGTTGCTTGGTTGGCCAAACAGGGCGTATGCGTTTTTTCCTGAATATATTCAGGAAAAAACGCATACGCCCTGTTTGGCCAAGGGCATCATTGTCGATGTTTTGCCACTTTTCATGTGCTTTAAAGGCGATTCGAATCTACCTCCTGAAACCTGTTTCCTGCAATTCTGCCTTGCTTTCAAATCCTCTTCGTTGCCTTCCCTCAATATATCTGTGGATGAGAGTTATCATTTATAGCTCTGCGGGTTTGTGAATTGCAGTGTCCCTGAGCTCCATTTTTCAACTCGCTTTTTTGGAAGCTGGCCGCAAAAACGCGGGATTGCCTCAGGCCCTATTCTGCTTCTGGGCGGCAGGCTGAGCCTGTGGTTAATTCTTCTTCCCAATGGGAAAATAGAGTAACCTCTGCCTGTCCCAACACCTAGATCTAGTCTCTCATTGGTTGCCCCTCTTCCCGTTCATCCTCAGGACAAATTGCAACCTGTAGGGAACAGGAGCTTAAAGGTGCTGTTTCTCCAAGTAGGGAGATTGCTAGTAAAGTAGCTGGAATGGCGAACCCGAGCACAAGGAGATGAGAAATGAGGTGCGTATTAGAAACCTTTCAAAATCACACGGTGTACCATCTTCTGGGTTCCTCATGCATGTTTTCGATGTAGGAAGATGCCCTTGAACCTGGAGATTTGGGACCCATGGGGTGGGTACCAGGCAGTAGTACTTTAAAGGGTCTGTGCTTGCTCACCCAACCTCACCCAAACTTTCAGCCCCAAGAGTGTCCACCCTTATGTCTCATCCAGCTGTGGGTCTAGATAAGGTCAATCCAGGTTGCATCACAGCCTCTGAACGAATTTTGTAAGAATTTCTCTCTCTTTCACTGTCTTTGTTTTACGGGTTTTTAAAAGTAATTTATTTTTATAATGGGGTTTAGCTGCTTTTCACGGCTGTGTTTATGCGGATTTACACCCACTTGACTCACTTCCAGACAGATATCAATACATAGGTTTTAAGATTGTTACTAGTCACATATATTCTTGTGCGGTGAATAGGGGGTGTTGAGTCCAGTTCACTGAGCAAGGAGCAGGTGTTGTCTATTACATATTGGGTGTATGGAACGGTATCTGAGCGAATTTGAAACCCTTGTTTTATGCCTCACCCCACCTCACCTTTCCCGTTAAGCAGCCATAGTGTGTTTTCTAAACGTGTGACTCTGTTCTGTTTTGTAATTCATTTCAAGTGTAGCGGTTTTTACATTCCCTCTATAAGTGATAGCTAATGATAAGTGTCTTTTTCTGTGTGACTTATTTCACTTAGAATCATCGTACCTAAATCCACTCATCTTGCTTCTACTAGCCTTATGACCTTGATTTCATGTCTGAGTGATATTCCATTGTACATAAGGACCACAACTTCTTTATCCATTTTTCTCTTTCCTGGGATATTTAAGGTGTCATGAAGTGGAGGTTCTTGTCAACAGAGCAGCCCTAAACTTTGGGGTGCCTGTGTCTTGCTGAGTTTTAGTTTTCCCAATTTATACGCCCATGAGTGGACGTGCCCTATGCTCCCTAACCTGTGTTTTTTCGATGTTTCAGGACACACCGTACACTTCTCCAGAGTGGCTGTTGGCAATTTACATCCCGCCCATCAGCGTAGCAAGGCTGCCATTTCTCCATGGCCTGTCCTGCATTTCTGGTTTTGACACTTTTTGCAGCATGGCCCTTTTGACCGATGGGAAGCGAGACTTCTTTGTAGCGCTGATTTGCCTTTCCAGGTTGCTTGGTTGGCAAAAAAGGGCGTATGCGTTTTTTCCTGAATATATTCAGGAAAAAACGCATACGCCCTGTTTGGCCAAGGGCATCATTGTCGAAGTTTTGCCACTTTTCATGTGCTTTAAAGGCGATTCGAATCTACCCCCTGAAACCTGTTTCCTGCAATTCTGCCTTGCTTTCAAATCCTCTTCGTTGCCTTCCCTCAATATATCTGTGGATGAGAGTTATCATTTATAGCTCTGCGGGTTTGTGAATTGCAGTGTCCCTGAGCTCCATTTTTCAACTCGCTTTTTTGGGAGCTGGCCGCAAAAGCGCGGGATTGCCTCAGTCCCTATTCTGCTTCTGGGCGGCAGGCTGAGCCTGTGGTTAATTCTTCTTCCTGATGGGAAAATAGAGTGACCTGTGCCTGTCCCAACACCTAGATCTAGTCTCTCATTGGTTGCCCCTCTTCCCGTTCATCCTCAGGACAAATTGCAACCTGTAGGGAACAGGAGCTTAAAGGTGCTGATTCTCCAAGTAGGGAGATTGCTAGTAAAGTAGCTGGAAAGGCGAACCCGAGCTCAAGGAGATGAGAAATGAGGTGCGTATTAGAAACCTTTCAAAATCACACGGTGTACCATCTTCTGGGTTTCTCATGCATGTTTTTGATGTAGGAAGTTGCCCTTGAACCTGGAGATTTGGGACCCATGGGATGGGTACCAGGCAGTATTACTTTAAAGGGTCTGTGCTTGCTCACCCAACCTCACCCAACCTTTCAGCCCCAAGAGTGTCCACCCTTATGTCTCATCCAGCTGTGGGTCTAGATAAGGTCAATCCAGGTTGCATCACAGCCTCTGAACGAATTTTGTAAGAATTTCTCTCTCTTTCACTGTCTTTGTTTTACGGGTTTTTAAAAGTAATTTATTTTTATATTGGGGTTTAGCTGCTTTTCACGGCTGTGTTTATGCGGATTTACACCCACTTGACTCACTTCCAGACAGATATCAATACATAGGTTTTAAGATTGTTACTAGTCACATATATTCTTGTGCGGTGAATAGGGGGTGTTGAGTCCAGTTCACTGAGCAAGGAGCAGGTGTTGTCTATTACATATTGGGTGTATGGAACGGTATCTGAGCGAATTTGAAACCCTTGTTTTATGCCTCACCCCACCTCACCTTTCCCGTTAAGCAGCCATAGTGTGTTTTCTAAACGTGTGACTCTGTTCTGTTTTGTAATTCATTTCAAGTGTAGCGGTTTTTACATTCCCTCTATAAGTGATAGCTAATGATAAGTGTCTTTTTCTGTGTGACTTATTTCACTTAGAATCATCGTACCTAAATCCACTCATCTTGCTTCTACTAGCCTTATGACCTTGATTTCATGTCTGAGTGATATTCCATTGTACATAAGGACCACAACTTCTTTATCCATTTTTCTCTTTCCTGGGATATTTAAGGTGTCATGAAGTGGAGGTTCTTGTCAACAGAGCAGCCCTAAACTTTGGGGTGCCTGTGTCTTGCTGATTTTTAGTTTTCCCAATTTATACGCCCATGAGTGGACGTGCCCTATGCTCCCTAAGCTGTGTTTTTTCGATGTTTCAGGACACACCGTACACTTCTCCAGAGTGGCTGTTGGCAATTTACATCCCGCCCATCAGCGTAGCAAGGCTGCCATTTCTCCATGGCCTGTCCTGCATTTCTGGTTTTGACACTTTTTGCAGCATGGCCCTTTTGACCGATGGGAAGCGAGACTTCTTTGTAGCGCTGATTTGCCTTTCCAGGTTGCTTGGTTGGCAAAAAAGGGCGTATGCGTTTTTTCCTGAATATATTCAGGAAAAAACGCATACGCCCTTTTTGGCCAAGGGCATCATTGTCGAAGTTTTGCCACTTTTCATGTGCTTTAAAGGCGATTCGAATCTACCCCCTGAAACCTGTTTCCTGCAATTCTGCCTTGCTTTCAAATCCTCTTCGTTGCCTTCCCTCAATATATCTGTGGATGAGAGTTATCATTTATAGCTCTGCGGGTTTGTGAATTGCAGTGTCCCTGAGCTCCATTTTTCAACTCGCTTTTTTGGGAGCTGGCCGCAAAAGCGCGGGATTGCCTCAGGCCCTATTCTGCTTCTGGGCGGCAGGCTGAGCCTGTGGTTAATTCTTCTTCCTGATGGGAAAATAGAGTGACCTGTGCCTGTCCCAACACCTAGATCTAGTCTCTCATTGGTTGCCCCTCTTCCCGTTCATCCTCAGGACAAATTGCAACCTGTAGGGAACAGGAGCTTAAAGGTGCTGTTTCTCCAAGTAGGGAGATTGCTAGTAAAGTAGCTGGAATGGCGAACCCGAGCACAAGGAGATGAGAAATGAGGTGCGTATTAGAAACCTTTCAAAATCACACGGTGTACCATCTTCTGGGTTCCTCATGCATGTTTTCGATGTAGGAAGATGCCCTTGAACCTGGAGATTTGGGACCCATGGGGTGGGTACCAGGCAGTAGTACTTTAAAGGGTCTGTGCTTGCTCACCCAACCTCACCCAAACTTTCAGCCCCAAGAGTGTCCACCCTTATGTCTCATCCAGCTGTGGGTCTAGATAAGGTCAATCCAGGTTGCATCACAGCCTCTGAACGAATTTTGTAAGAATTTCTCTCTCTTTCACTGTCTTTGTTTTACGGGTTTTTAAAAGTAATTTATTTTTATAATGGGGTTTAGCTGCTTTTCACGGCTGTGTTTATGCGGATTTACACCCACTTGACTCACTTCCAGACAGATATCAATACATAGGTTTTAAGATTGTTACTAGTCACATATATTCTTGTGCGGTGAATAGGGGGTGTTGAGTCCAGTTCACTGAGCAAGGAGCAGGTGTTGTCTATTACATATTGGGTGTATGGAACGGTATCTGAGCGAATTTGAAACCCTTGTTTTATGCCTCACCCCACCTCACCTTTCCCGTTAAGCAGCCATAGTGTGTTTTCTAAACGTGTGACTCTGTTCTGTTTTGTAATTCATTTCAAGTGTAGCGGTTTTTACATTCCCTCTATAAGTGATAGCTAATGATAAGTGTCTTTTTCTGTGTGACTTATTTCACTTAGAATCATCGTACCTAAATCCACTCATCTTGCTTCTACTAGCCTTATGACCTTGATTTCATGTCTGAGTGATATTCCATTGTACATAAGGACCACAACTTCTTTATCCATTTTTCTCTTTCCTGGGATATTTAAGGTGTCATGAAGTGGAGGTTCTTGTCAACAGAGCAGCCCTAAACTTTGGGGTGCCTGTGTCTTGCTGAGTTTTAGTTTTCCCAATTTATACGCCCATGAGTGGACGTGCCCTATGCTCCCTAAGCTGTGTTTTTTCGATGTTTCAGGACACACCGTACACTTCTCCAGAGTGGCTGTTGGCAATTTACATCCCGCCCATCAGCGTAGCAAGGCTGCCATTTCTCCATGGCCTGTCCTGCATTTCTGGTTTTGACACTTTTTGCAGCATGGCCCTTTTGACCGATGGGAAGCGAGACTTCTTTGTAGCGCTGATTTGCCTTTCCAGGTTGCTTGGTTGGCAAAAAAGGGCGTATGCGTTTTTTCCTGAATATATTCAGGAAAAAACGCATACGCCCTGTTTGGCCAAGGGCATCATTGTCGAAGTTTTGCCACTTTTCATGTGCTTTAAAGGCGATTCGAATCTACCCCCTGAAACCTGTTTCCTGCAATTCTGCCTTGCTTTCAAATCCTCTTCGTTGCCTTCCCTCAATATATCTGTGGATGAGAGTTATCATTTATAGCTCTGCGGGTTTGTGAATTGCAGTGTCCCTGAGCTCCATTTTTCAACTCGCTTTTTTGGGAGCTGGCCGCAAAAGCGCGGGATTGCCTCAGTCCCTATTCTGCTTCTGGGCGGCAGGCTGAGCCTGTGGTTAATTCTTCTTCCTGATGGGAAAATAGAGTGACCTGTGCCTGTCCCAACACCTAGATCTAGTCTCTCATTGGTTGCCCCTCTTCCCGTTCATCCTCAGGACAAATTGCAACCTGTAGGGAACAGGAGCTTAAAGGTGCTGATTCTCCAAGTAGGGAGATTGCTAGTAAAGTAGCTGGAAAGGCGAACCCGAGCTCAAGGAGATGAGAAATGAGGTGCGTATTAGAAACCTTTCAAAATCACACGGTGTACCATCTTCTGGGTTTCTCATGCATGTTTTTGATGTAGGAAGTTGCCCTTGAACCTGGAGATTTGGGACCCATGGGATGGGTACCAGGCAGTATTACTTTAAAGGGTCTGTGCTTGCTCACCCAACCTCACCCAACCTTTCAGCCCCAAGAGTGTCCACCCTTATGTCTCATCCAGCTGTGGGTCTAGATAAGGTCAATCCAGGTTGCATCACAGCCTCTGAACGAATTTTGTAAGAATTTCTCTCTCTTTCACTGTCTTTGTTTTACGGGTTTTTAAAAGTAATTTATTTTTATAATGGGGTTTAGCTGCTTTTCACGACTGTGTTTATGCGGCTTTACACCCACTTGACTCACTGCCAGACAGATATCAATACATAGGTTTTAAGATTCTTACTAGTCACATATATTCTTGTGCGGTGAATAGGGGGTGTTGAGTCCAGTTCACTGAGCAAGGAGCAGGTGTTGTCTATTACATATTGGGTGTATGGAACGGTATCTGAGCGAATTTGAAACCCTTGTTTTATGCCTCACCCCACCTCACCTTTCCCGTTAAGCAGCCATAGTGTGTTTTCTAAACGTGTGACTCTGTTCTGTTTTGTAATTCATTTCAAGTGTAGCGGTTTTTACATTCCCTCTATAAGTGATAGCTAATGATAAGTGTCTTTTTCTGTGTGACTTATTTCACTTAGAATCATCGTACCTAAATCCACTCATCTTGCTTCTACTAGCCTTATGACCTTGATTTCATGTCTGAGTGATATTCCATTGTACATAAGGACCACAACTTCTTTATCCATTTTTCTCTTTCCTGGGATATTTAAGGTGTCATGAAGTGGAGGTTCTTGTCAACAGAGCAGCCCTAAACTTTGGGGTGCCTGTGTCTTGCTGATTTTTAGTTTTCCCAATTTATACGCCCATGAGTGGACGTGCCCTATGCTCCCTAAGCTGTGTTTTTTCGATGTTTCAGGACACACCGTACACTTCTCCAGAGTGGCTGTTGGCAATTTACATCCCGCCCATCAGCATAGCAAGGCTGCCATTTCTCCATGGCCTGTCCTGCATTTCTGGTTTTGACACTTTTTGCAGCATGGCCCTTTTGACCGATGGGAAGCGAGACTTCTTTGTAGCGCTGATTTGCCTTTCCAGGTTGCTTGGTTGGCAAAAAAGGGCGTATGCGTTTTTTCCTGAATATATTCAGGAAAAAACGCATAAGCCCTTTTTGGCCAAGGGCATCATTGTCGAAGTTTTGCCACTTTTCATGTGCTTTAAAGGCGATTCGAATCTACCCCCTGAAACCTGTTTCCTGCATTTCTGCCTTGCTTTCAAATCCTCTTCGTTGCCTTCCCTCAATATATCTGTGGATGAGAGTTATCATTTATAGCTCTGCGGGTTTGTGAATTGCAGTGTCCCTGAGCTCCATTTTTCAACTCGCTTTTTTGGGAGCTGGCCGCAAAAGCGCGGGATTGCCTCAGGCCCTATTCTGCTTCTGGGCGGCAGGCTGAGCCTGTGGTTAATTCTTCTTCCTGATGGGAAAATAGAGTGACCTGTGCCTGTCCCAACACCTAGATCTAGTCTCTCATTGGTTGCCCCTCTTCCCGTTCATCCTCAGGACAAATTGCAACCTGTAGGGAACAGGAGCTTAAAGGTGCTGATTCTCCAAGTAGGGAGATTGCTAGTAAAGTAGCTGGAAAGGCGAACCCGAGCACAAGGAGATGAGAAATGAGGTGCGTATTAGAAACCTTTCAAAATCACACGGTGTACCATCTTCTGGGTTTCTCATGCATGTTTTTGATGTAGGAAGTTGCCCTTGAACCTGGAGATTTGGGACCCATGGGATGGGTACCAGGCAGTATTACTTTAAAGGGTCTGTGCTTGCTCACCCAACCTCACCCAACCTTTCAGCCCCAAGAGTGTCCACCCTTATGTCTCATCCAGCTGTGGGTCTAGATAAGGTCAATCCAGGTTGCATCACAGCCTCTGAACGAATTTTGTAAGAATTTCTCTCTCTTTCACTGTCTTTGTTTTACGGGTTTTTAAAAGTAATTTATTTTTATAATGGGGTTTAGCTGCTTTTCACGACTGTGTTTATGCGGCTTTACACCCACTTGACTCACTTCCAGACAGATATCAATACATAGGTTTTAAGATTCTTACTAGTCACATATATTCTTGTGCGGTGAATAGGGGGTGTTGAGTCCAGTTCACTGAGCAAGGAGCAGGTGTTGTCTATTACATATTGGGTGTATGGAACGGTATCTGAGCGAATTTGAAACCCTTGTTTTATGCCTCACCCCACCTCACCTTTCCCGTTAAGCAGCCATAGTGTGTTTTCTAAACGTGTGACTCTGTTCTGTTTTGTAATTCATTTCAAGTGTAGCGGTTTTTACATTCCCTCTATAAGTGATAGCTAATGATAAGTGTCTTTTTCTGTGTGACTTATTTCACTTAGAATCATCGTACCTAAATCCACTCATCTTGCTTCTACTAGCCTTATGACCTTGATTTCATGTCTGAGTGATATTCCATTGTACATAAGGACCACAACTTCTTTATCCATTTTTCTCTTTCCTGGGATATTTAAGGTGTCATGAAGTGGAGGTTCTTGTCAACAGAGCAGCCCTAAACTTTGGGGTGCCTGTGTCTTGCTGATTTTTAGTTTTCCCAATTTATACGCCCATGAGTGGACGTGCCCTATGCTCCCTAAGCTGTGTTTTTTCGATGTTTCAGGACACACCGTACACTTCTCCAGAGTGGCTGTTGGCAATTTACATCCCGCCCATCAGCGTAGCAAGGCTGCCATTTCTCCATGGCCTGTCCTGCATTTCTGGTTTTGACACTTTTTGCAGCATGGCCCTTTTGACCGATGGGAAGCGAGACTTCTTTGTAGCGCTGATTTGCCTTTCCAGGTTGCTTGGTTGGCAAAAAAGGGCGTATGCGTTTTTTCCTGAATATATTCAGGAAAAAACGCATACGCCCTTTTTGGCCAAGGGCATCATTGTCGAAGTTTTGCCACTTTTCATGTGCTTTAAAGGCGATTCGAATCTACCCCCTGAAACCTGTTTCCTGCAATTCTGCCTTGCTTTCAAATCCTCTTCGTTGCCTTCCCTCAATATATCTGTGGATGAGAGTTATCATTTATAGCTCTGCGGGTTTGTGAATTGCAGTGTCCCTGAGCTCCATTTTTCAACTCGCTTTTTTGGGAGCTGGCCGCAAAAGCGCGGGATTGCCTCAGGCCCTATTCTGCTTCTGGGCGGCAGGCTGAGCCTGTGGTTAATTCTTCTTCCTGATGGGAAAATAGAGTGACCTGTGCCTGTCCCAACACCTAGATCTAGTCTCTCATTGGTTGCCCCTCTTCCCGTTCATCCTCAGGACAAATTGCAACCTGTAGGGAACAGGAGCTTAAAGGTGCTGATTCTCCAAGTAGGGAGATTGCTAGTAAAGTAGCTGGAAAGGCGAACCCGAGCACAAGGAGATGAGAAATGAGGTGCGTATTAGAAACCTTTCAAAATCACACGGTGTACCATCTTCTGGGTTTCTCATGCATGTTTTTGATGTAGGAAGTTGCCCTTGAACCTGGAGATTTGGGACCCATGGGATGGGTACCAGGCAGTATTACTTTAAAGGGTCTGTGCTTGCTCACCCAACCTCACCCAACCTTTCAGCCCCAAGAGTGTCCACCCTTATGTCTCATCCAGCTGTGGGTCTAGATAAGGTCAATCCAGGTTGCATCACAGCCTCTGAACGAATTTTGTAAGAATTTCTCTCTCTTTCACTGTCTTTGGTTTACGGGTTTTTAAAAGTAATTTATTTTTATAATGGGGTTTAGCTGCTTTTCACGGCTGTGTTTATGCGGCTTTACACCCACTTGACTCACTGCCAGACAGATATCAATACATAGGTTTTAAGATTCTTACTAGTCACATATATTCTTGTGCGGTGAATAGGGGGTGTTGAGTCCAGTTCACTGAGCAAGGAGCAGGTGTTGTCTGTTACATATTGGGTGTATGGAACGGTATCTGAGCGAATTTGAAACCCTTGTTTAATGCCTCACCCCACCTCACCTTTCCCGTTAAGCAGCCATAGTGTGTTTTCTAAACGTGTGACTCTGTTCTGTTTTGTAATTCAGTTCAAGTGTAGCGGTTTTTATATTCCCTCTATAAGTGATAGCTTATGATAAGTGTCTTTTTCTGTGTGACTTATTTCACTTAGAATCATCGTACCTAAATCCACTCATCTTGCTTCTACTAGCCTTAAGACATTGATTTCATGTCTGAGTGATATTCCATTGTACATAAGGACCACAACTTCTTTATCCATTTTTCTCTTTCCTGGGATATTTAAGGTGTCATGAAGTGGAGGTTCTTGTCAACAGAGCAGCCCTAAACTTTGGGGTGCCTGTGTCTTGCTGATTTTTAGTTTTCCCAATTTATACGCCCATGAGTGGACGTGCCCTATGCTCCCTAAGCTGTGGTTTTTCGATGTTTCAGGACACACCGTACACTTCTCCAGAGTGGCTGTTGGCAATTTACATCCCGCCCATCAGTGTAGCAAGGCTGCCATTTCTCCATGGCCTGTCCTGCATTTCTGGTTTTGACACTTTTTGCAGCATGGCCCTTTTGACCGATGGGAAGCGAGACTTCTTTGTAGCGCTGATTAGCCTTTCCAGGTTGCTTGGTTGGGCAAACAGGGCGTATGCGTTTTTTCCTGAATATATTCAGGAAAAAACGCATACGCCCTGTTTGGCCAAGGGCATCATTGTCGATATTTTGCCACTTTTCATGTGCTTTAAAGGCGATTCGAATCTACCTCCTGAAACCTGTTTCCTGCAATTCTGCCTTGCTTTCAAATTCTCTTCGTTGCCTTCCCTCAATATATCTGTGGATGAGAGTTATCATTTATAGCTCTGCGGGTTTGTGAATTGCAGTGTCCCTGAGCTCCATTTTTCAACTGGCTTTTTTGCGAGCTGGCCGCAAAAGGGCGGGATTGCCTCAGGCCCTATTCTGCTTCTGGGCGGCAGGCTGAGCCTGTGGTTAATTCTTCTTCCTGATGGGAAAATAGAGTGACCTGTGCCTGTCCCAACACCTAGATCTAGTCTCTCATTGGTTGCCCCTCTTCCCGTTCATCCTCAGGACAATTTGCAACCTGTAGGGAACAGAAGCTTAAAGGTGCTGATTCTCCAAGTAGGGAGATTGCTAGTAAAGTAGCTGGAAAGGCGAACCCGAGCACAAGGAGATGAGAAATGAGGTGCGTATTAGAAACCTTTCAAATCACACGGTGTACCATCTTCTGGGTTTCTCATGCATGTTTTCGATGTAGGAAGATGCCCTTGAATCTGGAGATTTGGGACCCATGGGATGGGTACCAAGCAGTGTTACTTTAAAGGGTCTGCGTTTGCTCACCCGACCTCACCCAACCTTTCAGCCCCAAGAGTGTCCACCCTTATGTCTCATCCAACTGTGGGTCTAGATATGGTCAATCCAGGTTGCATCACAGCCTCTGAACGAATTTTGTAAGAATTTCTCTCTCTTTCACTGTCTTTGTTTTACGGGTTTTTAAAAGTAATTTATTTTTATAATGGGGTTTAGCTGCTTTTCACGACTGTGTTTATGCGGCTTTACACCCACTTGACTCACCGCCAGACAGATATCAATACATAGGTTTTAAGATTCTTACTAGTCACATATATTCTTGTGCGGTGAATAGGGGGTGTTGAGTCCAGTTCACTGAGCAAGGAGCAGGTGTTGTCTATTACATATTGGGTGTATGGAACGGTATCTGAGCGAATTTGAAACCCTTGTTTTATGCCTCACCCCACCTCACCTTTCCCGTTAAGCAGCCATAGTGTGTTTTCTAAACGTGTGACTCTGTTCTGTTTTGTAATTCAGTTCAAGTGTAGCGGTTTTTACATTCCCTCTATAAGTGATAGCTTATGATAAGTGTCTTTTTCTGTGTGACTTATTTCACTTAGAATCATCGTACCTAAATCCACTCATCTTGCTTCTACTAGCCTTATGACCTTGATTTCATGTCTGAGTGATATTCCATTGTACATAAGGACCACAAATTCTTTATCCAATTTTCTCTTTCCTGGGATATTTAAGGTGTCATGAAGTGGAGGTTCTTGTCAACAGAGCAGCCCTAAACTTTGGGGTGCCTGTGTCTTGCTTATTTTTAGTTTTCCCAATTTATACGCCCATGAGTGGCCGTGCCCTATGCTCCCTAAGCTGTGCTTTTTCGATGTTTCAGGACACACCGTACACTTCTCCAGAGTGGCTGTTGGCAATTTACATCCCGCCCATCAGCGTAGCAAGGCTGCCATTTCTCCATGGCCTGTCCTGCATTTCTGGTTTTGACACTTTTTGCAGCATGGCCCTTTTGACCGATGGGAAGCAAGACTTCTTTGTAGCGCTGATTTGCCTTTCCAGGTTGCTTGGTTGGCAAAAAAGGGCGTATGCGTTTTTTCCTGAATATATTCAGGAAAAAACGCATACGCCCTTTTTGGCCAAGGGCATCATTGTCGAAGTTTTGCCACTTTTCATGTGCTTTAAAGGCGATTCGAATCTACCTCCTAAAACCTGTTTCCTGCAATTCTGCCTTGCTTTCAAATCCTCTTCGTTGCCCTCCCTCAATATATCTGTGAATGAAAGTTATCATTTATAGCTCTGCGGGTTTGTGAATTGCAGTGTCCCTGAGCTCCATTTTTCAACTCGCTTTTTTGGGAGCTGGCCGCAAAAGGGCTGGAATGCCTCAGGCCCTATTCTGCATCTGGGCGGCAGGCTGAGCCTGTGGTTAATTCTTCTTCCTGATGGGAAAATAGAGTGACCTGTGCCTGTCCCAACACCTAGATCTAGTCTCTCATTGGTTGCCCCTCTTCCCGTTCATCCTCAGGAAAAATTGCAACCTGTAGGGAACAGAAGCTTAAAGGTGCTGATTCTCCAAGTAGGGAGATTGCTAGTAAAGTAGCTGGAAAGGCGAACCCGAGCACAAGGAGATGAGAAATGAGGTGCGTATTAGAAACCTTTCAAAATCACACGGTGTACCATCTTCTGGGTTTCTCATGCATGTTTTCGATGTAGGAAGATGCCCTTGATCCTGGAGATTTGGGACCCATGGGATGGGTACCAAGCAGTGTTACTTTAAAGGGTCTGCGTTTGCTCACCCAACCTCACCCAACCTTTCAGCCCCAAGAGTGTCCACCCTTATGTCTCATCCAGCTGTGGTCTAGATATGGTCAATCCAGGTTGCATCACAGCCTCTGAACGAATTTTGTAAGAATTTCTCTCTCTTTCACTGTCTTTGTTTTACGGGTTTTTAAAAGTAATTTATTTTTATAATGGGGTTTAGCTGCTTTTCACGACTGTGTTTATGCGGCTTTACACCCACTTGACTCACTTCCAGACAGATATCAATACATAGGTTTTAAGATTCTTACTAGTCACATATATTCTTGTGCGGTGAATAGGGGGTGTTGAGTCCAGTTCACTGAGCAAGGAGCAGGTGTTGTCTATTACATATTGGGTGTATGGAACGGTATCTGAGCGAATTTGAAACCCTTGTTTTATGCCTCACCCCACCTCACCTTTCCCGTTAAGCAGCCATAGTGTGTTTTCTAAACGTGTGACTCTGTTCTGTTTTGTAATTCAGTTCAAGTGTAGCGGTTTTTACATTCCCTCTATAAGTGATAGCTTATGATAAGTGTCTTTTTCTTTGTGACTTATTTCACTTAGGAACGTCGTACCTAAATCCACTCATCTTGCTTCTACTAGCCTTATGACATTGATTACATGTCTGAGTGATATTCCTTTGTACATAAGGACCACAACTTCTTTATCCATTTTTCTCTTTCCTGGGATATTTAAGGTGTCATGAAGTGGAGGTTCTTGTCAACAGAGCAGCCCTAAACTTTGGGGTGCCTGTGTCTTGCTGATTTTTAGTTTTCCCAATTTATACGCCCATGAGTGGACGTGCCCTATGCTCCCTAAGCTGTGCTTTTTCGATGTTTCAGGACACACCGTACACTTCTCCAGAGTGGCTGTTGGCAATTTACATCCCGCCCATCAGCGTAGCAAGGCTGCCAATTCTCCATGGCCTGTCCTGCATTTCTGGTTTTGACACTTTTTGCAGCATGGCCCTTTTGACCGATGGGAAGCGAGAGTTCTTTGTAGCGCTGATTAACCTTTCCAGGTTGCTTGGTTGGCCAAACAGGGCGTATGCGTTTTTTCCTGAATATATTCAGGAAAAAACGCATACGCCCTGTTTGGCCAAGGGCATCATTGTCGACGTTTTGCCACTTTTCATGTGCTTTAAAGGCGATTCGAATCTACCTCCTGAAACCTGTTTCCTGCAATTCTGCCTTGCTTTCAAATCCTCTTCGTTGCCTTCCCTCAATATATCTGTGGATGAGAGTTATCATTTGTAGATCTGCGGGTTTGTGAATTGCAGTGTCCCTGATCTCCATTTTTCAACTGGCTTTTTTGGGAGCTGGCCGCAAAAGCGCGGGATTGCCTCAGGCCCTATTCTGCATCTGGGCGGCAGGCTGAGCCTGTGGTTAATTCTTCTTCCTGATGGGAAAATAGAGTGACCTGTGCCTGTCCCAACACCTAGATCTAGTCTCTCATTGGTTGCCCCTCTTCCCGTTCATCCTCAGGAAAAATTGCAACCTGTAGGGAACAGAAGCTTAAAGGTGCTGATTCTCCAAGTAGGGAGATTGCTAGTAAAGTAGCTGGAAAGGCGAACCCGAGCACAAGGAAATGAGAAATGAGGTGCGTATTAGAAACCTTTCAAAATCACACGGTGTACCATCTTCTGGGTTTCTCATGCATGTTTTCGATGTAGGAAGATGCCCTTGATCCTGGAGATTTGGGACCCATGGGATGGGTAGCAAGCAGTGTTACTTTAAAGGGTCTGCATTTGCTCACCCAACCTCACCCAACCTTTCAGCCCCAAGAGTGTCCACCCTTATGTCTCATCCAGCTGTGGGTCTAGATATGGTCAATCCAGGTTGCATCACAGCCTCTGAACGAATTTTGTAAGAATTTCTCTCTCTTTCACTGTCTTTGTTTTACGGGTTTTTAAAAGTAATTTATTTTTATAATGGGGTTTAGCTGCTTTTCACGACTGTGTTTATGCGGCTTTACACCCACTTGACTCACTTCCAGACAGATATCAATACATAGGTTTTAAGATTCTTACTAGTCACATATATTCTTGTGCGGTGAATAGGGGGTGTTGAGTCCAGTTCACTGAGCAAGGAGCAGGTGTTGTCTATTACATATTGGGTGTATGGAACGGTATCTGAGCGAATTTGAAACCCTTGTTTTATGCCTCACCCCACCTCACCTTTCCCGTTAAGCAGCCATAGTGTGTTTTCTAAACGTGTGACTCTGTTCTGTTTTGTAATTCAGTTCAAGTGTAGCGGTTTTTACATTCCCTCTATAAGTGATAGCTTATGATAAGTGTCTTTTTCTGTGTGACATATTTCACTTAGAATCGTCGTACCTAAATCCACTCATCTTGCTTCTACTAGCCTTATGACATTGATTTCATGTCTGAGTGATATTCCATTGTACATAAGGACCACAACTTCTTTATCCATTTTTCTCTTTCCTGGGATATTTAAGGTCTCATGAAGTGGAGGTTCTTGTCAACAGAGCAGCCCTAAACTTTGGGGTGCCTGTGTCTTGCTGATTTTTAGTTTTCCCAATTTATACGCCCATGAGTGGACGTGCCCTATGCTCCCTAAGCTGTGTTTTTTCGATGTTTCAGGACACACCGTACACTTCTCCAGAGTGGCTGTTGGCAATTTACATCCCGCCCATCAGCGTAGCAAGGCTGCCATTTCTCCATGGCCTGTCCTGCATTTCTGGTTTTGACACTTTTTGCAGCATGGCCCTTTTGACCGATGGGAAGCGAGACTTCTTTGTAGCGCTGATTTGCCTTTCCAGGTTGCTTGGTTGGCAAAAAAGGGCGTATGCGTTTTTTCCTGAATATATTCAGGAAAAAACGCATACGCCCTTTTTGGCCAAGGGCATCATTGTCGAAGTTTTGCCACTTTTCATGTGCTTTAAAGGCGATTCGAATCTACCTCCTGAAATCTGTTTCCTGCAATTCTGCCTTGCTTTCAAATCCTCTTCGTTGCCTTCCCTCAATATATCTGTGGATGAGAGTTATCATTTATAACTCTGCGGGTTTGTGAATTGCAGTGTCCCTGAGCTCCATTTTTCAACTCGCTTTTTTGGGAGCTGGCCGCAAAAGCGCGGGATTGCCTCAGGCCCTATTCTGGTTCCTGGCGGCAGGCTGAGCCTGTGGTTAATTCTTCTTCCTGATGGGAAAATAGAGTGACCTGTGCCTGTCCCAACACCTAGATCTAGTCTCTCATTGGTTGCCCCTCTTCCCGTTCATCCTCAGGAAAAATTGCAACCTGTAGGGAACAGGAGCTTAAAGGTGCTGATTCTCCAAGTAGGGAGATTGCTAGTAAAGTAGCTGGAAAGGCGAACCCGAGCACAAGGAGATGAGAAATTGGGTGCGTTTTAGAAACCTTTCAAAATCACACGGTGTACCATCTTCTGGGTTTCTCATGCATGTTTTCGATGTAGGAAGATGCCCTTGAACCTGGAGATTTGGGACCCATGGGATGGGTACCACGCAGTACTACTTTAAAGGGTCTGAGTTTGCTCACCCAACCTCACCCAACCTCTCAGCCCCAAGAGTGTCCACCCTTATGTCTCATCCAGGTGTGGGTCTAGATATGGTCAATCCAGGTTGCATCACAGCTCCTGAACGAATTTTTTAAGAATTTCTCTCTCTTTCACTGACTTTGTTTTACAGGTTTTTAAAAGTAATTTATTTTTATAATGGGGTTTAGCTGCTTTTCACGGCTGTGTTTATGCAGCTTTACACCCACTTGACACACTTCCAGAGAGATATCAATACATAGGTTTTACGATTCTTACTAGTCACATATATTCTTGTGCGGTGAATAGGGGTTGTTGAGTCCAGTTCACTGAGCAAGGAGTAGGTCTTGTCTATTACATATTGGGTGTATGGAACAGTATCTGAGCGAATTTGAAACCCTTGTTTTATGCATCACCCCACCTCACCTTTCCCGTTAAGCAGCCATAGTGTGTTTTCTAAACGTGTGACTCTGTTCTGTTTTGTAATTCAGTTCAGGTGTAGCGGTTTTTACATTCCCTCTATAAGTGATAGCTTATGATAAGTGTCTTTTTCTGTGTCACTTATTTCACTTAGAATCGTCGTACCTAAATCCACTCATCTTGCTTCTACTAGCCTTATGACATTGATTTCATGTCTGAGTGATATTCCTTTGTACATAAGGACCACAACTTCTTTATCCATTTTTCTCTTTCCTGGGATATTTAAGGTGCCATGAAGTGGAGGTTCTTGTCAACATAGCAGCCCTAAACATTGGGGTGCCTGTGTCTTGCTGATTTTTAGTTTTCCCAATTTATACGCCCATGAGTGGACGTGCCCTATGCTCCCTAAGCTGTGTTTTTTCGATGTTTCAGGACACACCGTACACTTCTCCAGTGTGGCTTTTGGCAATTTACATCCCGCCCATCAGGGTAGCAAGGCTGCCATTTCTCCATGGCCTGTACTGCATTTCTGGTTTTGACACTTTTTGCAGCATGGCCCTTTTGACCGATGGGAAGCGAGACTTCTTTGTAGCGCTGATTTGACTTTCCAGGTTGCTTGGTTGGCCAAAAAGGGCGTATGCGTTTTTTCCTGAATATATTCAGGAAAAAACGCATACGCCCTTTTTGGCCAAGGGCATCATTGTCGACGTTTTGCCGCTTTTCATGTGCTTTAAAGGCGATTCGAATCTACCTCCTGAAATCTCTTTCCTGCAATTCTGCCTTGCTTTCAAATCCTCTTCGTTGCCTTCCCTCAATATATCTGTGGATGAGAGTTATCATTTATAACTCTGCGGGTTTGTGAATTGCAGTGTCCCTGAGCTCCATTTTTCAACTCGCTTTTTTGGGAGCTGGCCGCAAAAGCGCGGGATTGCCTCAGGCCCTATTCTGGTTCCTGGCGGCAGGCTGAGCCTGTGGTTAATTCTTCTTCCTGATGGGAAAATAGAGTGACCTGTGCCTGTCCCAACACCTAGATCTAGTCTCTCATTGGTTGCCCCTCTTCCCGTTCATCCTCAGGACAAATTGCAACCTGTAGGGAACAGGAGCTTAAAGGTGCTGATTCTCCAAGTAGGGAGATTGCTAATAAAGTAGCTGGAAAGGCGAACCCGAGCACAAGGAGATGAGAAATTGGGTGCGTTTTAGAAACCTTTCAAAATCACACGGTGTACCATCTTCTGGGTTTCTCATGCATGTTTTCGATGTAGGAAGATGCCCTTGAACCTGGAGATTTGGGACCCATGGGATGGGTACCACGCAGTACTACTTTAAAGGGTCTGAGTTTGCTCACCCAACCTCACCCAACCTCTCAGCCCCAAGAGTGTCCACCCTTATGTCTCATCCAGCTGTGGGTCTAGATATGGTCAATCCAGGTTGCATCACAGCTCCTGAACGAATTTTTTAAGAATTTCTCTCTCTTTCACTGTCTTTGTTTTACAGGTTTTTAAAAGTAATTTATTTTTATAATGGGGTTTAGCTGCTTTTCACGGCTGTGTTTATGCAGCTTTACACCCACTTGACACACTTCCAGAGAGATATCAATACATAGGTTTTACGATTCTTACTAGTCACATATATTCTTGTGCGGTGAATAGGGGTTGTTGAGTCCAGTTCACTGAGCAAGGAGTAGGTCTTGTCTATTACATATTGGGTGTATGGAACAGTATCTGAGCGAATTTGAAACCCTTGTTTTATGCATCACCCCACCTCACCTTTCCCGTTAAGCAGCCATAGTGTGTTTTCTAAACGTGTGACTCTGTTCTGTTTTGTAATTCAGTTCAGGTGTAGCGGTTTTTACATTCCCTCTATAAGTGATAGCTTATGATAAGTGTCTTTTTCTGTGTCACTTATTTCACTTAGAATCGTCGTACCTAAATCCACTCATCTTGCTTCTACTAGCCTTATGACATTGATTTCATGTCTGAGTGATATTCCTTTGTACATAAGGACCACAACTTCTTAATCCATTTTTCTCTTTCCTGGGATATTTAAGGTGTCATGAAGTGGAGGTTCTTGTCAAAATAGCAGCCCTAAACATTGGGGTGCCTGTGTCTTGCTGATTTTTAGTTTTCCCAATTTATACGCCCATGAGTGGACGTGCCCTATGCTCCCTAAGCTGTGTTTTTTCGATGTTTCAGGACACACCGTACACTTCTCCAGTGTGGCTTTTGGCAATTTACATCCCGCCCATCAGCGTAGCAAGGCTGCCATTTCTCCATGGCCTGTACTGCATTTCTGGTTTTGACACTTTTTGCAGCATGGCCCTTTTGACCGATGGGAAGCGAGACTTCTTTGTAGCGCTGATTTGACTTTCCAGGTTGCTTGGTTGGCCAAAAAGGGCGTATGCGTTTTTTCCTGAATATATTCAGGAAAAAACGCATACGCCCTTTTTGGCCAAGGGCATCATTGTCGACGTTTTGCCGCTTTTCATGTGCTTTAAAGGCGATTCGAATCTACCTCCTGAAATCTCTTTCCTGCAATTCTGCCTTGCTTTCAAATCCTCTTCGTTGCCTTCCCTCAATATATCTGTGGATGAGAGTTATCATTTATAACTCTGCGGGTTTGTGAATTGCAGTGTCCCTGAGCTCCATTTTTCAACTCGCTTTTTTGGGAGCTGGCCGCAAAAGCACGGGATTGCCTCAGGCCCTATTCTGGTTCCTGGCGGCAGGCTGAGCCTGTGGTTAATTCTTCTTCCTGATGGGAAAATAGAGTGACCTGTGCCTGTCCCAACACCTAGATCTAGTCTCTCATTGGTTGCCCCTCTTCCCGTTCATCCTCAGGACAAATTGCAACCTGTAGGGAACAGGAGCTTAAAGGTGCTGATTCTCCAAGTAGGGAGATTGCTAGTAAAGTAGCTGGAAAGGCGAACCCGAGCACAAGGAGATGAGAAATGGGGTGCGTTTTAGAAACCTTTCAAAATCACACGGTGTACCATCTTCTGGGTTTCTCATGCATGTTTTCGATGTAGGAAGATGCCCTTGAACCTGGAGATTTGGGACCCATGGGATGGGTACCACGCAGTACTACTTTAAAGGGTCTGAGTTTGCTCACCCAACCTCACCCAACCTCTCAGCCCCAAGAGTGTCCACCCTTATGTCTCATCCAGGTGTGGGTCTAGATATGGTCAATCCAGGTTGCATCACAGCTCCTGAACGAATTTTTTAAGAATTTCTCTCTCTTTCACTGTCTTTGTTTTACAGGTTTTTAAAAGTAATTTATTTTTATAATGGGGTTTAGCTGCTTTTCACGGCTGTGTTTATGCAGCTTTACACCCACTTGACACACTTCCAGAGAGATATCAATACATAGGTTTTACGATTCTTACTAGTCACATATATTCTTGTGCGGTGAATAGGGGTTGTTGAGTCCAGTTCACTGAGCAAGGAGTAGGTCTTGTCTATTACATATTGGGTGTATGGAACAGTATCTGAGCGAATTTGAAACCCTTGTATTATGCATCACCCCACCTCACCTTTCCCGTTAAGCAGCCATAGTGTGTTTTCTAAACGTGTGACTCTGTTCTGTTTTGTAATTCAGTTCAGGTGTAGCGGTTTTTACATTCCCTCTATAAGTGATAGCTTATGATAAGTGTCTTTTTCTGTGTCACTTATTTCACTTAGAAACGTCGTACCTAAATCCACTCATCTTGCTTCTACTAGCCTTATGACATTGATTTCATGTCTGAGTGATATTCCTTTGTACATAAGGACCACAACTTCTTTATCCATTTTTCTCTTTCCTGGGATATTTAAGGTGTCATGAAGTGGAGGTTCTTGTCAACATAGCAGCCCTAAACATTGGGGTGCCTGTGTCTTGCTGATTTTTAGTTTTCCCAATTTATACGCCCATGAGTGGACGTGCCCTATGCTCCCTAAGCTGTGTTTTTTCGATGTTTCAGGACACACCATACACTTCTCCAGTGTGGCTCTTGGCAATTTACATCCCGCCCATCAGCGTAGCAAGGCTGCCATTTCTCCATGGCCTGTACTGCATTTCTGGTTTTGACACTTTTTGCAGCATGGCCCTTTTGACCGATGGGAAGCGAGACTTCTTTGTAGCGCTGATTTGACTTTCCAGGTTGCTTGGTTGGCCAAAAAGGGCGTATGCGTTTTTTCCTGAATATATTCAGGAAAAAACGCATACGCCCTTTTTGGCCAAGGGCATCATTGTCGACGTTTTGCCGCTTTTCATGTGCTTTAAAGGCGATTCGAATCTACCTCCTGAAATCTGTTTCCTGCAATTCTGCCTTGCTTTCAAATCCTCTTCGTTGCCTTCCCTCAATATATCTGTGGATGAGAGTTATCATTTATAACTCTGCGGGTTTGTGAATTGCAGTGTCCCTGAGCTCCATTTTCCAACTCGCTTTTTTGGGAGCTGGCCGCAAAAGCGCGGGATTGCCTCAGGCCCTATTCTGGTTCCTGGCGGCAGGCTGAGCCTGTCGTTAATTCTTCTTCCTGATGGGAAAATAGAGTGACCTGTGCCTGTCCCAACACCTAGATCTAGTCTCTCATTGGTTGCCCTTCTTCCCGTTCATCCTCAGGACAAATTGCAACCTTTAGGGAACAGGAGCTTAAAGGTGCTGATTCTCCAAGTAAGGAGATTGCTAGTAAAGTAGCTGGAAAGGCGAACCCGAGCACAAGGAGATGAGAAATTGGGTGCGTTTTAGAAACCTTTCAAAATCACACGGTGTACCATCTTCTGGGTTTCTCATGCATGTTTTCGATGTAGGAAGATGCCCTTGAACCTGGAGATTTGGGACCCATGGGATGGGTACCACGCAGTACTAATTTAAAGGGTCTGAGTTTGCTCACCCAACCTCACCCAACCTCTCAGCCCCAAGAGTGTCCACCCTTATGTCTCATCCAGCTGTGGGTCTAGATATGGTCAATCCAGGTTGCATCACAGCTCCTGAACGAATTTTTTAAGAATTTCTCTCTCTTTCACTGTCTTTGTTTTACAGGTTTTTAAAAGTAATTTATTTTTATAATGGGGTTTAGCTGCTTTTCACGGCTGTGTTTATGCAGCTTTACACCCACTTGACACACTTCCAGAGAGATATCAATACATAGGTTTTACGATTCTTACTAGTCACATATATTCTTGTGCGGTGAATAGGGGTTGTTGAGTCCAGTTCACTGAGCAAGGAGTAGGTCTTGTCTATTACATATTGGGTGTATGGAACAGTATCTGAGCGAATTTGAAACCCTTGTTTTATGCATCACCCCACCTCACCTTTCCCGTTAAGCAGCCATAGTGTGTTTTCTAAACGTGTGACTCTGTTCTGTTTTGTAATTCAGTTCAGGTGTAGCGGTTTTTACATTCCCTCTATAAGTGATAGCTTATGATAAGTGTCTTTTTCTGTGTCACTTATTTCACTTAGAATCGTCGTACCTAAATCCACTCATCTTGCTTCTACTAGCCTTATGACATTGATTTCATGTCTGAGTGATATTCCTTTGTACATAAGGACCACAACTTCTTTATCCATTTTTCTCTTTCCTGGGATATTTAAGGTGTCATGAAGTGGAGGTTCTTGTCAAAATAGCAGCCCTAAACATTGGGGTGCCTGTGTCTTGCTGATTTTTAGTTTTCCCAATTTATACGCCCATGAGTGGACGTGCCCTATGCTCCCTAAGCTGTGTTTTTTCGATGTTTCAGGACACACCGTACACTTCTCCAGTGTGGCTTTTGGCAATTTACATCCCGCCCATCAGCGTAGCAAGGCTGCCATTTCTCCATGGTCTGTACTGCATTTCTGGTTTTGACACTTTTTGCAGCATGGCCCTTTTGACCGATGGGAAGCGAGACTTCTTTGTAGCGCTGATTTGACTTTCCAGGTTGCTTGGTTGGCCAAAAAGGGCGTATGCGTTTTTTCCTGAATATATTCAGGAAAAAACGCATACGCCCTTTTTGGCCAAGGGCATCATTGTCGACGTTTTGCCGCTTTTCATGTGCTTTAAAGGCGATTCGAATCTACCTCCTGAAATCTGTTTCCTGCAATTCTGCCTTGCTTTCAAATCCTCTTCGTTGCCTTCCCTCAATATATCTGTGGATGAGAGTTATCATTTATAACTCTGCGGGTTTGTGAATTGCAGTGTCCCTGAGCTCCATTTTTCAACTCGCTTTTTTGGGAGCTGGCCGCAAAAGCGCGGGATTGCCTCAGGCCCTATTCTGGTTCCTGGCGGCAGGCTGAGCCTGTGGTTAATTCTTCTTCCTGATGGGAAAATAGAGTGACCTGTGCCTGTCCCAACACCTAGATCTAGTCTCTCATTGGTTGCCCCTCTTCCCGTTCATCCTCAGGACAAATTGCAACCTGTAGGGAACAGGAGCTTAAAGGTGCTGATTCTCCAAGTAGGGAGATTGCTAGTAAAGTAGCTGGAAAGGCGAACCCGAGCACAAGGAGATGAGAAATGGGGTGCGTTTTAGAAACCTTTCAAAATCACACGGTGTACCATCTTCTGGGTTTCTCATGCATGTTTTCGATGTAGGAAGATGCCCTTGAACCTGGAGATTTGGGACCCATGGGATGGGTACCACGCAGTACTACTTTAAATGGTCTGAGTTTGCTCACCCAACCTCACCCAACCTCTCAGCCCCAAGAGTGTCCACCCTTATGTCTCATCCAGGTGTGGGTCTAGATATGGTCAATCCAGGTTGCATCACAGCTCCTGAACGAATTTTTTAAGAATTTCTCTCTCTTTCACTGTCTTTGTTTTACAGGTTTTTAAAAGTAATTTATTTTTATAATGGGGTTTAGCTGCTTTTCACGGCTGTGTTTATGCAGCTTTACACCCACTTGACACACTTCCAGAGAGATATCAATACATAGGTTTTACGATTCTTACTAGTCACATATATTCTTGTGCGGTGAATAGGGGTTGTTGAGTCCAGTTCACTGAGCAAGGAGTAGGTCTTGTCTATTACATATTGGGTGTATGGAACAGTATCTGAGCGAATTTGAAACCCTTGTTTTATGCATCACCCCACCTCACCTTTCCCGTTAAGCAGCCATAGTGTGTTTTCTAAACGTGTGACTCTGTTCTGTTTTGTAATTCAGTTCAAGTGTAGCGGTTTTTACATTCCCTCTATAAGTGATATCTTATGATAAGTGTCTTTTTCTGTGTGACTTATTTCACTTAGAATCGTCATACCTAAATCCACTCATCTTGCTTCTACTAGCCTTATGACATTGATTTCATGTCTGAGTGATATTCCTTTGTACATAAGGACCACAACTTCTTTATCCATTTTTCTCTTTCCTGGGATATTTAAGGTGTCATGAAGTGGAGGTTCTTGTCAAAATAGCAGCCCTAAACATTGGGGTGCCTGTGTCTTGCTGATTTTTAGTTTTCCCAATTTATACGCCCATGAGTGGACGTGCCCTATGCTCCCTAAGCTGTGTTTTTTCGATGTTTCAGGACACACCGTACACTTCTCCAGTGTGGCTTTTGGCAATTTACATCCCGCCCATCAGCGTAGCAAGGCTGCCATTTCTCCATGGTCTGTACTGCATTTCTGGTTTTGACACTTTTTGCAGCATGGCCCTTTTGACCGATGGGAAGCGAGACTTCTTTGTAGCACTGATTTGACTTTCCAGGTTGCTTGGTTGGCCAAAAAGGGCGTATGCGTTTTTTCCTTAATATATTCAGGAAAAAACGCATACGCCCTTTTTGGCCAAGGGCATCATTGTCGACGTTTTGCCGCTTTTCATGTGCTTTAAAGGCGATTCGAATCTACCTCCTGAAATCTGTTTCCTGCAATTCTGCCTTGCTTTCAAATCCTCTTCGTTGCCTTCCCTCAATATATCTGTGGATGAGAGTTATCATTTATAACTCTGCGGGTTTGTGAATTGCAGTGTCCCTGAGCTCCATTTTTCAACTCGCTTTTTTGGGAGCTGGCCGCAAAAGGGCGGGATTGCCTCAGGCCCTATTCTGGTTCCTGGCGGCAGGCTGAGCCTGTGGTTAATTCTTCTTCCTGATGGGAAAATAGAGTGACCTGTGCCTGTCCCAACACCTAGATCTAGTCTCTCATTGGTTGCCCCTCTTTCCGTTCATCCTCAGGACAAATTGCAACCTGTAGGGAACAGGAGCTTAAAGGTGCTGATTCTCCAAGTAGGGAGATTGCTAGTAAAGTAGCTGGAAAGGCGAACCCGAGCACAAGGAGATGAGAAATTGGGTGCGTTTTAGAAACCTTTCAAAATCACACGGTGTACCATCTTCTGGGTTTCTCATGCATGTTTTCGATGTAGGAAGATGCCCTTGAACCTGGAGATTTGGGACCCATGGGATGGGTACCACGCAGTACTACTTTAAAGGGTCTGAGTTTGCTCACCCAACCTCACCCAACCTCTCAGCCCCAAGAGTGTCCACCCTTATGTCTCATCCAGGTGTGGGTCTAGATATGGTCAATCCAGGTTGCATCACAGCTCCTGAACGAATTTTTTAAGAATTTCTCTCTCTTTCACTGTCTTTGTTTTACAGGTTTTTAAAAGTAATTTATTTTTATAATGGGGTTTAGCTGCTTTTCACGGCTGTGTTTATGCAGCTTTACACCCACTTGACACACTTCCAGAGAGATATCAATACATAGGTTTTACGATTCTTACTAGTCACATATATTCTTGTGCGGTGAATAGGGGTTGTTGAGTCCAGTTCACTGAGCAAGGAGTAGGTCTTGTCTATTACATATTGGGTGTATGGAACAGTATCTGAGCGAATTTGAAACCCTTGTTTTATGCATCACCCCACCTCACCTTTCCCGTTAAGCAGCCATAGTGTGTTTTCTAAACGTGTGACTCTGTTCTGTTTTGTAATTCAGTTCAGGTGTAGCGGTTTTTACATTCCCTCTATAAGTGATAGCTTATGATAAGTGTCTTTTTCTGTGTCACTTATTTCACTTAGAATCGTCGTACCTAAATCCACTCATCTTGCTTCTACTAGCCTTATGACATTGATTTCATGTCTGAGTGATATTCCTTTGTACATAAGGACCACAACTTCTTTATCCATTTTTCTCTTTCCTGGGATATTTAAGGTGTCATGAAGTGGAGGTTCTTGTCAACATAGCAGCCCTAAACATTGGGGTGCCTGTGTCTTGCTGATTTTTAGTTTTCCCAATTTATACGCCCATGAGTGGACGTGCCCTATGCTCCCTAAGCTGTGTTTTTTCGATGTTTCAGGACACACCGTACACTTCTCCAGAGTGGCTGTTGGCAATTTACATCCCGCCCATCAGCGTAGCAAGGCTGCCATTTCTCCATGGCCTGTTCTGCATTTCTGGTTTTGACACTTTTTGCAGCATGGCCCTTTTGACCGATGGGAAGCGAGACCTCTTTGTAGCGCTGATTTACCTTTCCAGGTTGCTTGGTTGGCCAAAAAGGGCGTATGCGTTTTTTCCTGAATATATTCAGGAAAAAACGCATACGCCCTTTTTGGCCAAGGGCATCATTGTCGACGTTTTGCCGCTTTTCATGTGCTTTAAAGGCGATTCGAATCTACCTCCTGAAATCTGTTTCCTGCAATTCTGCCTTGCTTTCAAATCCTCTTCGTTGCCTTCCCTCAATATATCTGTGGATGAGAGTTATCATTTATAACTCTGCGGGTTTGTGAATTGCAGTGTCCCTGAGCTCCATTTTTCAACTCGCTTTTTTGGGAGCTGGCCGCAAAAGCGCGGGATTGCCTCAGGCCCTATTCTGGTTCCTGGCGGCAGGCTGAGCCTGTGGTTAATTCTTCTTCCTGATGGGAAAATAGAGTGACCTGTGCCTGTCCCAACACCTAGATCTAGTCTCTCATTGGTTGCCCCTCTTCCCGTTCATCCTCAGGACAAATTGCAACCTGTAGGGAACAGGAGCTTAAAGGTGCTGATTCTCCAAGTAGGGAGATTTCTAGTAAAGTAGCTGGAAAGGCGAACCCGAGCACAAGGAGATGAGAAATTGGGTGCGTTTTAGAAACCTTTCAAAATCACACGGTGTACCATCTTCTGGGTTTCTCATGCATGTTTTCGATGTAGGAAGATGCCCTTGAACCTGGAGATTTGGGACCCATGGGATGGGTACCACGCAGTACTACTTTAAATGGTCTGAGTTTGCTCACCCAACCTCACCCAACCTCTCAGCCCCAAGAGTGTCCACCCTTATGTCTCATCCAGGTGTGGGTCTAGATATGGTCAATCCAGGTTGCATCACAGCTCCTGAACGAATTTTTTAAGAATTTCTCTCTCTTTCACTGTCTTTGTTTTACAGGTTTTTAAAAGTAATTTATTTTTATAATGGGGTTTAGCTGCTTTTCACGGCTGTGTTTATGCAGCTTTACACCCACTTGACACACTTCCAGAGAGATATCAATACATAGGTTTTACGATTCTTACTAGTCACATATATTCTTGTGCGGTGAATAGGGGTTGTTGAGTCCAGTTCACTGAGCAAGGAGTAGGTCTTGTCTATTACATATTGGGTGTATGGAACAGTATCTGAGCGAATTTGAAACCCTTGTTTTATGCATCACCCCACCTCACCTTTCCCGTTAAGCAGCCATAGTGTGTTTTCTAAACGTGTGACTCTGTTCTGTTTTGTAATTCAGTTCAAGTGTAGCGGTTTTTACATTCCCTCTATAAGTGATATCTTATGATAAGTGTCTTTTTCTGTGTGACTGATTTCACTTAGAATCGTCATACCTAAATCCACTCATCTTGCTTCTACTAGCCTTATGACATTGATTTCATGTCTGAGTGATATTCCTTTGTACATAAGGACCACAACTTCTTTATCCATTTTTCTCTTTCCTGGGATATTTAAGGTGTCATGAAGTGGAGGTTCTTGTCAACATAGCAGCCCTAAACATTGGGGTGCCTGTGTCTTGCTGATTTTTAGTTTTCCCAATTTATACGCCCATGAGTGGACGTGCCCTATGCTCCCTAAGCTGTGTTTTTTCGATGTTTCAGGACACACCGTACACTTCTCTAGAGTGGCTGTTGGCAATTTACATCCCGCCCATCAGCGTAGCAAGGCTGCCATTTCTCCGTGGCCTGTCCTGCATTTCTGGTTTTGACACTTTTTGCAGCATGGCCCTTTTGACCGATGGGAAGCGAGACCTCTTTGTAGCGCTGATTTGCCTTTCCAGGTTGCTTGGTTGGCCAAAAAGGGCGTATGCGTTTTTTCCTGAATATATTCAGGAAAAAACGCATACGCCCTTTTTGGCCAAGGGCATCATTGTCGACGTTTTGCCGCTTTTCATGTGCTTTAAAGGCGATTCGAATCTACCTCCTGAAATCTGCTTCCTGCAATTCTGCCTTGCTTTCAAATGCTCTTCGTTGCCTTCCCTCAATATATCTGTGGATGAGAGTTATCATTTATAACTCTGCGGGTTTGTGAATTGCAGTGTCCCTGAGCTCCATTTTTCAACTCGCTTTTTTGGGAGCTGGCCACAAAAGCGCGAGATTGCCTCAGGCCTTATTCTGGTTCCTGGCGGCAGGCTGAGCCTGTGGTTAATTCTTCTTCCTGATGGGAAAATAGAGTGACCTGTGCCTCTACCAACACCTAGATCTAGTCTCTCATTGGTTGCCCCTCTTCCCGTTCATCCTCAGGACAAATTGCAACCTGTAGGGAACAGGAGCTTAAAGGTGCTGATTCTCCAAGTAGGGAGATTGCTAGTAAAGTAGCTGGAAAGGCGAACCCTAGCACAAGGAGATGAGAAATGGGGTGCGTTTTAGAAACCTTTCAAAATCACACGGTGTACCATCTTCTGGGTTTCTCATGCATGTTTTCGATGTAGGAAGATGCCCTTGAACCTGGAGATTTGGGACCCATGGGATGGGTACCACGCAGTATTACTTTAAAGGGTCTGAGTTTGCTCTCCCAACCTCACCCAACCTCTCAGCCCCAAGAGTGTCCACCCTTATGTCTCATCCAGGTGTGGGTCTAGATATGGTCAATCCAGGTTGCATCAGAGCCCCTGAACGAATTTTTTAAGAATTTCTCTCTCTTTCACTGTCTTTGTTTTACGGGTTTTTAAAAGTAATTTATTTTTATAATGGGGTTTAGCTGCTTTTCACGGCTGTGTTTATGCGGCTTTACACCCACTTGGCTCACTTCCAGAGAGATATCAATACATAGGTTTTACGATTCTTACTAGTCAGATATATTCTTGTGCGGTGAATAGGGGGTGTTGAGTCCAGTTCACTGAGCAAGGAGTAGGTCTTGTCTATTACATATTGGGTGTATGGAACGGTATCTGAGCGAATTTGAAACCCTTGTTTTATGCATCACCCCACCTCACCTTTCCCGTTAAGCAGCCATAGTGTGTTTTCTAAACGTGTGACTCTGTTCTGTTTTGTAATTCAGTTCAAGTGTAGCGGTTTTTACATTCCCTCTATAAGTGATAGCTTATGATAAGTGTCTTTTTCTGTGTGACTTATTTCACTTAGAATCGTCATACCTAAATCCACTCATCTTGCTTCTACTAGCCTTATGACATTGATTTCATGTCTGAGGGATATTCCTTTGTACATAAGGACCACAACTTCTTTATCCATTTATCTCTTTCCTGGGATATTTAAGGTGTCATGAAGTGGAGGTTCTTGTCAACATAGCAGCCCTAAACATTGGGGTGCCTGTGTCTTGCTGATTTTTAGTTTTCCCAATTTATACGCCCATGAGTGGATGTGCCCTATGCTCCCTAAGCTGTGTTTTTTCGATGTTTCAGGACACACCGTACACTTCTCCAGAGTGGCTTTTGGCAATTTACATCCCGCCCATTAGCGTAGCAAGGCTGCCATTTCTCCATGGCCTGTACTGCATTTCTGGTTTTGTCACTTTTTGCAGCATGGCCCTTTTGACCGATGGGAAGCGAGACTTCTTTGTAGCGCTGATTTGCCTTTCCAGGTTGCTTGGTTGGCCAAAAAGGGCGTATGCGTTTTTTCCTGAATATATTCAGGAAAAAACGCTTACG